>NW_024582073.1:6224004-6373304 GCF_017639235.1 Corvus kubaryi
TTCTTGAAGTTTCAGGAATTTCCCTGTGACTTATATGGACTTAAGTCCGACGACCCAAGAGTTGTTGATGACTCCAAAACAGTCACAGAGCTCTTTGTGTAGTTCAAACCCTCTATCTGTCCATGGCTGCAATAACTCTGCAAGTAGCAGCATGAACAACTCAGCCAGCTGTGCTCATACTGGCACTGTTTGGGACACATGAAAGAGAGAAACTCATGTGAACTGCCAACTAAACGTTGGCAGACTGAAAACTTTCCCATGAAGACCTGAAAGGAAGAGGGAGATTTGCCACAACATGCTAATCAAACATTTCCCAGAGCACCTCAAGTCAATGGAATGTGAAAACCTGGGTCTGATTCTTCTCTGGGAGAATCTCTTCCCCAGGGGAGAATCATACCCAGTGATGATTCCAGTGCCAAATCCACATAAATAGAAGTGCCAGTGGGGATTTGGGGTTGTAGACATAGATGGTTATCATTACTGCAGTGTGGATGCTCCCAGATCAGCTTAGTGCATTCATATGAGGTCAGTGGATGTATTAGAGAGATCCAGTGTGTATTCAACGTGTAAATAGTGACATATTATGGTATCCACTCTAGTTCAAATATATTTGAAGATGTGGTGGCATATTAATAATAACTTATAGCCAGAAAGGGAATTGGTTGTTACCCAGTAATTTCATCATGCTTTACTTTCTTCGCTCTGCAGTAAACGCAAATCATTTAACTGGAGCAGAGATTTCACAAAACCCCCCTTGAATTTTAAATGACATTGAATTACTGTTTACCACATCATTGGCTGGTAAATGTGTGTTTAGAGTCCTAAGAAATGTTGCCAGTGCAAATTAAGGCAGTCTGTTGTGCTTATCACTAAGGTAATTTCTTACTGCAAGATCCTCAGATATATTTCCTGGCAGGACCCCTGGAGGACAGATACACAGTGAACAAAACAGATGTTTATCTGCTCTAGTCTGTGTGTGCCCATAGCCTTTATTTACCATACACTGTCTAGATCTGTACTGGTTTATTGATTTCCTTGTGAGGAGATTGTTTTTATCACTGGAGTGAGCATTTTATAAATAGTTATGAATTTTCCTTCACTGCTCCCTGTGAGACAAGACGGTATTACTACTTTCAGGTTACAAAAAAAAATGGAAACAAGGGAGAATAAACACCACAACATGAAAGTGTTTGTTAGTGAATCTGAGCTTACATGCTCAATTTGAAAGACTGAGCATTTGTTTTAATATTTTTATAGTGCAAGATATATTCTATGTAAATTATGTACATTTTGCAAATCTTGAGAGAGGTAGAGAGTATGTAAATATGATCATGGGAACTTTCCTGAAAGGCACTTTCAGGGTCATTAAAACCTTGTTATTGCAAGCATGCTGTACAATCTGGTTCTTAAGCTGACTGAACTTTATCTAAAACTAGTTAGGTATTTTGCTCATACTACTGTACTAAAAAACTGCCCCAGAGTATGGTTGCTGTGAGGGTTAAGAATTATCTTCTAGCTTCTAAACTCAATTTCATACCCATTTGCTCTTATACTAGCGGTGACCACTGCTTCCATTAAAAAATTCTTTCTGTTCCTGGTGTTTATAAATCCACCTTTGTTTTGCTAAAGTAAACCAGATAAGAATGAATCATATCAAACTGACTGAAGGCTAACTAAATTTTGAATAAAAGTGTCCAGCCAAAGGTGTAATGCAGTTCAACAATCCATTCAGACCTTAGTTAATGTTGGATAAATTGCTGTGACATAGCTTGTGTAGACAGGTTTTAAGGGAATAATTGACTAATACTCACTTGTAATCCTCATGCTTTGCCTGTGATTTATACCATCATGTTTAGGCAACTGCAGAACAGAAGGAATCAGGAAGCTGGCATTAGATGCCAGTTCTGGAGAGCAGTTACTAGCAGTCAGTAGCAGTTACTATTATTGGCATAAGACTTACTGATTGTTACTCACTGTGGTTTGGTACTGTGTGTATTAAGAACTGATTTTGTTCTAGAGATTTTCATTCTGCAGAAAGTAATTATCAGCTGGAATTTAACAAGGAATCTGAAAGTCTCACTTCTAAGAGGCTCTGAATTAACAAGACAAGCAGAAAATAATTTTAAATTAGATACTGTCAACTTACTGCAGCTCGTAATGCAGCAGGAATTTACCTCTTATCATGGCATTTTTACTTTATCCAATAGAGAAGCTGAGTTGGTAATCTATGGGGAGACTCCAGCTTCTAACAATCCATGTTCACGCCCCATGAACTAACATGGGCCCATTTAAAGACACAAATCTAACCCTAAAAAAAGGGAACACCATCTAATGCTGCTACTTGTGGACTGATGGAAAGGTGTGTATGATTGGAAAGTAGTTCTAGCTAAGTGGAATTGTACATAGGCAGATGGATGCACTTGGAAACTTGCTTTATTCCTTCTTTTTCTGTTTACTCTGATGTTGCAATTTCCCACGGCTAATCTTCAACCTTATCTACAGATGTAAACTTGTCATTAGCTGGTTTACACTGTTACAATTTCATTGTGTGTCAAAACACTTTTGATATGCACTTATGATATGTACTTATGTGCCTTCCTTTTCCTGGTATATAGAAGCAAGTTGAGTTGTTGAAATTATCTGGTCCAGGAATAACCTTAATTCTACACTTTCTTTTTATCAAACCACTTTATCAGCTAACAAAAGGACCTGAGTCAGTGATATCAAATGAGATATTTAGTAACTGTTGCTTTTTTCTCTATCTTTGCTTGTATAAAGTTATTGTCTGGGTTATAATATTTTTCAAGGGTTTTTTTCCTATTGAATTTTTCTACAATTTTTCTAACACAATTTCTGCTGGACAGTGACTCCAACCTGCCAAGCAAATTTTGTAAATATTCTAATTTAGGTACCTATGCCACAATTACTATATCCATTTCTTGAACAAATAAAAATAATCCAGCAGATGGGTATGAAGATACCACTTGGACTTTTTGATTCTCTCAGGTATTTTCCACAAAGGAAAATCCAAGGCTGGTTTCCCATTAAAAAGTTAATTTAAGGTTAGGAAACCAAGTATCAGATTAAAAGTGTCCACAAGACACCACAATGAAAAAAATCTATTTTTATGGTTCATGTATATTGAAACATTTTTGAAGGTGAAACTTTGTCCCAGCAGACATTATATCTGATCACCTTCTAGAGCCAGTGTAAACCAAGATAAAGTATAAACAAAGATAAACCAAGACTGAAACAAAGCACAAGTACAGCTTTAGCTAACTTGGAAGAAATGTTACCACGTGGGTGTTTCTGATTCACTCAGCCCAGTGCATCACAGATCCAAGATAAATTAATGAAAAGCCATACCCATGGTAAAGACAAGAGAGATTTATACTTCCACAGGTATTGTAGGTCAAGTTCAAACTCAGAAGAAAGCCTAGGGTTTAAATGTAACCTGCACTGTGCAAAAATATTAAACCAACTGCTCTTTGCTAGAACTTTATGTCAGATATTCCATTGTAAATAACATACAGAAAAAGCACGTCCCATTTTCCAGTGAACAATTTACATGTTCTCCTCATTTTGCTCCTATAAGTAGAACTATTTAAGGAAAACTAGGAAAATTAACATAATTGTACATTTTCTATTTTAAGTCACTGAGTATTTCTCCGGAAATATTCTCCAAAGTGTGAAATGAAAATTTCTTACCACATTCTTTATTGTGTCAACTGGAAGAACAAGGAGGTCAGGTATTCACAAGGCAAACAAATTTTCTAGAGAGCTCTTCTCTGGAATTTGCTACAGAGTAACTCTAAAAAAAAAAAAAAAAAAAAAAAAAAAAAAAAAAAAAAAATCACAGATGTCAGCTACTTCGTTGAAAATTAAAAATACCAAATACCTCTTCTGATGTAATAACATCAAACCACTGAAAACTTGGTGTGAGCAAAATACTAATCAAAATACTATTGTCACCCACATCATGAGATTCATTATTTTATTCATTATTCCTGTAGCAATTTTTACCAATCATTACTACAATAGCAAACCCTATTTGTATGTACCATTTTCCTGTGTACAAAACTCTTGCAATTGTGCATGAACTAGAGGGCTTCCAGACTTCTTCAGTTGGCTGGTAATGTTTTTAGGAAAATTAGAACATATTTCTTTTGTACCGAGAGAGATTATACATAGACAAGCTGAGATGTGTGTATTGGCATAGTGTCTTATTCATCAGCAGCTAAGCTATGAGAAAATTTCCAATGCAAAACAGTGCCTCTCTTCTTTTTGTGTCCTTGCTAATTTGAGACACTCTCAAACTTAAAAAAAAAAAAAAAAGGGAATTACAGTAATATGATTCAAAGCACAATTTGTCCCAGGAGTCATGGAGGTCATGGGTCATGGTGGTTACACAAGTGCAGCAAGAGTTAGCAAGGTTTGAAAAGCTGGTAAATATGCAGAAGCTGTCCAGGACTCTAACAACTGCTTCTGAAAATCTTGTTTTCAAATTAATATTTGAATAGTCAGTTAGCTTTGTGAGAAGTTGTCACTTTCATATTATTTGTTTTGATTTGTTTTGAAGAAGTCTATTCAATTGTTATTTCCCATGAAAAAGATAAGCAGAGGTAGGAAATAGCAGTGAAAATCTGCTCCATAGTGTATTATTTGGAGACTACAAAGAAGTCCAGACAATCTGGCTAATGCAATGTGCTGCCAAGCTGGACACAGTCTGAGAAAGACTTAAAAATCACAAGGCCATTTGCCCTGGGAGGAAGTTGGCTGTATTTACCCTGGAAGGGATTTAGTAAAAAAGCACTGCTGTGCCTTACTCTGGATGTATCTGTATAAACAAACTGCTTTTTCTTAGTCTGTCAAAATTACCTTCTCTTTATGTGTCCTTGGTTGAAACCACCTCTGTCAGCAGAAACAGAGTATTGCCAGTGTAACTTTCACCAACTGCTGTTTTCATTTCATTTCAAAATATGGTGGGATAAAAATAAAATCTATAGTAGCTGTAATAGTAGCTCTCAATTCAGAGTTATATAAGAAATACAGTCCATGAAGTCCCTGTGTAGATGGGATGTATGTAGTGGGCTGTTTATTATTTTAGGAATACTTTCTCCCCACTGCTATTATGACACATTGGTACAACTTGCTATGCAGCATATTCCAGCATCTACTAATTGTTGTTTACTACTAGGGTTAAGAGTCACCATAATCTACCTACTGGGCATTTTCTTTTCTGTTTTATGATGTCCAAAGATTTTTGAAAAGCACCAACATACTCTTACCATTCATTATTAATACTGAAATCTTAAGGTTAGATTTGGAGAAGCAAGGGAATATTTGGCTTAAAGTTTTACTACATCTGCCCTAAAAGGGATGACCAATTTTCTGTTGTTGTCTTTTTGAATTCCAGACATTACAATCATTAGACCGGAACATTGTGAGTAAAATTCCAGTCCTGATGTGTACCTGGTGTTCAGTTCACCTAGAATTTTTAAGCATGAAGAAAGGGACAGAGAAGGATAGAAATGCTGACAATAGATTTTTCCTTATAAGATGGTATCAATAGAGCAGATAAAAATAAACTTTCTGCATGTTCCCTGAGCATGGGATAAGAAAAAAGGGTCTGAATTGTAGAAAGGAGAGTTAGGACAATATTCATAGATACTCTTGTAGGATGGCAGATGAAGACTCCTCCAATCAAAGAAGCTTATGCAAAGCGGGACAGGAGAGGAAAGGCCGGCTAAGTCTCTGAGTGCGCAGCTGTTTACAAAAGATGGTGACCAGTGGTACTCATGAGCAGAGTCCCAGCTACTGACTCCAGTTTATCTTTTGAGCTGTTGTTTTAGTGGGTACAGGGCTCAAGTTCCTTGGGGTATGTAGTATGTCACTCTTCTGGTCTAAGCTATTCCTCTGCCTCTATCCTGCAGAATACTGGGTGTGACACCAGCTCCTGGCTCTTCTGCTACCTCAGCCAGGCAGGTGTTGAGATGTACATAGTACAGATATTTTACAAGGCTATGATATTAACTGATTTCAGGCAATATGTACAATATTTTTTCCATCTGGTACTTCCAAGTATTCTTGGAGTGTTTCCAACAGTAGCAGTTCCTCCCTGAAGATCTTACAGTGTAGCAGAGCTCTTTTGAATGATCTCTTCAGTATGTTTTTGTCCGTGGAAGGTAGTACAGAGTTCAGGATATAAACTGTGTGACTCTAAGGTGGTGTTGAACCACAGGAATGTCCCTCAGAGCTATTGCTAGTTCTTTCCATGCAGTCTGTGGGAAGGACAGAACTGCTACAGAAACCAACAAGAAGATTTTGAAATATCAATGAGAAGTGAATTCAAGAACATTTAAGAAAGTTCTTCTTGTTACACCTCTTACAGGAAAAAGGAGACAAGATAGAGACAAGTGTAAAGCGGTGGACATAGACTGTATCCACTGTACATGACACACTGTACTCCTCATGTCTCAAAGAGTGAATACATGAGTATTATATTTACAGAACAGGGATGGGGGAAAGAACCAAAACTTCTCATATTTTTGTATATTCAAAATTTACAAGTAAAATTATTTGAGAAATTTGAGATTTGGCATTTGGGAGGAATTATGATTATAGATTATGAAGAGCAAATAGGTAATAAAGTATGTTATGCACATCAGTGTCATGTTCATTCAGTCTCACTTCTGAACTTCACTGGCTCATCAGAGTGTAAAAATTGAGATACATTATTTTCAATCTCCTTCAGCTGCAGCATATCACTATGACCATAATTATACGTAAGCTTCTACAAAAACTTTCAAGATTCCTGGTTCAATAATTAAAGTGGTTCACTGATTGATATTCATGTGTCAACCAATTCATCTAAGTATGGGCTGCCATTTTGTCTTCCCCCTCAGTCCTAACTGCAAATATCACTTCTGTCAGAAGTGGTGCTGTTTGTGGTGGAAATCTAACCCATGGAAAAAAAAAAAGTGCAAAAATAAAATTACTTTTCATCCACATCAGCTGCAGTTTCATCCTGCAGCCCCAGGCACCCTAGTGCTGGCATGAGGGTCAGGGAGAGGAAGCAGAGCTGGCAACAGGGACTAGGGGGACCTCCCTTTTCCACGGCAACCCACATTTAGCTCAGCATAATCTAAACTGCAGTCTCAATGTTTCCACTGCATTATAAAAATGCATTTACTGTCCCCTTTGTGTTGGTAAAATACACAGTTACCTATTTATTTCTATTGACATACCTGTTTGATAGTTCCTTGTGGGACACTTATACTGGTGCTTGGATATTCTCCCCAACTGGATATACTTAGAGCAATGTAAAACACTATGCTAGTGTATTATATACACATTATATATAACAGTTATTATATATTACCATGAATAATTACTACTATGTTGTTATGATAAAATGTATGCTAATATCATATTAATGACCTCTGGTTATTAAGTTATTTCCCAATGTTTTAATTATTGCCATTCTTCCAAAAACAAGGGCAACAAATGGATTGATCTTAAAATGGGTTTAATTACTGTAGTTTAGCTTGTGGGTTATGTTTATAAGCAAGTAAACCCCTCTACAAGTCATCAGCAATGTGGATAAAATAATATGAAGTTCACTCTACACTTTTCTCTCATAAAATTGCTTATTTCCTTGCTGCTCTGGAATCTCTTGCCTATGTACTTACTGTTCTACAAGTTTTCCTCCCTGATTTTGTGGTTATTTGAGAGCTTAACTTCAAGGGGTGGGGTGGGTTGTTACTGCTGCGGTACAGAAGCATGAAAAGCAGGTATTTTTAAAGGTTAAGACTTGATGGCAGATCCAAATAATGCAGGTCCAAACAAAGTCCAAACTGCCAAAGGCCAGCTTTTTATCCCCTACTTCACTGCAGTTGAACATGGGCTCCGAAACATGGATTTAGTTAACCCAGCTGTGGTTTCCTTGAGCAGTCTGACTTTGCTCCTCATAGACCAATAGGCTTAATCAAAAATATTACTTTTAAAATACATATATGTGAAAAATGAAAAGTGAAATTCTTTACTCTTCGGACCTGCAAAAAATTAGCTGCTTTGAAAATGTTCACTGGGATAGTGTCACACGGGATGGCAGTTTCCCATCCTCTTCTCTCTGTTCTTGTCTTCATGCATTACATCTTTGCTCTCTTTCATTTTTCACTTTTTTGATCCCTTTCAACTGAGTGGGACACTCACTACCTTTCTCTTTACTTCGTAAATTACTTCATTCCGAGTCTGGATCACCTTCGTGTTTTCTCCTGTTGTCTCTGGGTCTATTTTGTTTGGAGCAGACGCTCCCCCTTGTGCTCTGTTTTGTAGTGTGCAACATAGTACAGTCAAAGTGGATAGGTTTCCAATTAGCTAACAAAGAAAATTCTAGGGGAATAAATGAAATTATTATTGAAAATTATTTTTTTAATTCGAAATTTAAACTACTTCTCATTTTAACAGCAGCTTTGAGTAATTTCTCCATAATAAAATTGAATAAATTTCCAAGAAACCTTTCTTAAAAGTCTAATCTACTAGCAAACCCTGAGGAAAATGGGCAGAATTTGAAAGCTTTCAGTCAGCAGAACATGAAGTCGGTTCTTCTCCATGTGTTTCTTCTCCAAAACTCCCATGCACCACCACATCATTCCTACAAGGCCACATGCCTGTCTGTGAAGAAGCTGTGCTGCAGGCTGACTTAAGCAGCCTGGGTTTTTTACAAAGACCTTCTAACCACCAGCACGGACTTGCAGCTGCTGTGGTATTCTTACGGCCCACTGTTATACCTACATATGCATGACTGACTGTAAATTAGCCCAGTGATTTCAGCGAAATAAAGTCTGCCTACAGGTTAAGAGTCTCTGTGCAGTTTTGTGTCTTGCTGGGACTTGAATTCTTACAGGTTTTCTCATAAAAGCAATCAGGGCAATTTTGCTTCTTTGCATTCACATTCACATTCACATTCACATTCAATCAGTTCAACACATGGAAAGATCTCTGCTAATGCCAAAAACTTGTTCCATAAACCTCCTCCACTGTCTGGCTAGGATTGACTTCAGACTTTGACAATGCATTAAAAAGACGAGCTTTTCACGGTAAACACTGTACAAGCAGCACGAACTTCTGCAGTTAGTGTTCCTTCTAACTTCCTCAATTTGATTTAATGTCATAGAAGATGTGGTGCATGTTGTAAGCCTTGAGCTTCCTCTTCTGACACCAGTTGCAAATTTAACCTGTTAAGAGTCAAAAAGCAAAGCTGCAAGACAGGCGGAATGCAAAAATAGCTCAAGCGTTATTGCATATAAAAGCTTGTCAAATCTGGGGCGTTCTGGCTTCACTGACCGTCTGACCGAAGGTCACACAGAGCACCCACTGGTCCCTAAGCGCACCCGGCACTCGCGGCGCCGGGGCTGGGACTCGAACCCGTGAGATTGGGCAGAGGAGGGCGGGTGTTTGCCTGTGCGCATGCGCACCGCTGCCGGAGCGGTCACGTGGCGGGCGGGCCGGGCCGGAGATGGCGCGGCTGCTGGAGAAGCTCCCGCCGGGACGGGCGCTCGAGGTGGGCTCCCCGCGGCCCCGGGCGGGGCGGGCGGTGTTCGCCGCGGGCGGGCTGGGGTGCTGCCCTCCGGTACCTGGGACGGAGGCAGGGCCTGCCGGCGGCGCGGGACTGCGGAGCGGGGCCGCCCTCCCGCCAGGCCGCAGTGCCAGGGAACAGTGCTTTGGGAGACTAGAGAGGCCCGCGGGCTGGGAAATCAGCAGTCTGGGTTGTGCTGTGCAGCCTGGCAATCCCAGAGCACAGGTGACTGAAGCGCCCTTTGACGCGTCATCTCAGCACGACTCTAATTGCGCACACAATTATTCGGTCCCCTTGTAAGTCCCCGTATAAGGTGAATCTGCATCACGTTATGATTTCTATGGCGAGACCTCGTGAACTGCCTTTAAGGGGAGAAGGGAGGACAGTTCATATTCAGGGAGTACCCATTCGTGGCTTTTTTGCCTGGGCTGCAGTCTGGAAGCATCGAGGCAGTTCCCAGTGAAGGGAGGGGTGATAACTGAATTGCTTGATCAGTCTCATATCAGGTGTAGATTCACCGTGAGAGAATTATAAGTTGTGTATCCCATCGTTTCAGTTCCTTCATAACATAGTTGATGGCATCTCTGGCCGTGCGTATCCTCGATACCAGGATTATAGCAATGTTTGGAGCTTGTCAGAGTGGATGGAGGTTTTAGAAAAAACGAAGACATATTTCAAAACTGCAGTTGGCAAAAATATATCTGATGAAGAGGTAAGGGCTCATCACTGGTTAGCCTTGGCTTTGAGAGATCATGGCTGGAGAGATTAGTCTTGTAGTTTGTTTAATCCTGAAATATTTTTATAGGACAGCATTTTAATAGTAGTGGATTAAGCCTAAAGAGGTAAGCAGCATTTAGAGATACACTGCCAAGACTTCTGCAACAAAAAGTGAAATTGATGCTGATTTTTGAATATTTTTTTAGTATCCAGGATACTTGTTAAAATACTGGTTTAATCACTCAAATTGGTATGTTGAGTACCACCAGATTAAATTTGTTTACATAGTCTGTAAATAATAGTGCTCGTTAGCAATAAAACCAATTCACCTTCTTGTTTGGTTTTCTTTATTCATTAGTACTGCATTGAAGTGGTAAAATGTTGACTGTATGTAAATAAATTTTGTAAAAAATCCGACTGTGAATGGAGGATCATGTGGTACAGGGACTGTAATTCAGGACATTCCAATACATATGAATTTTGCAAAATCTTGCTCCATTATTAGAAATGTTCATTCTCATGTCTTGCACATTGCTTGTATTTTGACCACCTGCTAGCAGCTGGGTCAAAGAAAGACATCTGTGTAGCCTTGAGGACCTTGAGGAGTATTTGTATTTCAGTTGAGCTGATGTATTTAGCCTCTGCCCTGATACTGAGAAACTTACAGACCTAAAACTGAGTTGTTTGGGTGTGTGATGTTCTTTGGATTTTAGGGTTGCATGTAAGAAGGCTGACAAAGCCTCCATTCTCTGGTATCTTTTAATTTAAATGACGATTTTTTTCTGTCTGTGTTGCTGTGGTAAACACTGACTCTTAACTATCAGAGGGCAGCCACAAAGGGCAGTATAAGAATCAAGTCCAATATAACAGCTATCAGCTTAGATATATACAGAGCACAGCTATTGCACGTGGTATATATTACTTCTGTGGTTCATAGTTCAAGTAATCATGGTTTTCATTTTTATTTTTGTAGGCTGCTAGGCAGATAATTGAGTTAAATTCAGACTGTCAAGAAGCAATCACAAAATGTCTGAAAGGTAGAAAGGAAGAAATCAGGAATGCCCTAGTAGAAGGAGTAAATGCAATCGCTTCTGCCCAGCTGCAGGATTTTGACTGGCAGTTAAAGGTGAGAGTGTTGCCTTAATGTTGTTTAAAAGCAGTGTTCTACAACAGAGAAATAACTATTGATACAGTCCCATTAGGCCTGCTCCCTCTGCAGAATGGTTCAATTTTTATACGTATTGGAAAAGCACATTAACGATAACACATAAAGACTTGCCAGAAATGTGTATAAACTGCAAAAGTAAATTCTAGTAATTTGTTTTATTTTGTTTTTCCTCTCTTTTCTTTTAAAGCTTCTCAGGGAGACTTAGTGCTATTCAGGAACACCTGAAGGTTTTGTATGCTGTTATGATTTTGAGGCCTGAATAAACGGTATTTTTTCTCAAAGGAAGAGGAATTATATACTTAATTTTAAGATTAGTTGACTGATCCAGGATAAGTTTTGTTGACATTTTCAAATGCTTATATTTTTGCAATAAAGATTTAATAATTAGTTTGAAGTCATTTATCATTAGACTTCCTGTTTTGGTAAAAAGTCAATGATAATGGTGTTCCCTAAAGTAGGATGGTGGTTTGAGGTTATGAGGACATCTGGTCTAAATTAAACACTATCAAAGACTTAAAAACATTACTTACACTGTTTGTATTTTTGGTTAGACCATGAGAGCTGTTAAACAGATTTGTAGAGCTGTTAAGTAGTTTTCCATGTTAGCAAGAGTGCTAAATAATTTCTGCAGCAAACAGCTTTGGAAATCAAAGAGCAATGCCGAAAACAGACAAGTTTTTGTAAGAGCACATATGGCATCATAATGTTCTTTAGATGAACTGTTACTGGGCTTGATCTCTTGCTAACTGTGTTTACTGCTAACAAAAATACAGACTTATGTGAACTCTTGTTTTATGTTTGTGGCTTCTTTTAATTTTTTCTTCTAGAGAATTTATTGAGTTTCTTTCTGTTAGGTGATACAAATTTCTGGTACATGCCTGAACTATTATTTTTCTTAAAACCACTTTTTTTCCCATTTGAGCTGGTTATGATTTTTTTTGCTTGCCATGGGTGAACCCTACCACATTCTATTCTCTAAATAAATAGGTCTGTACCATACTAACTTGTAGTATTATCAACTGATCTTTGATTTTAATACATTTTAAAAGCATTATTTATGCTAGAGTGAGTATAGTAGTCAACAAAAAAGAAGGCACAATTGGCATATAATCTTCATCAGTGTTTGTCTATTAGGATATCTGACAAAGTGTTTGATCAGCTGCAGGGTGTTGAAAAATGCATAAAGGTCTCTTTCTCCTAACAACCCCATTCTGTAAGACCCTTCTTGTTGATTAGAAGACCTATTTGAATATGGTGATTTCAGAGTTCATATACTTCATTAAAGAGCCATGATCAAATGTATCCTTTCTTTTCACCTAGAATACCAAGGTGTGGATCCCAGTAATTTTAACAAATTGGTTTTGACAAGTGTATTGCTGTGAGGAGGGGGTCTTTATTCGATATATTGTTGGTATTAACAAACAAAAATCCCAATAAGAGAGGAAAAAACCCTGGAAGCTGCAGAGATGACTTGTGTGAAGTTAGTTTTGTCACGCTGGTATTTGTTCTGGTATTAGAAGTTCAGTATAAAGTACAGATGTGAGATTATGAAAGACTAAAAATTTAATGGCTCCATCTTCCACTTTATTGATGTTTTGTCAATCTGTGTAGCTCGCTCTCTCCAGTGATAAGATCTCCATGCTGCAAATGCCACTCCTCAATCTTGATTTGGATGTGAGAGAAAATGGTGAAATTAAGCTGATTTCTATAGAGATGAATAAGGAAGAGTTGCAAAACCTAATAAATGCACTGGAAGCTGCTAATAAGGTAACTTTTACTGATTTAATCTTTTGTTACTGACTTGTCATGTACTGATTTATTTTAAGCAAAATTCATAGAATCATAGAATAGTTTGGGTTGAAAAGGACCTGTAAAGGTTGTCTAGTCTAAGCTCCCTGCAATGAGCAGGGACATTGTTGACTAGGTTGGGCTGCTCAGAGCCCTGTCCAACCTGGCCTTGAATGTTTCCAGGGATGGGGCATCCGTGTCCAGTGTTTCACCACGCTTACAGTAAAAAATTTCTTCCTAATATCTAGACTAAATGTATTTTCTTTAATTTAATACAATTACCCCTTTCCTGTGCTGAAAGATTGGTGAGAACTCCCATGTTCCCTCAGCTTCACAAAGCATCAGTGTTTGGGAGAATTATTTGGTTCATATTAAGTCCTTTAATTTCCATGGCATAGTAAATCAGGAAGAAAGTTACAAAGATTTCAATATAGTAACCCAGAAGAGAATTTCAAGTGAAAGAATAAGGTTGCTGAGACACTGAAGGGTCACAGATTTCTTAATAGAAAAGGCTAAGGAAAATGAGGATTTGAAGAAAATGGTGTTCTCATGAAATTACAGCCCTTAAGAGCTTTCACAGCTTGCTTGCTTATGGATTTTCTTCCCTGCAAAACTAAATAAAAATAGTATGTGAGCAAGGATTCTTCTGGGACAGACTTCAGTGTTCACATGGCCTTTGTTCTGCCTGAGGGTGTGTATGGAAGCTGTGGGATGTGGTCATGTACTTAGTTCTGTGGGCACACAAGGAGGAGTTCGCTTCAGGGGAGTTGGTCCTTTGGCTCTGCCTTGTGCAGAGGGAATCTCACTGAACCTGGACTTGCTATTCTACTTTTTGGTTAGAGGCAGCTGAAGAATGGTTTCAGTGCAGTAAAGGGTAAAAAAAGTTACTGAAAGTGATGGTTGTGTGAGGTTGTAAAAGAACTGAGAGAGGAATGGTGTGCTTTCTGGAGGAAAGAAATGCTTATTCAGTTGCATCTTATACTGAAACAGAAAGCAAAAGGCTTCTTCTCATAGGCTGCTTAAGTTTTGGTCTTAACCAACTTTAATCTCATTCCTTTTCTCCTTTTTGAAGGTTGTTTTACAGCTGAAATGATGGAATTCAGATCATCAACAGTATCTGCTGGTGATGGCTCCCCAAATAATTTGGGGAAAAAATGTGTTTACTGCAAAGCAAAAAGTTTTGGTGCTGTAAAATACTGAAGTGAGAAGACTGTTTTGACTTGTGACCAAATGAACTACTAATCTTTCAATAAAAATAATAAAATCGTGTATCTATTTGACCAAAAATATGAAAATCTAATGTACAGTTGCTATTAGTACTAAAGATTTACAGATGTTTGGAAGAGAATTACTTACAACATGTGCCATACTTGTTTTGGTAAAACTTTGGCAGTTACTACACAGGTGCCTGGTAAAACTAAGGCATCTGACTTGCATTGTATGTTACCTTATCTAAAGTGCCACGCTAATAAAGAACGTGAGAGTATTTGTAGCATTAATGTATTTATACTTGTAAATATGGCAAATAAACACCTGACTTTGTGTGTGAATAATTGTAGTAAGTTATTTTTTGATTTATGAATCACTAAACTCAATCTTTTTAGATGCTGGGGGAAATCAGCTTTACAAACAAAACCAGTGTAGAACCACAGAATAGTTGAGGTTGGATGTGAGCTCTGGAGGTTATCTTGTCCAACTTCACTGCTCAAACAGGGTAACCTAGAGCCAGCTGCACAGGGCTGTCTCCAGATGTCTTGAGTATTTGCCAATGATTGAACCTCTCTAGGCACCCTGTTCAGTCCTCAGAAGTTGTAGAAAGAGCACTGGAGCTTTATTCAGAGTAAAGTTGGAGTTTTTAGCTTAGTTTTTGTATCTTAGTTGATAGCTTTTCAGTTAAAAGTATTAATGTTTTCAGAAGGGGGTGCAGTGCTGGAGAGGAGCTGACCTATGTAGACTGTGAGAAAAGTTATTCCCAGCTCACTTGATACAGGAGATAATTGGTAAATTCTACTGGAAACTTTTCAGAAACCAGATGGAGTTTTGATTGTAGTATGTAACAAAAGTTAAAAGCCATAACACTAGAGAAGGGTACACCAGCAATCTTACGGTTTCTACTATTTATTAAACCATTTTTTCCACTCCAAAGAGCAAGTTATCTGTAATGCTTACATAAATACTAATGCATAATTCTCAGTGTGTGTATACTAGGCAAGTTTTGTATAAATAAAAAGGCAAATTCTTGATGACTTAACTTTCTTCATAGTTTCAAAATCAGGGTCTTGATTTCTTCCACTCTATTTTGTTGTGCCATAGCTTTTTGTATATGCAAAGTTTAATACATCAACATAAAATAATGGACTTCAGAGTACTGGTCACAGAAGAGGAGGACAAGAAGCTATTGTAGAAAGGCTTCTATGAAAAGGATTTTATTGGGTTCATGGATAGGAAACCTAAATATAACAACTAGCACAGATGTTTTGTAGGTCAGAAAATGTTTTTAAAAATATGTATGCATGTCAAAGGTATTGTTTCTCTTTTATTTGGTACTGGTACATTAATCAGGTATGCATGTTCGGTGTCAGCAACTGAAGAAAGAAAAAGTGTGGAGAAGTGGGTAAAGAGTTGTAAAGATGAAAGACTAGAAGATATATCTTACAGTGAAAGGACTGCAACCTCTAACAGATACCGCTTGATCATAGTTTTAGATTTCCATAAGCAACAAATTTCATAATGGATCAAATAACAAATAAAGGCCTTGTATAAATGGTACAAAATTCAAGCTAAAAATCAGATTGGAATTGATAATTGTTTAGTTTTATTAAAAACCTGGGAAGAGTTACTGCAGGTTGTCCCATTAGCATGTTTAGGAGGATGCTGTTTTTTAATTGTGAGTGTAAGGAATAAATTTACCAAGTCTGTTTATTTTATTTATAGGTATATTTGTGTTGACTATGCTTTTTCCTTTCCTCTAGATCTAGTTGCTTTATAGGAGGATATGGCCATATGTGTTTAAATGCTCCATATTGTCTGATGCGTGTTTGAAGGTATAAATCTTGCCCATATGATGGGCATGTATTGCTAAAAGGCTTTTGTTGAGAAAAGAAGCTTTATTTTTTATTTTTATTGTTGCCATGCTCTTTTTATCATATAGGACAAAAGGACTGGAGACTACTTTTATTTATAGTAGCAGATTTAATAACAGCAATTTATTTAATTAAAGTGTGCTCTGTCAAGTTTGGGATGTCGTTTGGATAGAAGAAGTTTGTGTGCTGATGTATTTATACAATTTATAGATATACTGTGTAAACTAAGAAAACAGATACCTAGAAAGTCTGTATTTCAATGAAAGGTGGATATTTAATTTTTAGTGTATTGCTGAAATGAACTTCTGTGTTGCTACTTAGTTTTCAAGATCAACTGTTCAAAAAATACAAAACAGTTTTATTTTCTCAACCGTAAAAGGCCACAAATAATAACTTCAATTTTTATGTACAAGCAGTGAAACTTCTATTGCAGAATCTGCCATGTCTGATAGCAATTTTTTAAAATGTAGATGCTATTTTCAGTATTTCTGACTTTTTCTTAGTACTAGACTTAAAGAGTATACATATTTCCATTTTAAATTCTACAGCAAATTATATAATAATGGATTTCTAATTAAGGGTATGTGGTGGTGTTTATTCTTTAGTATTATTCTATATTTCCATATCCCTTACTGCGACACTGAACACAAAAGGCTGAAAAATCTTTTTTCAATTATTTTTTCCTTTACGAAGACAGGTTTCTGATACTGCTGTTGTTGACAGAAATAAATGTGCAATGAGATGCTTTTTTTAATAGGTGTTAGACTTTGTTGAAAATCTGAGTATTTTTTAATATAACCATCAAAATTATGTTTCTGATAGAGGCTTAACAACACTGTGTGAATGGCTAGAGGAGGACAGGAGCACCAGCTGACGAGCAGTTGAGAACTAGCAGCTGAAATATGGCACTGTGTTTGAAACGTGCATCCTGATCTTACATTTACTGAGAAACGTAAGGCATGTAATGGCCTCCAGCAGATGGCAAGGAAAAGGACCAAAAAGAATGGAGAAAAGAGCTTGCTCTTTGTACCATCTGTCAGAAAATGTTTTTTTCTGTCGTTGCTCAGAAAATTAGGTATTTCTGGAACAAGCCAGGTCTCCTGTTATGACAGATAAGGCATTTGTGGAGACTACCAGACCAAATTAATGCAAAAAGCTAGAGCTTTCACAAGACCCATTACACTGGTGTCACCTTCAGCTACACTTTGCTGAATGCAGGTGGACATGAGCAGGTAGCAAATAGGACAAACCTACACAGGACAGAAGCATGTGAAACAAGCTCATGGCCAGGAGCATGTCTGTCAAGTGTGCCCAGCCGTGCTCCCTCCTGGCTGAAGAACAGGAGGATGGGTAAAGATGCTGGCATTGCATTTCCAGACAGAGGTTTTCATAAAGTGTGAAGCTCTGCCATGCATGTCACAGCCCCTGGAGGAACTGTATGCTGGGACCAGAGTTAAATAAAACTGCACCAGTGACAAAAGCTGAGGACAGTTTGTGTGTGAGGAGCCCCACTCACAAAGAAACTTGTGTCTGTGACTAAGAATTAGGCCAAAGGTGTGGGAGTTTAAAGAGACCCCATTAGCATTAAATAACTCAATTTTGTCCTTGCTTATCTGCTCCATTTGCCTATATCTGTATTTTCCTATGTCGATCCGTGTGTGAGCTCATTCTAATTAACTGGCTTCAGCATGTGGAATACCTTTGAGTTTGCACATCCCACCACACTTACTGGTAAATACTGTTCCCAGGAGGTGCTTCTCCTTTGGCCCAGTTCAAAAACATGGGTTCACATTCTCCCAGTCTTCACCCTGCAGAGCAGCTCACTTCTGGGTCCTGCATACATGGCATGGGCAAAAACCCCCCAACCAACCATCATAAATATGTTTAAGGAATCTCTCTGGTTTTGCAGGTACTAAGGAGAGACTTCTTGAGTATGTGATTTACACCAGAAACAGAACTTTGCACAGAAGGCTTTTTGAACCAAAAGCTAAATAAAATAGTACCTACAATAAAATGGACACACTATGTGAAGTTTTAATTTCACCATGTGAAAAACACCTACAGAAATTCACATTGCATAAACATACCTGCAATTTGAATCAGAAAATGCAGCATATCTTGATACAAAATATAAAATTTAATTATAAAAATAATATTACTTGTCCTCCACTAGTGTTCATTGCACTTTTCTCTGTTTCACAGAAATCTTGCCTTGATTTCAGAAAAAAATACATTTTTCATATCAACCATGTCAGCTTTGATCTTGGTATATCTTGATCTTGGTATCTGCACAGCAAGCTGTCAGTATGGGATTGACTATTGCTGTAAAACTGCTTTTGCAACAAAGCAATTATATATGCCAAGAAGCTGTGTTTTTAAAAGGTCTAAATAAGGCTGTAGAACATTTCTGAGTTCTGAAGCAAGCCTTTCTGATGGGAAACATGTTGAGACATAATTATACTTTCTTCTGAAAGGTGGTTTTAAGAAGCAGTTAACACCCTACCCTGAAGTATGCACATTTTGCTATTATTTTGAGTAGTGAATTAATATTTATAATGACGTATCAGCAGTAAAGGGATTTTTACTGGTACTAAAGAATGCTTTCATATGTGCATCGAGATAGTCTATAAATTTTTTTACTTCTTTAAATCATCCTTAATTACATTTGGTGGTGTATGCTCTTTCCTCTGTAAAATTATAGTTCATACCTGCTTCAGGACCTCTCCAGAAAGACCAAAAGACCCCTACCAAAACCTAGAAAAGGAGGCAAATATCACAAAGATTCATTCTTTGGACTTTTGCAGGCCTGTGTAGAGAGTCCTACATAGAGAAGGCTCTGGCTGTTTTTAAGCATTGGGTTAGTCAGTTAATTTATCTAATAGAGTAATGAAAGGCCCTGGAAGATATGGGGATTTTTACAACTAGGACCTGCTACAGTTCCACAGGGACTGCTCTGGTGATGTACTATCTGTGGGGAAGGATTCCTAGCATCATATAGACTAAATAATTTTTTTTGATGGCTATGGTAAAAGAGTATATTTTTCTTTTGGGGGGAATGCAGAGGTTTCAGATCTGCCATATTTCTGTTGATATTGATTTAAATGGGAGCCAGAGCAATGCTGGATGATGTAATGAGAACTGCTATTCACTTCCTTTGTAAAACCCAATCCTGAATTCTTTACCTATGCCAGTCTCATTCAGCTCTATCTTGAAATGCTGATTTGCCAGCTTTGTTTCAGAAATGTTAGCTACAGTACACAACACTCAAAGTTTCCTCTGAAAATCTAAAAAAAAATCAGGTAATATGGTGTTAGCTAGATCAAAACAGCAAATGACTTTTCAGAGATGGGAACAAGGAAACTGGTGTGTTCACAGATGTGAATGAGATGGCTGATGTTCTCACCAAAAATGCATGATCTGCTAAATGAAACCATCTTTATGAACATTTTCGGCAGTGTGATTGATTTTATACTTTTGCATGAGACTGTGAAGGTACAGAGAGCCAATAATGAGTTAAAAGAAATTGATCAGAGATGATCTCTAGCAATATGATGTGCTTCTGCTGCCATGTAATTATTTTGGGTCCTCATTGGTATTGGTACTCAAATGCAATTGGATTTTTGCAAAAAAAAAAAGGTGTAAAAGAGTGAGTACCAGGCCATTTCTTAGACTGGCAGCAGAACGAGACAAGAAGTGATATTTTTGTAATTCTGGGAGACTCAAGATTACTTACAAAATAATTGAGAAATACACATGTCAAGGAGCAAACAACATCATTAGAGTTAACTCCACACTCCGAGACAGTAAGTAGACCAAAGTCACCCAGTCTTCCTTTAAGAAATGCCAGATTTTTTATTTGTCACTTGATTCTTTCACCCTGTGCATATACATTTCAGTATTACTACATGCTGAAATTCATTATTCTTGTGTGATCTCCTGCCTTCCTTGGGCTGCAGTGTGGTTGGTTGCCCATGGGGGTAGGAAGAAACATACTGGTACAGTCACAGATCTTGGGAGGTTATGCTTTGTAATACAGACCCCATTTAAAAAGTATTTTTTTACATAACAGATATAATCCAGCCTTTTTTTTACTAATACTCCCAAGGATGTGTTAGCAACGCATCCTCAGTATGTGAGAATTCATGAGAATAGGCTCAGTGGTAATGGGAAACAGCTGCTGGAACACGGACCCCAGGCCCTGGGTGACTTCTCTCGAGATTTATGTCAAAAAATCCTCCACTTGCAGTACAAAGGGAAGAAACATTTCCTGTAAGGGTGAACTAGGTGAACCAGCAGATATTCTAAAATAGCAACCTCTGTGCTGTTCAGTGGTAGCATAAAGCACTGTAATGTCAAAAATATTACTGTTTCATTGAAGAGAGTATTTTTTGTGTCGAATAAGGTTGGGGTTCATCAAGCTTCTTTCTGCCAGAGAAGAGGGGTGGATTAAGGTGAGCTTTGTCCTCTGCTAAGATAGCTGCTTTGTTGAAACTTGTAGGAAGGTAGTATCTCATAGATCCTTTCTGTTTTGTTATCTTTTGGTTGAAATTATTAATGGATTCAAATATTGTTGGGAGACTCCCAGGTAGGCACACAAATATACATGCTCAGTAACAGTAGAAACGCAATGCCTTGGGAAACTGAGCCAAAAATGACTTCCAGTAGAAATTGCATGAGAGCTGCACAAACTGTATGGGAGTTTAGCCAAAACCTCATTAGCAATAGGATCTTATCTATGCTGATCTTGAAGTCTGGTTCCTAAGGGTAGGGAAACTACGGAAGAACAACAGTGAGGGAACTTAACATTACAGCATTATTCACCTTTATTGAGTAAAGTCAGCCAAATTACTCCAACCTATTGGTGGGAAGAGATTGTGTTTCTTTTCTACTCCCTAATTTCTAGCTCCAGATGGCAACATACCTGGCTAACCCATCAACAGACTCATTTTGCCATCCTATGCCACTAATAACCAGTGGCTTGCCCTTGCTGCCAAGCTATTGCTCTCAGGTGAGAAATGTTTTCTTCTGCTTTTTACTCTAGAAGTAGTTGTACCTACAGTTAGTGGCTCTTGCCTCTGTATGTGGTGGGGTTATTAGTCCCCACTGCCAAACTTTGCACCTAGAGCTGGCAGCTGTTTCCTGACTCAAGGTGGTGGCTTCCAGCTCTTGATGCAGATAGGCCTTGGTGTATGCTGCTCAAAATGGGCTGCAGGGCTGGGATTTGGATTGGCGGCATCTATTCAACACCTCCTGGGGCAGAAGGGTAGACACTCCTATTTTGGAACGTGCTGTTCTTAAGGACTTTTGCATTTGCATCTTGTTTTGTTAATGGCTTTTACTCTGCTCCATTCTTTTGTCTTTTTTTTTTGCTTGGAGCTGCACAATATAACTGCTTTTACTCCATGTGCCTATCATCTGTGCCAGAAGTATCTGGCTGAACCAGAAATTAGAAAAATATGTGTATGCAGATGTTAGGGGCCTACAAGAAAAAAATGCTGAAGACCAATAAAGGTGATCTTTGCCCTTGTAATCAAAAATAAAGGATCCTTTTTTTTTTTTAATCTAAAGTCTTCTTTTCATGTCGTGTTGGATGTTGGGTCTTCCAAAATGTTCAGTGCAGCTGTAAGGAGAGAGGTTGTATCATCTCTTCACCACTGGATCAGCTGGGCTTAATTACTAAGCTGTGGTCTGTCCGTGAATATCTTTGGCAAATCAGGTAATGCAAAAACATGAGTCACTGACAGTTGTCATGTTTTACACCGCAAATCTGCAGGATGTATTACTTTCTTTGAATTAATTTTTGTGTATAACCACAAAGCAGGCAAATTCAATGACTCATGGACTTACTCTGTAAAGTCTCGTGCCAGTTCAAAGAATTCAAAACCATTTAATGGGATAGGTGTTCGGAATGGAGAGCACATATGGTCCTACTGCTGTCTCCCTCCTGGGGCTATTTCTTGCAGTTAAAGTTCAGTTTGCAAGGCTTCCTTGTGTTCTCTGTATTCTTTATTTTACAATACCAAAATAATATTGTTAGTTTCCACTGAAATATTCTTGATATAAGCACTACTTAACTATGACTAAAGACTTAATCAAACTGTCCCATGTGGAACTCTTGTTTAAAAATTATTTGGAGTTTTTTCAGGGAGGGGATAGGCATACATAGCCTTTTCAAAAGAGCCATTTGCCTGAATTAATATTTGTCCTGAGTCACCTCAAGTTGTACTCAGTGGCTGATTATCTTGTAAAGCTGTGCAACTCCTTAGTAGACTGGAGGCTAAAGATTGTAGCAGCGGAGAGAAGACACCTGAGGAGACCACCATTGTGCTCCGTTGAACCCGGGATGAGACTGGGACTTTGGAGCCCACATAAAACCTGATAGTTTCAAAGACCCCCTTATATCAGCAATGACAAATGCCTGGTTTGCAGCCTTACAACTTTTGTAGTGAGTAAATTAAACCTATTCCCTTTCTTGTTTGGTGATTGTATGATTCCAGACTCTTCCTGGAGAAGCCTGCTGCACAAAGGGAAGGGGCAGCAGGTCCTGGTCTGTGAGAAGGTTCAGGTCTTTCACAACATGACAAACCATAACATGTAGGAGGGTTTCATTTATTATTATGTTCTGATTGAAGAGATTTCAGTGTCAGTTGGCAATAAAGTCATCAGCTGACGTTACTGCCAGGCAGTGAGGAACTACTGAAGGAGATTTCCACATCACTTTGTTTGCATCCTGATGAGTGTTTCTTTCTGTACCAGCTTCCATTGATAGTATCACCTCTGTACCTACATAGACTCTGTTGGCTTGTATATCTTGACTCTCCTAAAAGTATGAAACACTTGCAATATGAAAAAACCCAACTGATAATAGTTTCAATAAAATGCTGTTAGGCAGCATAGCGTCAGCGCTCTTAAGAAACTATTGGCAACAGAGAAGGGAAATGGATTTAACATCGATAGGAGATGACTGACCTATTGCTTCTCAGTTGCATGGATGTTGCTAGCCCTTTGCCTGTGGCTCCTTGGCTGGAGTTGTATCAGGCAATAGGCAGCCAGGTAAGAAGAGGCAACTCCTCAGGAGTGCACCCAGTGTTGCCGGTGTGCCGTAAGACTCAGCTGCGTCTCCTGGTCCTCAGCGGAATAAAGAAATCTGAAGGAAACTCTGTGCAGAAATTTCCTCAGATCTGTTCCCAGAATTCTACCAACTTTTGGGAGAAAGTTGCAATTACCAGCCACAGGAAACCTGGGAATTAAGAAAAATCTTGGCCTGGGATATCCCTCAGAGTTGCTTCAAAGAATGAACATGCGTTTGTTTTCTCCTTTTTAATAAAAAAATACGTATGGCACAATTGTTCTCATAAATATCAACTTTGCTACTTTGTGGAAATAACAAAATTCCATTGAGATCAAATCAGCTGATTCCTTGCTTGGAAACTCAGTGGGACTTCTATCTGCTATCCTTTCTTTCTTTTGAAGATCTCTGCCTCTGAAAATGTGATTCGACTTCTCTTTGAGTGACACTTCTCAAACACGCTATGGAAATACTTCCCAGTATAACTATTAAGTTTGAAGTGAAGCACGGTGCAATAGTTATAATCCTTTACACTGTAATTTCTTCAAATTTCTCTACACTCTAAATGGTGAAAGATAGTGACATAGATACTACTAGTAGTTTGACTGTGTTGTTTGGAAGCATGCTGCTGTGAGCTGCCAATATGTGATAAGAAATACAGTGGAACAAATTTTTACTCCACTAACAAAAGTTATGTTTGGTACAGAAAGGTCATGGGTGATGCATAAACTTTGTAAAAAACAAGGTAGAGCAATTTTTCTCAAGATGCTCCTTAAGAGCTGATCTGTACTATTCTGATCTAAATGTTGTGAGCCTGGATTTGTGTTGGGTTGTTGTTTTTTTTTAAAAGCTTAAATCTAGAAGTGTTCCACAGCTGAGTATCTTACATTGAACATGGAACATTATAGCTACTGCAGTTCTTCAGAGTTAATGAAATTGAGAAGGAAAAGAAACAAGTCTATGTGAGTCTGTGGTAACATTGTTGCATAAATTAGTGGACATAATACAGCCAGTAAACAACATTGAAAAGAATAAACATGATGGGAAAGACCATTCTGGACCACTTGTCTATCAGGTTAACATCTGTCAAATCAGGGATTTTGACTTTGATCTGGGATGCCCTCCTTCGTAAATGTCCTTTTTTATGGAGCCTGTGCCTGTCCAGAGCACTCCTGTTGTAGAGGTCTCTGCTGGAAGTGGCTCTTCTGTACTGCAGGTTGGCACTGTCGTACGTGTACGTGGTGGCTCGGGGGTCACGGAGGCTCATGGACACATCTGTACTGCCAACGTCATTTCGTATTTCAAGTGGTCTGAGAAGCATGTTTCCATGGGCATCAACCTGTGTCAAGGAAGGAATGTGGATTAGACAAGTTCCTCAGCCAGCCCAAGGTGTTTCCCAGATGGACCTTGTAGCTCTAGTGTCGAGGTGCTCCTGGGGCTGCAATGACAATCATGGCTGCTACAGCATTCACAAAAGTGAAAAGATACTGATTACATTTTCCTGACTAGTGTGAAATTAGCTATTAAATATCTGAGCACCTTCCATCCTCACTCAGCTTCTTGGTCTTGTAGTTCAGTTAGTTGTTGCATCCTCTGTGAAGTAAGACTTTTGTAATTTTCTTTTACTTGGATCATGGCCTTTATGAAATACTGTTTTTTAAAGTCTGTAGACTGGGTACCTGAAGCTTTCACATACTTGAGGTGAAAAGAAAATGTTGCTGTCTCTGCCCATTTTAAACAGTTTTTGACTGTTTTAGTGCTGCAGATTAGTTTCTAAAAGTTTTGTAACAATGGGTTCATCATATGAAGAGCATGTAGATACATGCATATTTTATCAGTTATTGTAAAATACTCATGATGAGAATTGCTTTTGGGCAATTACTGTATTACAGGGATGTAAATCATAGCATACTTAACTTGTTCATGTGCATATAGAATAACCCATTTTATTCAATGAAACCTTACATTCAGTTGCATTTTTATGTATTGGTATCAGAAGCAGTTGTTTCAAATATGTTTGTCACTTTATTTGTGCTATTAGTCAGAGCACTGTTTTAAGTACCTAAGCAAAGAACTGAAAACTGCAACCAGTATGGGCATGTCTGGCACAAACAACTATGTGTATATATAAAATATTTTTCGTATCATTTTCTTTCTTATGTATGAATGTAATTAACCATGAATTGCTGCGTTGCTACAAAGTGTTTTCCTTTTCACAAATCTTTAGTTTTCTACATGTTTGTAGTAAAACCCCTTTTGAAAAGTTTTTGTAGTGTTTCCAGGCTGACTTCTGACTTCTCCATAAAGACTTACTATATGTTTCAAATTCACAGATATTTAAACATTCACTGTAGCTCATATGAGGGAAATATACATCAGAACAGAGGCCTCTTAAATGAAACTTCAAGGTCTTCACCTCGAGGCTTGAATATTAATGTTGTTTTTGATAAACTGTGGTATTTGACCTATCTCAAATTTATAACAAACTAGACCATGTCTGTGGATACCTTTATATCGGGAATAAGATATTAATTATAGACAATACCTAGTCTTGTGAAGCACTATTGATATGCAATGCTTTGTTTACATTCTGAGCTTTACATTTTTAGTATGACATAGCAGAGCTAGGAAAGGATATTATAATCTACAGCAGATTTGAAGTATGTGCAAGAAAAGATTCCAAGCAAAACACACAGGGAAAACCAGGCTCTGTGGGTTGCTGCAAAGGAAAGCTGGGACCACAGAAAGTTTCAGTTCCACCTGGCAATGCAGAAGATGTTCCTTCCCATCACCAGGAGAAATCTTTACACCATAAGTGCTGGCATATTTGCACTGTGCCAGACTAAGCACTTAATAACTGAAAGCAAAGCAGTGAAGGGACTATTCATGCAAAAACCACACAAGAGAACTGAGGGGTAAAAAAGTCTTCTAAGTGAAGTAATAAGTCATCACAGATACAAAATGCACTAGTCAGGTTAGGAAATGGATTCTGTATGTGCTGAAACAAGCATTCAGTGGGAACACCCCAGTTTCTACCGTAGTTTTGGTGGGAAAAGTTCACATATTCTAGGTTAGAAAGGCCAGCTTGTCACAAATCAGCATGGCATTTCAAAAGTTTCCTTGAGATATGGGCTACCCAGTTCACACTTTTTAGGTCAATTCCTCAAATCTAAGAAGGAGGATTTAAGCTAGGGTTTCCTACTCTCCAGAGGACTGCCATAACTATAGGACTATTCCTTTACTCTGAAGATCTGACATCATTTTTGTGGAAAAAACCAGTGATCTCAGAGTTGTCTCTGTGAAAAGAATTTGGTTTTAATTCTCAGAAGATAGGTCAATCTTTTCTTTCCAGTTTTATGAAACAGCTCTTTCAGCTGTCTTTGATTACATAATCTAATATGTAAGATAATTGAGTTTAGTGTTATAATAATAGTAACAGTAATGCAAGCATCATTAAGCAGTTATTAAGACTTTTCTTTTGGGACGACAACTCATAACTGCCTGCACTCTGAAGTGATTCACAGGGATCTTTCTTAAACTAATATGCTCTGACAATTTATTTTGAGCCAAGCAGTGTCTGAATTCCTGCTCTAAGTGTTCTGAATGAACCTGTTATTTTAAAAACAAATTTAATTTAAACCATTTTAGGCAAGATTATTTGCATGTCATGAAGCAAGTTGGTCTTGGAATTGCAGGCTTTGCAATTCAGAACAAAGAGCCTTACACTGATCTTGACTAAATTAGCTCATGGAAGTATAAAAGATGTTCTTATGTACCTGGTAAAATTGCTCTGTGCAATTTCCCACATCATTACAACCCTTTCAGTATATTTTGAAGTTCACTCCAAAGAATTAAAACTTGTGCAGCTGATCTGCTGCTGAGCCAACAACTGTGGTGAAATTGTTCTCCTCAGATGCACTTGGTTCATTACAATCTAATTGTAATACTAACCCACACCTCCATCCATGGTATGACCACCCCGCCTGGGCATGTGCTCCGTATTTTATTGCCTCTATCTTTAAGAGTGAAGCAAGACAATTTTACACCAATCAGTAACAAAGGTACATATGACTAGAGTCACTGAAGTTCCACCTAAATGTAAAGAAATAGGATACAAATAAGTTGAGAATGGGGAAATGTTAGGGAAGACTTCATTGTAACTACTGGCATTGATCGGTGGGTTGAATCTGTCTTCTACCCCATAGGGAAGCCTATTGGGTAAGAATCACTCTATGTGTGCTGAATCCTTTCATTGGGGATTAGCATTTTTCTGTGTATTGCTTTAAATATGTTTTTGCAGTCAGATACTATCACTGCCAATCCTTGAACCTTAACCTGTCACCATTTTTTATTAATGAACAGTGATATTCCATAAGCTGTTAGTGTGAGTCCTTCACAGGTGGTGGCAGTTGCCGGCAGTGGGTGACATAAAGAGGAAGACCCACTAAAGGGTCATAAACTGGGAAGATGTGCTGAGGGGTCTCCCTTAGGCTGTCCCTGACTAAGTCAGTCAAACCACCCTCTGATCCAGCAGGACAGTTCAGTGAAGGGTCCCCCTAACAGGACACTGACAGACTGGTCTTGGCTTTCCTGGGGCGTTGACAAACAAGTCGAACCCTAAGGGTTGAGTAAATGTCCCCATGCTAAGGGTCAATGAAACCTCCTTTTTTCATGTGACACTTAGAAAATTAGTTGCCTGCTCAGGATCATCGAATGATATTGTATGTGTAAAATAGTTAAAGTAACAAAAAGAAAACAACCCACAACAACGGTCCTGTATTGACCACATAAAGAGTAGTCAGACAGCTCTAGGGGAAGTGCATGTTAGCATTCCTTGACAGAGAATGGGTCTCAAATGCTTAGTGCTGTCTGGAATGAATTTTTACCTATTTTTTTTTTTTTTTACCTTAACTGTTGGGAGATAAAAGGTAAGAACTTCTGTTTTCTCTCAATACAAACCCATTGTTTCTTCCTCTTAAGATGAAAGACTCAGGGCCATGTTATTCATACAAGCTATCTTATTGGAACAAATGCTGTAGTGTTAGCACAATCTGATCTGCAAAGAAACAGCTTATGCTCAGCAGGGCTGTTCTAATTCACAAGGAGGTTTACTTGAAGGTTAAGATAGTTGCGTGGTTATGTGCTTCCCTTCTTTTTCTCCTTCCAGTAGCCACTGTATTGGAAAATTGTATGTTTTCCTTGGAGCCTGTGGCTGGTCTCTGGCTTTCTATCCCAAGTGTTTAGTGTTTCACAGAACAGTTGAAAGGAACGTGTGATGCTGTGCAGAACTGGGGAGACAATCTATCACTTGCCTTGTGTTGTCATTTATGAACCTTTTGATGGCTCAGCTCCTTTCCAACTCACATTATGATTGCATTCTAACTTTTTCTCATACTTAAGAGGTATCTTCTGTGTAATTACTATTCACACTGTAATTGTCTGGGGGAACAAGCAATTGTATGCATGGACAATCTCAATATTTTTTTGCTGGGTGGTTTGTCCTATATATCCATAATTATGCCGGTGTCAGTGACATTTAGCTTTGACAAATGAACAAGGAGATATAAACAGTCTTTATGCTTTATTCAGAGAAACAGAAAGATTGTTTACTACAAATTAATATTTTTAATATTAAAAATAAAAATGGCATAAATTGTGCAACTGGAGAGACTTCACTTCCACCTTCTTCAGTCTGTAGAGCAAGGAACAGCCACCTAAGAAACAGCAGTTCAGTTTCATTTTTCATCTGGTCTTCTCTATACTGTTAATATCATATCGTGGTCAATTGCTGAGTGTTGCTCACACATCTAAAGCTTGTGTAATCTGGTGAAGGAATTTGAACTCTTTTAGTCTTTGGAGTTGTATGTCACATAGGAACAATCGATATCTTCACCTGGCACAAAGAGATGAAGCACTGTTACATATTTTCTAATAGTTACTAGTCCCTGTATGGATAAGTGGTGTGGGTCAAGAGTAAAAGGGAAAAAATATCCTATAGCTATACATACTTACAGCTGTACTTCTTTTATGCTAAAAAGACCCCTTTCCCCTGCTCTGGTGCAGGCACCATAATACCAGTGAAAACTCTCAAAACATGATGGAGGGGGGCTGGGAGTGGTTTCACTGGAGGGCACATAACCTCACTGTGTCCCACTGCTCCGGTCATTGCACTCTTCCTGCCAAAGACAGAAATACAACTGTTTGGCATCAGCATTTCTCTGATGAGTAAAATTAATGTTCACAATGTACCACATCAATATGTGGGATACAAAATTCACTGATACCCATTCACATGTGTGTGTTTATGTATATGTGTATATGTATGTATTTAAGATCACAAACCTGTACTGTACAAGCAGAAAGCAGTCTATTCACTGAAAGTACTCTCAGTTTCAGAATGAGATTGCTGTCTGAAGCGTGAGTACTTACAAATCCTGGTACAAAGCATGTATGACTTCCTTTTTCTGTCAGAAAAATGCTGGTGTATGCATGTGGTGCTTTAAAAACTTTCCATCCCATTCTGAGTACCATTCTCAGTGTAATCTTTGCTGCACAACATTTAGACAAAAGCTTTTAGGTATGAGTTATGGCATTTTTTTAGTTAAACAAACTCTCCAAATATGTAGGAAAATAACTTACCTGCACTCTTATCCTTTACTCAGTTCAGTGCATGGGGGCACATGTAGCCAAGGCTGACCTCTGAAGAAGTCTTGATTTCCTCTTTGTCATGAATCCTTGCTGTGCTGCTTCTCACCTAGGCTGGGTTATCTCAGGAGCTGTTGAGATAGCTGGTCAGAGTGTGGGTTGTGTTGTTTTTTTCCCTTCCTTATTTTCCATAGAAATGGATAGACAGTGTCTGTGCACAACAATCCATACTAGGGTGGCTTATCTCCTCTGCTCTGTGGAAGACAGTACTTTTTGGGGTCTTGGAGACTGCTGATTGCCTGAACTGAATTTGTGCCCTCACTGTAATAAAGCATCGCCTACACAATGGGACAGAAGGCAAATGTAAGTAAGAACTTTTAATGGACTCGTGAGTTCACTGATACTGAGAATCTGATGGCTTTGTTAATGATGCATAGCTGTAGTGGTGGGACACCAGACACACAGCTCTAGAATCAGCTATCACAGAGTTTCTGAAATGCACTTCCTGATGTGTATGTGACACTAACCATCTATCAAGATAAAGTCTTACTTGTTAGAGTTTTATGTGTCAGTCTCATTCTTCAAACTGAACAGAGGGCTCGAATACAATTTTGTCCAAACGTTATCACCTCAGGCTGTAACAGTACAGAAGTTTACAGGACAGCATAGGCAAGTTCTCATTAATACTTGGATGTAATATATTATAAGTAAAGCAGAGGAAAGAAGAAAATTTTTGGCTCATTACAATATGTATTTCCCCCTGAATCAGACTGGGCCAAATACACCTGAGGCTTCAAAGGGTTTATTTCCAAAAAACTGGGAAAAAGTGAAATTGGTTTATAGACGTTTACAAGCGCTCAGTGATGTATTGCAAAATTAAACTTGTCCTCATTAAAAATACGTCCATAGTATTACTTCCTGAAGTTTTTCTGGCTTGTTGTTTTTAAGAGGGGATAGTTGTGTTGTGCTTGAATTTAGCTGAGGGAAAAATCCTGACATCTGTGAAAGCTGTTAAAACCTAGCAGCAGCATTCTTGTGTTCCTCAAAGCTCAGTGCTACAGGCTTCATTCAGGGCTCACTGAAGCAACAGAGCCTATCTTTGCTTTTCATTTTTGGTGAAGTTTCTGTGTGTAAAGAGGAACTTTATTATAAACATTTCTTCTATACCACCTTCTAAAGCAAAAAACCATACAGTTGAAGTGATAAATATTTAACTTCCTTGTACCCCTTGTATTTCTTCTCTGCTGCAAAAAAATGTGTCCTGAATATTAATTTGCATTTTCTGTATTTTCTTACTCTTCTTCTCTGCTGCAAAAAATGTGCCCTGAATATTAATTTGCATTTTCTGTATTTTCTTACTCTGTTTTCAGTTGAAGATGGAACAGACCATATGTTGCTGTAATCTCCTTAAAAAACAATTTTTCTCTAGGCAATCTTAAATGCTTTTGCATGTTTTCCACCTGTGTTTATCTCTACCATCATATACATGAACCTTGTCACAGTAAAAATAATGTCTGAAAAGACAGCTTGAACATTTTACCTGGACTCTATTTGTTTCCAGTTTGCTCTTCTTGCCTGTAGCATGTCCTGCCCTGCCTGCTGTCTTTTTCTGATGTTGAGGTCCTTTCCCAAAGAAGATGTAGTTTACAAAGGCATATTCCAGCAAGGCCAGGAACACAAACACAAAGCATCCCATCAGGTAAATATCTATTGCCTTGACATAGGGTATCTTCGGCAAGGTCTCCCTGAGGTGGGTGCTGATGGTGGTCATGGTCAGCACAGTCGTGATTCCTGCGAAAGGAAGAAATAGACATCGACTAATAAGACAAGGAAGGAGATTTGAGCACAAAAGGCATAATGGCAGCATTGCAGTTCTCATGCAGATGGATTAATTATGTGATCAGATTCTTAGCAGCCTAGGGAATGCGTTTTGCAGAACTGGAAAGGAAGATACCCTTGCAAGGCTGCTGAGAGCACCTTCCTTGGCTTTTCCTGCAATGGAGGGTGAATGAAATATTACCTTCAGTAACTCAAGCTGTGTCGGAACATCTTGCTTTAATTTTTGCAAAAACTGTGCTAGGGAATGTGGTATTAGCTCACCTGGATAGCAAAGAGTTGATTGCTGTTCTTTCTATGTGAGAAAATGCTTCTCACTTTATTTACAACAGTAGCTCTTCTTGACCCCATAGGGTGATTTGCATTGCTGTGGGGATCTGGAATAAGTATCTAGCTTTTGATTGAAAATGGAGGGTTGAAAGGAGAAAGGGAAGCCTTTTGATAAAGTGATGGTCTTTGATGAAGTGATACGTATGCTTTTGCCAAAACAACTTTTCCTATTAACTAGGTGCTTGCAAGTAAAGCATTTCCATCTCATTGTGTTATCCACTGCTGGATGTTTTTTTTCTCATATGTGTTTTTCTTTTAGCTGGATGAAATTACTTTTTAGTCTGGTTTAATCACAGGTCATTAATGCACGTAGATAATAGCTCTAAGCACAGATGTAACAACTTTAATTTGCAGAGAGGTGAGACAAAATAGAAGTGGGACAAACTGGCTTTCTGGAAATAGAGTTGAAAAACATATATGCCTTAAAGCACAGGTAGTGGCAGAAGATCTTCATTCTTATGGAAAGTTGTAGGAAGGAACACGGTACGGGAAAGAACCAACTCTGTAGGTAAAACAGACTGATTTGGTGTAAGCTGGCATATTTCCACTGATGTCAGTAGGATCTTGTGTATTTATTCCAGTCACAGATCTGGCCTGAGAGGACACTTTCTAACATCAACAGGGATTGTTCATGAAGCACAGTGTAGATACCCTTAGATGTCTGAATTAGACTTTTACGCTCCACTTTGGAAGCAAAATACTTTTGGTCTGATCCAAAGACCATTATGACAACTGGAAGTCAGTCAGGATCCCAACCTATGTGCGGAGCAAGGGCTTCAGATGTAGGCAAGGTCACACCTGCCCGCCTTCCTGACAACCAAGGCCCCATGCTGCCTGTGTAAGATCCCAATTAATGATGCTTCAACCATCAGTATGGATTTGGTGCCACTGTTTTCAAAGGCAGCAAGTGTCTATGTAGTTCAGTCATTTTGAGAAGAAGTTACCTAGAGCAACTCTGGCTGCAGAGGCATCGTAATTGATCCAAAAAGATACCCACGACAGAATTGTAATCAGTGTGGAAGGCATATAGGTTTGCAAAATGAAGTATCCAATATTTCTTTTAAGCCGGAAGCTAAGTGATAATCGAGGATATGCTCCTGAAAGAAAGAAATCATATAATGACTAATGCCAAACAAAAGGAAGGCACTGATATTTCTGGGCTGCAGGAAGGGGGGACAATTTTTTTTTAACTTGCCAGTGCTTACCTGTTGTAAATTCCACTCTCTTTGATACCATCTTGTAATCCACAATAGAAAATTGTGGGAGCTCGATGTTATTAACTCCTGTTACTGCTGACTCTCCTCCATTCCAGTAAAATTCAATATCATCAGTAGTGTATCCATCTGAAACAGAGGCACAATTTGATTATTGACTTTTCTTTTTGTTTTATTACTTTGCTTAAATAGTTGCAGTTCAAGTGGAAGGAGCTGTGGTTAATCAGGAATTCAGCCTTCTGTTGTGTGACATTCCTGTTATACAGAAGCCTCCTCTATACCCTGAGGAAGCTTCTAGATGTAGAGGAAGAGAAGACAGAAAACAAGGGCAGAATTCGTGATTAAAATTTGTTTTTTAGCTAGCTCTAATACAACTACTTTTCATTCAGGCTTGAGTTGCTCAGTTGCCAGCAGACAGATACATCATCCGCAAAACTTTTAAACTCTCTTTGGAGGAACTCTGACAGTAAAACCAGTTCAGTTCCCAGCTTTTCATTTGATTTCCTATGCAGGATGTGCCAAAATAGAGGGTTGGGAGCCAGTGGAGGCAAAGATGATTCCAGAAGAATTAAGGTGCCTGTAGTATTACCTGACAATGTCTGTCAGAGCTGTAGGTAATCCTTTGATATTCATGAAGCATTTTATATTTTAATTAGACCATGCCATCTTTGATCTTCTGTTATCACAGAAATATTTCTTTTTTTACTCCAAACTAGCACCTTTCTTCTGTTTCCTTTTAACAGTGATGTTGATTATTTATAAGTTAATTAAAAATTAATTTGCCATCCTATCACGGGAAATGTTAACATTATTGTTACCATTTTCAGAAATATTTTGATTGAACTCAGAAGTGACTGAGTTTAAAAAAAAATCTTGCAATTGACAACATTTTTGAACTAATATTTAAACTGATTTCACTTTATTGCATTTTTCTACTTTCCCCAGATATCTACCAAAGGAGAGAACATCTCATCTATTTTTAAATGTTTCCTTCAGGTGTTAGATTTAATCAGGCTTAAATCATATAACACAGATCAAATAAAACATGTGTTTGAATTCAGAGCTTTAGAAAACTTGACAGTACTTTTGCCAGTTGAACCACCCGTAGCATCAGAAGCCTCCACAGAGATAGGAACCTATCCTTTCAAATGCACAAGTAATGCAATATCTAGCTAAGGAAATGAGTCTTGAGATGTCTTTTCCTATGATGGTGCCTAGTAATAGCTTCATCCCTGGAAGGCTGACCACATGCAGAATAGATCCGTGTTTCCCTGGTGACAAGCAGAGAATGACTTGCCGCCAGGCTCCAGAGATTGCTTGGAAAGTCTGCAGCTATTGAACAGCTATCTTTTGATGCAAACACAGTGATGGGCTGAACAGTGTTAAATGTTCACATGTTTTATTTCTGAACTGCTCAGTGCCATGGTGTTCTATCTGAATTGCTCTGAAAACCACACTAACCTATGTAATATGGATTGCTGCTTTAAGCTTAAAACTGTGCCTTCCATTACTCATGCTATTTTTATTTTTTTCAAATGAACCACCCCAGGGCTGTGACACAGAGCTCTGCATGGCTGGTTTTCATTCCTTTACACTGCAAAAGGTCAAGGTAGCTGCTTGGTAGTAGGACTTCAGTAGCTTCTTTAAAGGCTTTGCACACAAACCACAGGGCTGACAGGAGCCACATGCAGGGTGTGATACAGAATGATTGAAAGTGAATGAAGACTGCTAAGACTGTTTAAAAGACCAAGACTGAGATTGGCAGGGAAGTGTTAACTTCATTTTCTTGCAAATCTGTATTATAAAAACTTTCTCTTGAATGATTTCTCTTCTCAGAAAAGGTGGTGCAAAACAGACGGCATTGGAACTGTCATCTCATAATGAAAGGTATTGATTATGAGTAGACTTGGTACCACACAGGCATTCTCTACATGAGGTGATACTCATCCTTCGTCTTTAGGTGACAGAATAGAAAACAAAAGGGTTATCACTACCTAGATGTTGAGCAGGTACTTGCTGCAAAGTCACAGGTGAAAGTTTAGGTGTGAGAATCCTGAATTCTCCTTCAGGGTTTGGAGGAAAACCATGAAAATGATTCTTCTGTTCTGTGCTGTCATCACCTGTTGACCTTTTCATATCCTGACCTCCAATTCTGCTCTGATTGTGCTGCTTCCTTGGACAGTGAAGGCTGGGACCCAGGGCAGAGAGAGGAGCTACCTCCAGCCCTCAGGAGCTCCTGACTTTTCTTGCAGCCTCTTAAGGCAGCTGCAAACAGCCTCTCTGCAGTTTCTCTGATGTTTTGATGAAAGAGGGAATAGCTTGGCACCTTATTGTGGCTGAAATTCTCTTCCCTGAAGGTGAATTATTAGTGATTTAGTTGTTAAAACCCACAATGGTGCCAAATAAACACCTAGGATATCAAAAGGCAGATTTCAAAATGAAAACAGGCACAACCTCCTACAAAAAGATTGCACCACGTTATTGATACACTGTGTGGTGATGTTGGATCTTTGCTGTCAGAGACTGAAATATTACAGTCTATGACTTAAACATTTTCTTAAAGGACTTTTAAAACTGTATTACAAAAGCTGTAAAGAAGACCACTGCACCCTGAATGGAGCCCTGACTGAGACCTTACACTGCTTGCTGATGAAGATAAACCAACAACTCAGGGCTGGGGACATTCACGGAGCACAGGCTTAACACTTCTAAGGTCCCAGGGCTATCAGCTGCCAGGCTTGAATAGACCCCCTACACCAAGGGGTGGAGGGAGGAGAGGCTTTGGGTATCTGGGAAAAGCCTCTGGTCAGAGGGGCAGTGACTGCCCATCCTCCACTGTGCAGAGGAGCCCAGCTGAGGGGTCTTCACCGGGGTGGGGGGAAGCTTATCCACAGCAGAAGGGGTGACATGGCCCATCACAGGGGCCCTCCAAAGGGGTCCCCAGACCCTGCCCCAGAGCACCAGAGATGATGCAAAAGACCCTCAGTGTTGCAAGGAACAGTGTGAAGCCAGCCCCTGCAAGGGAGACACGTGGGCGTTCCCACCTGGCCCACAGCATGTATTAATCCACGGGATTCTGCACTCTTGGGTGTGTGGCAGCGTGGTGTGGCAGCGGGGTGTGGCAGCCGGGTGTGGCAGCGTGGTGTGGCAGCCGGGTGTGGCAGCCGGGTGTGGCGGTGGGGTGTGGCAGCGGGGTGTGGCAGCGTGGCCACGGCGGCGACGGGGGACCCTCACCACCAGCAGAGCAGATGGAGGGGAGCAACGAGCTGTTGTTGGGACCCTCGGATGGGTGATGTGCTTCCACCTAACCCCTGTCACCCCTCCCGGTTCCCCCAAGGCACCCCCCCCCCTTCTTTCTTCCATTTCTTTCTCTCTTTCTTTTCTCTTCCCTTCTTTTTGCCTCTTTTACTATTAAATAAAATACAGCAATTTTTTGGCATCAACATCTAACCTTGTTTGGTTTTAATCTTGTTTCTGGGAATATTTTGAACCTTCTAAGTTCTTTCCGGTTTGTGCTCAGAGACTTAGCTTGCTTTGCTTTCCTGGGTTTAAACTGGATCGTAACATTTGCAAAAGGAAATTACGTGAGTTTTGTAATGTAAACAAACGTGCTTTTCCCTAGTCTTGTTTTCTATGACTTTGGCTACTAAATGAAAAGTAGAACTAGTTTGTTATAAAGTCAACTGACCAAAAGCAAGAACCATGCATGTAAGGTATCAGCTGGTGACAAGCTGCCACTGCTGACAGGCCATGTTTTTAATCTCTACAGATTTAAAAGAGACTTCCAAATACAGAAAAAAATGGGTCTGATGTGAGCTACTACTTTTTCAAAATATAATGATTTCTTTCTTGAGTTAAAGCTTCCTTAAAGCTGACGGAAATGATGAGAAAGGGATAGTGATGTTTTTCACTCAGGAGCATTCACATGTTTTAGCTCTCTTTTTAGAAAAGTAATTGAGCATCTTGCTGTGGTTTTAGGTAAGGTGAACTTCAATACATTCATTTTTTCCTTGGCAGTCATTGTAATATCTCTGCTAGACACTTACAAGGTGTAAATTCTCCCTGGGCAGTCCATTCCCTGATGCAATAGGATTGTTGCTGTGTGAAGCCCTTTCCTTATGTGCTTTGCACACTGTTCTAGGTGTGTGAGAGGCATTGCTTGCTTTCATGGCTGACAATGGCCCACAGGTGCAGGAATTGGAGGCCCTCATGTTTCATAGGCCTTGACATGGCTTTTTCTAGCAAACTTGGGAGGAAGACAGTTGCCTGCAGGTTAAAGACAGGAATAGGTCTGAAGTTAGCAGAAGACAGATTGCTCCTTCTCCTTTTTCAAGGGGACAGTGGCTTTAAGTGAGGAGCTGTAGTGATGTAAATTAAGAAACCTTCAAGTGTGGAGCAGTACTGACTTCTGGCTAGCAGGCAATGAAAAACCCTTATTTTGGGCAGGAAATGCCTTAGCCTTCAAAATGGAAGAAAAGCTATTTCAGTGATAGGAAAAGTGGGTCTTGCCAGTACAGTGGCAAGTGTTAATGCTAGTTTGTTCACTGAACTTACCTGTACTGCCCAGGTATTCCCTCGGCAGCTCTTTTCCCATGTAATCCTTTTCCCTCTGCGTACATATTCATGTCACCAATTCAAATGCATACCTCTGCTTTTGTGACAGAGAGCGCAGCACTCGCAACTGGACCCGGATGTCCGAACACAAATTTCATAAAAGTCAGATATCGCGGGCCTGCAGTATTTCAGTGATGTTGACATGGCTGTCACGGGGTGGGCGCGACGTGAACGGGGGAACCCGGGGCTGCTCCGGTAGCGCGTCCCGGGGCCGCGTGGGGACGCCCGCGCTCCGCGGCGGGGCCGGCGCGGGGGATGCGCGGGGGATGCGCGGGGAGCCGAGCGCGTCTGCTCCGTGCTTCTGGAGGGAGCATGGCCTCGTTTCTGGGCTGACATTCCTAGCAGTCTAGCTCGCTTAATCAAACAGTTTTCCCAGGAATTCTGAGTGTGGTTCTGTTGACCTAAATAATAAGTGACCGCTAAAATTTTACTTATTTATTTGTTGTATAATTAATAATGGTCCCTGAAAAATATTTGCTCTATTTAAGCCGTTTTTTGCTTGCTAGATTCTTTTCCATCTTCAAAACCACTACAAAACACATTTAATTGCCCAGCTCGAGATATAAAACTTCCTAGAAGATATTGTCTAGAAATGAAAATACAGCGCTTAATGTGCCAACACTTATTTCTTTTTACTTCTAGAGCAGCAAGCTGAGAGTTCAAATGAGAACACTTGGTCAGAAGCACGACAGATCTAAAAAGTAACTATATACACACACGGCAAGAAATAAGTTATGTATAAATCTTGCTGTTCACAGAAAAAATATTTTAGAAATGTTGCTGACATTGTGATATAGCCAAGTTTAACAGTGTATGGGATGTCACCAGGCTGTTTTATTTTACATTGCAGCACTTATCAAATTCCTCTGGGATAAATGAGGATCTGTGTTACATTCACAAATACAAGTCATGGTTCCACTATCATTAGCAATTCAACAGAGATGTCCAAACAGAATCCCTTTTTCCTTCTGATTCTCCAGGGCAGGTAGCTCTGAAGCACCCAGCAGCCGGGTCTCTTCCTTTGGATCTAAATAGGGCTTTTCAAAAGACTACATTAATTCCATGTGCACAAATTAGTTGGCCTTGGGTAAGGACATGAGGCTGGACCCCAACCCTCTTCCATTACTCCCGGATTGTGCCTTTTGTAACAACTTAGTCTTTGTTGCTAAAAATGCTGTATTTTTTTTGTTATTATTCCCATGATTATATTCAAACAGGAAGATAATGCATTTCTTCCACACACCACCAAGGCAGTCTGTACAGTGGTAAATGTATTGTACTATTCCAACTTAAATCTGACATGAATGGGGCACCACACATTTGAAGACGTGCTTTGGAAATCAATGTAACTACTTAACATTAAGGTGCTAGAACTGCTTGAAAAGGCTCCCTGCCACCTGTGTTTGAGTGTGTGTTTGCATCTGTACTGAGAAATGTTTTCTGTTTTCACTGGGGATATGTGTTAGAATTTAGCCTTAGCAACAATGGTCCAAATGAAAACTTGGTTAGACTGCTGGAGTACTAAACATTGTCAGTTATTTAAGAAGGCTTCTCAAATAAAAATAAATTTTATGTATGGGGCAATGTCCCAGTTGGAGACATAACTTCCTATTCATTAGAAGCAGAAAATAAATGTTATTACAGCATAGTCACTCTTGCAAGATCCTAATTTAGTTCAAAGAGTGAATTATGACCTTGCCTTCATTTGCAAGTACCTTTAATATTGGATCATTGTTACTTGTTATCATTTTTTGCCAATGAGACTGATACAAACCTGGAAGTCCTTTGGGAGAGAAATTGTTTGGTTTTGCTTAATATCTGTTTAATGGCTAACACAGCAGGACTTCTCTGTATCACTGTGCCTCAACAGAGGAAATGAAGGATTCTGCATAAGTAGTCAAACTTGTATTGAAAATACCTTACCAGTGAATTTGGCTCCTTCTACTGGATTATGCCAGTGATGGCAAAGGACCTAAAAGCCTAAAATAAATATAATGCAACGCACAATCAGAAATACACATTAGTATGTTTTAGCTAGTACAGCTTTCATGTGCAAGAGCTCCTCCTGTAAGGCATGCTGGAATTTTATTTTGTGTCCTGTTCACTAGTAAGAATTTAATTCTCATTAGCGATTAAAAAAAAAAAAACCAAACCAAACTAAGGGATTATTAGGAAAAGGAAGCAAATGCAAAATTCTTTGTTTATGTTTCCATATACATTCCAATTCATGTTGTGCTATTTTGTGCAGTTTCCTGTCTTTGCCTGAAATAGCAATCTTAAGTTGGCTAGAAAGAAGGGCCATGAACATGATGAAGGACACACTTGATTCCAGTGAAGAAAGGACCTACCTGAGTCACGATTCTTTAGCCTGGAGGTAAGGTGGCTGATGAAAAAAAAACTCTGTAAGATCCTAAGTTAGCACGGTGAGCTTGAAGGGCACATGATTATTTACAGACCGTCAGACTTTCAGATGAAGAAAGCAGCAAATCATATGCCTAGTGGCTAGTTTGAAAGAAATAAAGGGAAATACAGCATGCAGATAAACTGCAGAACTCACTGTTTTCACTCAGGACACAAGCGTCCTGAGTTTATGCTTGTTCAAAAGCTGCCAGAGAAGGACAATAAAAATCTATTTGGGTTGTTAAATACAATGATACTATTTCTGACTGGATGTAGCAAAGTTCAGAGTGCTTACTGCAGGTGTTTACTGAGGAAATATCAGCACGTGTCCTATGCTCTGTTCTAGCTTCATTGATATGTTCTGCTGGCCACTCTCAGAGACAAGATGGGCAAGATGGACATTTATCTAAGACAGTACAACAGTTAGGGGTCTGACATGTTCCAATGCAGCCTGATTTACCCATCTCATTTCTTTCACCTTTACAACACTTTTCTTTCATCACTGGAGTGATGCTTTTTATCCTGGTGTTAAGAACCTCTGACTCTACACATCTCCGTGTAATTCCTGTAAATCAAACTGTGATTAAAAAGCATTGCTCATGTCCACACATTTTGTGTAGTAATAAGAAACCTGCCCATAGTAGCTCAGAGGCTAAAATGTCGTTGAAAACTCTGAAGTTCATTATATGCAAATGTTTAGTGCGCAGTGCCAGTGATTCAAATTTGGACTTGAATAATTTTGATGGCCTATTGTCTAAAATTTTCCACCAATAATATATTGGTTTTTAAAATTTTTTTTAGAAAGCAGATGAGAAGTATGTGTTTGTGACTGGTGTCCTCTTGTGCAGCTCAGATACTTGTGTAATTGTACATGTAATATGTACAGGTGCACAACTGCTGTCAACAGGTCAGCCCTGATACACACATCATATGTCAGTTTCTACAGACTTTTAGCAAGTTTCTTGTAAGCTAGTTTGAGTGGCTCTGAAGCATGAAGGTTTAAAATGGCACTTTAGTTACTTTGGTAGTTACATCTGCTGAGGATCATTTTGTTTAATCGCTTCCACACTTCTCAGTCCTTTGCCTGGATCCTCTTCTTTTGTGGGGTTGAAACTACCGAAGTTCTGAAGTCACACTGTTGTGTTCTTGTCTAAAAACTAGTCAACAGTGATTAGAGCAGAAGCTATGCATGAAGAGGTTAGCCTAAACAGTCTCCTTGCCTTGTGTGCCATTTCACTTGCTGGTAGTACCAGACTGTCCTTGAGAGCTTGGAGTTGGGAAGAGAGGGTTTCTTTCTTTCCAGTAGCAAGTGTCAGAAATCCCAGCCATCTTATCTTTCTTTCATTCTGAGATGCCTTTTTCCTGAATCTGTTTTGATCTTTCTCCTTCTCCCTTTCCTATTCTTCTTCTGAATGGACACTCTACTGGTTCCCAGCTGTATCTCAACTTCCAGAAAGGTGAATCAAAACTCCTGACCTCTTCTGGAGAGGTTTGCTTGCTTTTTTTCCCTCTTTCATTTTTTTCTTCTAACCTTTATTCCCCTCTGGTTTGATAAGGAGGAAGAAGAAATCCATTTTCTGGAGAAGGAAAATGCAGACCACACATTGTTTCTACTCTAATCCTGGCAGCACAGGCTGGGAGTGCCAGACTCAGGATGAAAGACCTCAACATGTTGATGGAGACCTGCTCTCTCCGGAAAGTCCCATGTTGCAGTCCTTCCCCTTGTTTGCTAACTCAAAGGACTTCCACACCTCCACATGAACCTGACTAAGGTAACTTGCTTGCAGTGCTGTTAGGAGCACATTTTATGTAGAATTTATAAATCCAATGCAAATCTCTTTTCACCCCCACCAGTTTCTTCCTTCCTCTTTCTTTCTCATTTGAGCTGCTGTACAATAGATGACTCTCATAGTCTGAGCCATAATCCTGGAAGGTTTTTTTGACTTGAGTTGCTTTACAAAGTTAAAAAGGGAACAAAACTATTTATAAGCACATTATGTAAACATTAGCAACAGAGGTCCAGCTGCTTAGCATTCAATTAATTTAGTTCAGTCAATATTGCATGGTACACAGTTTTGTCTGCTCATATTGTAAACACATCTTGCCCTTGAGCACTTATTTCATTTGACTAATTAAGATCTACTTCTAAGTGCTCTCATTTTGTTGCCAGGCAGACTCGCCCAATTTTAGATACAGCTGTTGTACTTGGTGAAAAAGGCATTTGAAATCCACGTCCATCTGGTTGGTTCTCCAGTTTGTCAGGCCAAAACCTGCTCTTCTTTAAGGCAGCAGGGTCTCTGCTTTCCACAGGACTCAGACTGGAGATGAATCACGACACTGTATTTTTATTGCTTATGCCAGCGTGTCTTATACAAGTATACATATTTCTGTGCAATATTATGCTCCCATCTGAGACAGTGAAAACTCTTTTAAAATTTTAATTACTTAATTCAGGTGCATACAGTTTTTCAGAGAGGTAAATGTGGAGGTAAGTACAAGTCCACTGTACTCTGGCTTTTTATATAAATAGTGAGAATGAAGTTTTCATGGTGGTCTGCCCTTTCTTTTCTGATTTTCCTCCCCAGTGGGGAAAGAGGGCAGTGAGTGAGTGGCTGTTTCTACTTAGTTGTCAGCATGGTCTCACTTACTATTCTGACTGTATAAGTAGCTGAATTTTCAATTCATGAACAGTTGTAGAAAGATTTAAAGTTACACTGAGCTACATTAAAATTTTCATTCTGACAAAATTAAGAGTAATTCAGAGGAATTTGGCAATGCACATGCATTGTACATGTACTCTACATTTTCTGTGTGCATATTTTGCCAAAATAATTACACATTACTGAATTCATGTATTGTGCTGAGAAAAATTTCTTGCCTGAAAAATACCATGTTCCCTTGGGCAAAAACAGGCTGAGTTCAGAGAGGAGTGCAGTCCTGCACCAAGGAGATAACAAGGTGTCTGAGGTACTGCTATGATTGCCATTTTTTCTTAAGAGTAGGGGGTTTCTGTGGCTAAAAGCATAGGCTAAAGTCAAGGAACAGGCTTTTTGGGTGGTTAATGTACAACCTCTGCTTAGTATCTGCAGTTTTGTGTGGAGGGAAGCAGACATGCAGCACACACTGATTAATGGACTAATGTAAGGTCTAATGGAGGGGCAGGTGCTCCATGGAGGCAGAAGGTCCCAGGTCTTAAAATCAAGAGATTCTGAGTGGTTTCCTGTCTGCCTAATCTTGTTGACACATATTCCTGGCCAGAGTAAGTGTGCGAAATATTTAAATTACAGGTTCTGTTGCTTTGACCCTAAATATGAATACAAGTAAGGCAGTCATGGTCTGTGTGTTTTTGATTAGAAATGGTAGAAGTTTAAATAGCAGGGTTTTTTCCCTCAGGAAGAACTCTCCATAGGTAATTTAGTGGTCACAGAGAAACAGAATCACAGAAGCATAGAAAGGTTTGAGTTGGAAGGAACTCAGTTCCAACCCTCCTGTCATGGGCAGGGAAACCTTTCACTAGACCAGGTTGCTCAGAGCCCCATCCAGCCTGGCCTTGAATGCTTCCAGGGATGGGGCATCCACAACATCTCTGGGCAACCTGTTCCAGTGCCTCACCACTCTCCCAGTAAAGAATTTGTTCCTAATATCTAATCTAAACCTGCTCTCTTTCAATTTGAAGCCATTACCACTTGTCCTGTCACTACATGCCCATGTAAAGAGTTCATCTCCAGCTCTCTTGCTGGCCCCCTTTAGGAGATTTGAGGCATTGTGTTTTGTTATTTGTATTACTGCAGTGTCAAGAAGCCATAGATATAGATCATGGCAGAGACAGGATGGGCACTCAGAAGATAATTTCTCAAGATTTATAATACCTGTAAATATAGATGCATTGGGGGCAAGGCTTCATTTTCACAAATTGAAGCAAATCCATGAGTACCAGAATCTTCCAGTTTGTTCTGGGTTTTTTTGCTTTTATACAACAATTTACACCTTGGCAGAAGACAACGAAATATATAAACTATACTTATGGCTGTAATATTCTAGGACAACTGTATTGTCTCAAATCACAGTATACCAGCTCTTCCAAGATTGTTATATTACCAGGTGGAAAGATTATTTTTCCTTCAGCTCTGACTGCAGAAATACAGACTCATCTAAGAGCACAGCTGCTTCTGGACAAGTCAGCCCCTCCTCTACATGAATCCTAATTTTTTTTAAAGCAACCTAAGCTTTTCCTTTTGCTGTTCCCCTGGCCTGAGGGGTCTCAGTGGCTGAAGACTGAGACTTGATGAGGCTGTGCTGGGAAGTGACTCAGCTCCAGCTTTCCTGTCCTCTGTGGTCACCAGGGGATACCCTGGGTCACCTATTGGTACCTCTCAGGTTACTGAGATGACACTAAATGAGAAGAGCAGTTGGTGAAAATAACTCTGCATTCCTCTGTGTGCAATAGAAAAGTGCTTAAGATATACCAGGCTTTGCTAATTTCATGTGCTCATATACTGGAATTGTTGAATGTCAAATATTTGCTATTAAAATCTCTGCATCCATATAAAGACAAGCTATACATCTTTTTGAAAATAAAAAGGGAAGCTCATATAGACTAAACTATCAGCATCTGAGTAACTTGTAAATTTGTGTGCAGTGTAAAAATACATTGTGAAAGTAACATAACTGATTTATAGTCTGCTGGGGAAAGAAATCTTTCCAAAGTGTGGAAACAGAGCAGTCACTGTGGCTTAACACCAGTGTGCTGTGAAGAATGAATTATTTTAGCTCAGTGGCTGACTTAAAAGATGAGTGGTAAGGAATGACACAAACTGAGCCAAAAATACATTTTAAATTTTGATGTGAAAAAAAGGAAACATGCAGTCCTACTTGGCTAATTTCTCAGTTTCAATATCAACAAGCTACTTGTGAATCTGCCTCTCAGAGTATCTAAAAAACAACTTGCTCAGCTTCACAGCTCTGTGCTAGTCTTTCTGTTCCTGTGATGTTTAAATCTGCTGCTATGGATGTTCATGCTGTAACTTTAAAACCTCTCTTGTTTTGCTGCCAGCACGTTCTTTGCAGCTCGGAAGAATGGCATGTCAGAAGTTAATGTGGATCTACAAATTGCTGTGTGTGTGCAGAGTCTCCATGGGTGATCCTTCTGAGAGTGTATTTGCAATGATACGAGCTCAGTGTGTGTATTCTGCATAGGGTATATGGAATAACCTAGGATCTGTTATCTGCGTGCCTCAAGAAATCATAAAGTGACTTTCAAATTGCAAAATGTCTTGGCCCAGAGAGCAGTCACTCTGCTATCCCAGTGGGCAGTATATGGGATAACCTTGGCAGCCTTTTGTGCTGATCTCCATTCCTGCTCTTGCTGGGGTGTTTCGTATGGTACCGTCTCGTTTGTTTTATGAGTGTGCTATGATAAAGTGTGCTATTCTGTGTCCTGCTGTTGCCTATTCTTTTGTTAGGCTTTGTGGGAGCTTGAATACAGCATTTGATCCAGGGGCAGAGTCTGTGTGAAGCAAGGTGTTTTGTGCATGTCATAGTGCAGGCAGCAATGGGAGTACAGCAGGCATGGATGGAGAACCACCTGCACACTGGTGAATTGTGAATGCTGTGAATGGGATGACATGCTAAGAACATCCTATCACTTATACCTGGCATATTAAGTGAAGATGGGCAGGCAGGAACCCTTCTGACTTTTCATTCAGATAGTGTGCAGAAAGATGCACTGTTTGAATGATCTGAGTTTTTGAACCTCTCTCTCTCTCTTATTTTTCCACCAAGTTTGAAAGGAATTTAAAGCTGAGTATGTATTTTAGAACAGTTAAAGGAATTGGCCAGAAGCAGAAGAGAGTTTTTATTCCCAGTGCTATGCTGTAACAACCAGAGACAAGTCAAAGTGGAGAAAATGAGGGGTTTTTTACCCAGGGTTTACAGGGCCCATGGGAAGCAACACATTCCAGAGAACAGGTTAATGGTTGACAGGTCTCATGTGAGAGCAGGGGCAGTCTGGCAGGAGGGTGAGTGAGAGAAGCTCTTCATTTACAGATATGGCAAAACCTAAGCAACTGGTATGGAGGGCTGCACTCTTTAAGAACATCAGACGTGGAAGCTCTTAAAAAGGCACTGGGTTCATCATCCTTCCAGACTTTTTTTTATTGGGAAGGAGCCTTGCAACCAGCTTTTAGAATACTCTGAGCAACAAGCTCCTTTGAGAAGGGAGAACTTACGCTTTCTGTAGAAGTAATTTGATATGCTTGGTGAGAAGCAGGATGAGACCAGATGCCCTTTTAGTGGTTTTGGATACTTTAGGGAAAATACATAAGTGGATCCAGCTCAAAGCTCTTGCTGCCTCAGGTACCAGAACAGCAATATTCATTAGTGAATTTTTATTGCCAGGCATGAATAAATTGCTAGATATCTTGTGCCTGCAGACAGGCAAAGGAAAAGCTGTATGGGAAAGCTTGGATTTAAGACAGGTTTTTCATCTCTAAAAAAATATCCCTATTTGTTTGAGATGTAGGTTCTTACATCCTTGGTAGCTCAAATGCAGTCATACCCTGGATCAATGCAATCTTGTCTCAAGCAGAGAGCTGTGTTAAATCTGTTCAAATCTCATTCTGTCAGATAGCTCTGTGCCAACAAAGGTGATAAGGAATGTTTAGGTATGAACTCAGTTGTTTTTTTTCTGGTGACAAACTATGTAGAGGTTCAAGTGGAGTATTTTATTGATTTATTGTAATATCACTCTAAGTTGGCTGCACTTTCATAGAAGCATTACATATATTTAGTGTTAGATCTATTTCTGTATGAAGAAGGGACAGCCATAAAAACTGGAATAAAAACAGAATTGCCATTTTTTGTACTGTATCCAGCTGAATAAATCTTCCTCTTTTCCCTAAGAATCTCTGTTCAGGTTTCTGAGGGCTTGTTCAGTTCACCCATACAACTGGTTTCTAAGGGTGCTGCTGACAAGGCTAATGCATGGTTCAGTGTTGCTGTGTTGATCCCTGAATCATGCTGCAGCATTAACTGTTGTCATAGAGACACAGATTTTTGAGTCCAAAGGGACAGTTTTGATAATCAGCTCAGACCTGTTGTAAAACATATAGTAGCTTGCCAATAAGTAAATAATTTTGCCAAACTGGAGCACGGCTGGGAACTCCCGCTCCTGTGACAATGAAACACATTTCACTGAAGTTTGTGAGATGCTGTAAGTAAAACCCCAAATGGGGATTTAATTTATTGTCAGAGTGATGCTGTCGGCACAAATTTTTTTCAGATGAGTGAAAGCCAGGTGCAAACTTAGTCCACAAGATCCTGCTGTTACTGTGAAACTGGCAGCCTCAGAGGGACAAAGGGTATTAGAGTAATAACAGTATTCTGTCTTACCCTCCAGGCAGTGCAGTGAGGTCAGCTCTTGTACTTGTAAAGAAGAGTGCTAGAGTGGGGCAGCTTTATGCAGTCAGAAGTCTCTGACAGACAATCTATGGGTGATATAATTGTAGCATTTTGATGCTACTGTCCCTGGTTGTTTGCATCCTCCTTCTGCTTTCTCCTTTATCAGTGTGTCTGCACCCATGCCAGTCCACAGCCTGTTGTGGCTGCTGCCAGGGACAGTGGACTTGTGCCAAGGCACCGGGTTCTGAACCGCCGTAGCAGTTGTAGCCCTTGCCAAAGGCTACCTGATACAGCAGAACTAGCAGCTGGGGGATTTAACATCTTAAATTGCCAAGCTGACATCCACCAGAGCTCATGTGAGAGTGCCAAGCAGTCTGTGTAACCTCCAGCCAAGTATTAAGTCTCCTCTTTCCCAGTATATGCTAATCTGTGAGAAATGGATTGTTACAGATCCCAGCTCCGCTGATGAAGCAGTTCCAGTTATAAAATCCCTTGATTCTGTACACAGAAGTTTCCAGTGGCCATCATGGTATTAGACACTGGAACAGGTGTAAAATGTCTGATATGGTCTCCCCATCTTCCACTGCAGAATTTGGAATAAGGTGAACGGGTTGGGTAAAGCTGTGAAAAATGCGTGTGAAGGAACATGTGCAGCCAAAATGCTCTCCTCCTAAATGTATACATTTCTCTCATTGTCAGCCATGCATACACAGCTTCTGCAGGCCTGTAAGATAGCTTCAGGAAAGCTGGAAATGCAATTTTTTAAATGAAAATAATCTGCTGGCTCAATATAGGCATGCATTATCCATGCCTTTGCTGTGCTGCTGGAGAGGTTTGATAATAGTGCAGTGTTTGATTCCTTGTGCTCTTTTCCATTCCTGTGTCACACAGCTGTTAAGCTGCTATTTGCAATGCCTGAAATTACTCACTGTTAAGTGTTATTAAGGAACAATTCTTATCACTTTAGATTTTCAGGGATGGTCTCTGGCTAATTACCACAGCATCCCTATGAGGTGAAATGGCTTCCTGCTCACAAGAAGTGTGATGTTCATCTATTCTTTGATAAATTAATCTGTGGGACTTCCTGGTTCCTCTGGAACATGCTCCTTCTGCAGCAGGAGTAAGTCACCCTTGAAAACACATGGGAACTCAAAAGACAGCCAGGTTGTGTGTGCTTCAGCATTGGTGCTCTGTGGCACTGCTGCACAGCTGTTGTGCATGCACTGGGAAGCACTCAGCTTTTGGAGGGGAAAATGTGTCTCTAGCTTGCTTATTTTAGGAATTGGGAAGCACCCTGGGACTTGCTGGGAAGCCACCTGCCTGCCAACGTTTAGGAATGAAGGAAATCCTGCAGCTCTCACATACAACAGTACTGCTCTGGAAGCTGATGCCACATGGGTTAAACCATATAACAGTGCACAGTAAAAAAAATAAACAAAACCACTTCCCAGTGCTTTGAAAATTGTTTGACAGTTCACATACTCACAGTATCTGTCTAGTGGTGAGAAATGCTGCTTGCTATTGCACAGACTTGCTTAGTGATTTACAGACTAGCTTAGTGATTACAGCACCACCTTCCCTTTTATTTAGGGAACAGTTCTGTCCTGGGATTTATTTAATTCCTGTCTGTCCCAAAATTGATGTGGATAAGGCTTTCTATCAAAGGGATATTTTTTTTAACCAAAAAAATGCTAGCAGTTTTATTTTCATCCTAGCTTTGTGAACATTTGTATACTGGCACAATAAAAACAGAAGAGAAGCACAAGAGCTGACGGGTGATGCAGGAGCTGGAAGGAGATCTTGAGGGTGGGACTCTTATAAATTGGTTCTGTCATGGAAGCAAATGCCACATGCCTAATACACATGGCATGAGCAGAGAAGCCGTGGTCATGGTTATCACCTCTGTATTCACCCTCTTCCATTTTGCCCCCTCATTATTTCAAGGGGGTTAGTGGGTACTACTAAATGCAGAGTACTCTTCAGAACTCTATTCTTCCAAGTATGATCAGTAATTTTCAAGAATTTTAGACATGCAGGTGAGAAGAACTGTGGTAGAATAGAAGGTACATTTTAGGTGGAGAATTGTCAGACACCACTGACACATCTACTCCCTGTGGGCTTCCAGTAGCAGGTAAGCACATCTGTGCTTTTGGAAAATAATTCAGTTGTTAGTAGAACTGACCTAAATACTCATGAGAAGTAATTCACTCTCCAATTTTGACCTGTTGCAAATTGTGATCAGCTCAACAAGTCTTAACGTATCAACATATGTATCTCTGGAGACATGAATTATTTATACAAGTGTTCAAAAGGTCTGAAAAGCAATTTTCTTTTGGGCACGTGTGACTGGCCACATAAGCGTCATGGTATTCTCTCATCCCTGATTGTGTTAGCATTTTAATTACTTATTCCATCTGATGCTAATTTTGATTCTTGGTGAGGTCTCAGTAGTAGTACTAACTCCATTCTCACTGATCATTTATCCCTACAAAGCTTCATTTATGTGAAAGCTTGTGAAAAAGAGGTATAAACCAGTAAAATGTTCCATTAAGCCAGTAAATAGTTTCATTATTTGGGCTGCTAGCTGATAAATGCTAATGTACTTTCATCATCTTCAGTCATGACTGAGCTGGGGACTACAAATCAACTACCTCCCAACAAATAGACTAAGGTATGAGTTCAATATGAAGGCAATGTCAGTATCGTCAACCATTTCAGATGCAGTGGTATTGTATTTATATACATTTCCTCTGCTAATCAGGTAGCAAAGTGACTAAAGAGAAGCATTATGCACTTTATTTTGAAAATCAAGATATGACTCATTCTCCAAAAGCATCCATTACATGCCTTAGTAAGTTCAAGCCAGAAGATGAGCCAAGCAGCAGCAAGCAACATCAAGAAAACTGTGTTGTGCCAAAAAAAGGCAGGGGACTGCAAAGCCCAAGTATGGGATGACAACCATGCATCTTAACAAGCAACTTCTTAGATCCTGTAAAGTGGTGGACTATGATGTTGCAGCGGGGATTACTGGTACATGTATAAGACAGCGAGGCCTGTGGAAAAGAATAGGGACTGATTCCTGATAGAAGTTTCAGAGGTGTTTATTCTCCAGCCACATGGCCGGGGGGACTGCCGAAGAACTGTTGCAATCACAGGAACACCAACCAACCAATGGGGAACGGGATTCACCAGGGAGCAGGGAAACCCCATGTCTCCCCCCCAGGGTCCCCCTCCCCCTGGACCCCATGCCAGGGGGGAGGAACCCCAGCACTATGACACTTGGACCAAGTTTTGAACTAGCAGAAAGTGACTGGGGAGATCAGCAGCATGATGGGAAACACTGGAAAGGGAAGCTACACGGCCAGCATAATAAAGATTCTTTCCAAAAACCTTCACAGGCACTTCTCTAAAAGCCACCATCATAAAATATATAGAGATGGTGTTAATAACAAAAATTTGTAAGTGCACGCCTTGTTCCCATGCTCATGGAAGATGATAACAAAACTCTCATCAACCTTGGTGCTGAAGGATCAAGTTGTTTCTTTTTATAACTTCCAAAAGATTTGGTAACAGCAATTGATCAGTCCCGCCCCCGCCACGTGGGACGGATGTCAATCCTCATGTTAGAGATGAATGTGCTGAGATGAAGTAATTAATCCAGGTTCAGCAGTGATTAGGCACTGAAGATGGACAGTGCTTGATTGCTGTCCTCTGAATTAATCTTCAAAAAATGCTCTCCTCCCTTCCTTGACAAGAGATTTTGAAAGACATCTTATAAGCTTGGATCAACCAATATTGTGAATGAAACACATTTTGGCTTAAGTATTACAGAAATACATTTAGTCTGTTCAGTGTGCACTGAACACACAGTATTTGAACAACTTGTTCCTGTTTTGCCTAACCTGAGAATATAATTCAATTCTCAGCTGTCATTTGGCCAACCCCTTCCCTCCAGTAACTTACAACTTTCAATTTCTAGTGTGCAGTTTTGTTCATCCAGAGGATATCTGCGTAGATCCATCATGCAGGCAGCTGTTGTTGTGATCCTGTAAGAGAAGGGTGAAAAGAATAATGAGACTTGAAACCACATTTTACTTGTCTGAGATGGCAAGATTTTCTATAATGGGCTTTCTGTTTGTTTAAATACAGAATGGTATGCACATGGATTCCTGGCACGCAGTCTTCATACAGCTTTTAAACATGATTAATTTATGCCGCACAGTATAATGGTTACACCATAAAGTGTAAGACCATATGCTGAATATTGTGGAGAAGGATTTTGACTCAAAAGTTTATGTGTAAAAGTGTACAGTGTTTTGAAGAACATTCAGTGAGATTTCTACTTGGACATCTTATTTTTAATGTTCTTAATTCAGACATCTTCAAATGGTTTAGCCAATTGTTTTATTTATAACTCATACTGCTGATATCTTTCTTTTTCCACTTTGTTGTCAGTTACTGCTGTTTTAATTTTGTCTGATAGGTGTGTGCATTTTCATCCATGCTGTGGAATACCTGGTAATACCTTATTCATTATTTTTATGGTTTCATAATCAGTTTATCATTAGCTATGATAATTGCACATCACCTCTTAAAAATGGCACGAGGCAATCAAACACTAGTGAAATATAACATCATACGGTGGCTACTTCATGAACATTGAGAGTAACTAAGATTGCCGGCTGGGTGTTTCAGATCCTTACTTCTCCTAGAGGGCACATGAGTTGATATTTGGTCCCTAAAAGTATTCTCCATAGCCTAACACCTTTTACAAGGCAGTTCCTCTCCTTTTGTTAGACCATAAATCACAAGAGCATCTGAGAAAATACTTGCTGATAAGCCTGTGACTGTGTGGGAGGAAGATTAAATGACTTCATGAGGATAGGGGTCAAATTTTAGCTTCTTTTAAAGGTCCCTTTGAGAAAGACAATTAGATCAGTCTTTTCAAACTCACAAAAGTGAGTTATCACCTTCATTTGCTTTATTTATTTATTGGTGATAGATGGGTTCTTAAATGCTTATAAAACTTTTGAAGTTGAAGTTGTTGAAGCAAACTTAGCTTGTAATTTTACTGGTGTCTCTCTCCTTCTCTCTCCAATGACTTCTACCAGAGAAAGGCAGATGACCTCTTTTCTTGATCTGGATTTGGTCTTGTTGTTCCAGTTCCATGTTAATGAATACCAGAGGAACACATCTGGAGATTTTACTTTTGATGTGCTGAAAGTCAAGCACACTTACATGCTCTATTGGGGGGATAATCCTTGCTGTCACTGAACTGACAGAATTTAAAAGGGGAAAAAATGCCACATGCTTCATTACTGTGACATGCTTCAAAATTTCCTAAGTCTACAAAATCCATCTGTCATATCTAGTATAAGGAACTTCTAGCAAGGGCTGTAATGAGAACCAGTCCATGAAACTACTCTGGAAAACTGTGTAAAATACCATGAAAGTGATACATTTATACTTTTCTTCAGGCTGATTTTGTCACATTAAACAGAAATGCATGTGTCTGAACAGGCATTTCTGATAAAAATTCGTTTGCCGTAGAGAAGGTCTTCATCAGTGGTAGGACCTCCTTTAGATTAGCCATGTACCCACTATACCTTACTGAGAGGCATTGAGAAGACATGCAGTACTCCTTTGTCAGACACCTGCTTAATAATGCTTAAGATCACACATAATGATACACTAACATTAGTCACAGTTAAATGCTTTTTAATGAAGGTTTCATAGGGAAATGTTTTGTTCCCAATTAATAAACTGGCCTTTATGGTAATACAGCTCACCCCTATCAACCGGAGCGTTTTCTAAACCACTGTGGTAACACTCCCCCTGCCACCTACTCAGGCTGCTCTGTGATCTCAGGAACTCCCACTAGCCTTGGCTTTTGAGCAATGAGTTGAGTGGCGAAGCTTACCTTGACCGTGCCAGAAATTCTTGCATGGCTAAGGTGGGCATGGCACTGTCTGTACCAGGGACTTCTGTTGCCTCCCCAAGGAGGGGAACAAGAGATAATCAGTCATCCTCTGACAGTCTTGGAACATTATTTACCTGAACTGTAGCCCGAATGGAACAGTACCATTGTTACTGACCCTTTTAAGAACTCCAGTAATTACCAGCTTGGATTACAGCCGGGATAGAAATTCATGACTAAAGCCACACATTTTGTGACCCTCTAAGCATCTGTTCTAAGAGAGGCCCTTTGAGCTCTTCTGGACTGCAGTGGATGCACCCCTCTCTTACAGGGACACCTCTCAGAGCTTTCCTATATTTGCGGAACCATCACTGAAAAGTCAAGGTGGGACCTGCACTGACACCCCCACTCCCTCCTCAAGGCTCTAGCCTCACCCACAGAGAAATAACAAGGCATCTAACATTAGTATTTCATTGGATTTGAGGGTAATTTTTAACAGGTATATCTTTGCAAATTTATATAGACACAGCCATTGTGTCTGTACATGTTTGAGTGTGTGAAGTGACTGAAATACACTATAGCAAGTATAGCATGAATGTTGACATCTTGGATCTACAATTAAGGCGCTGTTGTAGCTGTAATAAATTCTACTGAATCCTTTTATAGATAGAAAATTAGTTATGTTAAATTAGTTATTAAATGCTGCTAAATCCTTTAGACTAAACTGTATGGGACTGACATTGTAGTCCTAGACTCTCAGAAGTTTAGCAAGCAAGAAGGCTCTCTCTGAACCTCATGGCTCAACAGGAATCATGCACCCTCTTCTGCACCCTTACACTTTTGTCTGCCTGGTCTCTGTGTATATCATTCTAAACTGATTCTAATCTGATTTTCATTAGTATGCTTCATCTATGTAGAAAGTAACAGAGTAAACCTTTCCAGAGCACTTTGTGAAGCTGTACTTCCACAAATTTATATTAAACCTGCTTTTGCTAATATATTTGACAGCGATTTTTTGAGTAATCTTAACCACCCATTTGTGATAATCAGTTTGAGTGGCCAATTATTCCTTATGGCAGGGTATCTGTACTACTGACTTCTGCAGTTTTGCATATTTTATGTAAGTTACATTAGCAACAGCAATTAGCTATTCTTTATATCATCAATGCAAATTGATAGTGCAGTAGTAAATAATGTGATTGTTTATATCTGAAATTAAATATTCTATGTAATTTTTTTTCCTGACATGGTAATTCTGACAACTGTATTGTCTTCTCCACCAGCCTGCCAACACAATATGGTCCCTCCTAAAGCTGGAGGTGCTTAAAATTTATTGGGAATCTTAGGCTTCCTTGAAAATAGCTACTTGTAATTGCAGGAGTGCTTCAGGATTTAGCAACCCTCATTACCTGTAGTTCATAAATCTGCCTTTCAAGCATGTTTCTCACTCTTGATAGAGCTCAGCTGTGTAAAATTGCTAATGGCATTATGCTCTGGATAACCACAAAACTTATTTAAGCAGATAAATTAAACCCAGATGTAATCATAGTAATTGCTGTCTTAATGAAAAAAAAAAAATCAAATATTTTATTATAAATAGAATAAAATCCCAGACCTGCTAGTGATTGCACTCTCTCTGGGTGGAGAGAGTAACTGATGGCTTGCACATGCACCAGAAGCTTAAAAATAAAGACATTCAAATGCAGAATACATGGGTGTAATGGCAGGAAGGGAAATGCAATACTCTGAAGATAGGGCAAAGCTGCAATAAATCTGTGTTCAAGAGGATTAGACCTGTAAGTTCCTTGGCACAAGCAGTTTGTGGCAATGGCAGAATATCAGGAGGCTCTGTAAATGTTTAAGTGGAGGATTAATCCTATACTTGAAGCAGAACTATTTATATCTCAAAGTAGGATATGTTTCTACCAGACTTTCCAGTCTTAAAATACATTTTAAGTTCAGGTGTTGGGGTTAACTTCTTTTGTTTGTACAGTGTATTTTATTCTACTCTCCTTACATTCTTTAGGTTCATTTGGATAAAAATGCTAAAAATGGCATTATGCAAAGAAGACAAGCAGTTAGGTGGAGGTATATCATTATGCTACTTAATTTCACTCATGTCAGTACTCAGACATTCTGAGATGGAATGAAGTCTGAACTGCCAACAAGCAAGCTAAATAGTATTTGCATAAAAGCAACATTAACTGATTTATTTTTTTAAAATTTTGGCTTGGGGTTCAAGTTATTTGATCCATGGCTTAGCTTTTACTTTGATGCCTTACTCTCCGAATATCATATTCTTACTGTATAGTCAAGATATTTTTTGCTAAAAATAAAATTCTATGAAAAAAACCCACTGATGCCCATTATTTGCAAAACTGACTTCCTTAAGTAGTACTGTCAGAGATTTCCCTGCAGAGCAGCAGGTTTTGTAGGAACAAATAGGAAAGCTTAATATTTTGAGTTAAATCATCAGTGAGCAGTTAAAGTAAGTTCAGAAGGAATACAGGAATTGGATTTATAGTTCTGTACTTAGATAATTTCCTCAACATGCTCAAAAAGCGGATCCTCAATTCTTGGACAAGAAATAAACACAATATTTAAGTCACCAATAACAACCAAATGTGAAGATGATCAGAGCTAAACAATGCAAATTCTATTGTGCAATGTTTCCTTCATTTGGAGGGCAGGTATCAAATTTTAATATGTTTGTTCTTTTTCTGTCAGTCAACAGAGCATAAATTATAAATGTACATGAAGATATGAACTGGGATGGACTAATTTTTTTTCCTTAAAAGCTAAATAAAAACTTCAAATCAAATAAAGAATAACCATGCTTCTCTTAACCACTGTAGTGCTAGGGCTCTAGTACATGCTGGAAGTAGACTTTCATATTCCAGGTATAAAATTGCTTTTATTAAATCAGTGTTAATTTAACTTCAGTGGTATCAGGGAGCTTAGTCCCCTAGCAACATCAGAACCCAGATCCGTATCCCTGGTGTAATTGTTCTAATTTTTCTGAAACCTGGAAGAATCTTGATGTTGAAGATTTAGTGGGATGCTTTGTAAGGAGAGTTATTCAAGGAATAAAGGAAGGCAGAAAAAAAATGTACATTTATTCTTCAAATTTCTTCTCTGTCCAGGCCATTAGTAAAAGGTTTACAGTTAAGATACCTGCTGATACCATAAATTTCCAAGCACAGCCTGAGTGTTTGACCCTGGGAGAAATGTCATCTCTGCACCTGAAAACATGCCCAACTTCTAGTGCCTGGAACAGCCTACTTGCAGGGTGTACATTGAGCATCAGCATTACTGGTTTGGTATTGGGTATTTTATATAATGTAGTGTGCTCTTGGGAGATCTGTGTTCAGCAGTCTGTGTGTTGCTTGTGTGGTCAAGTTCCATTAAAGTCTACTAAATTCTTAAAAAAAAGAAGTTATGAGTACTAGTAAAATTGGCAAGGGCCAAAAGGTGATTAAATAATAATGCTTTCACAGATCTCATTAGAAGCGGAGAGAAAATTTGCAATATTGGGTCCTGAGCAATATTGGGTCCTAAGCCAAAATTTGCAATATTGGGTCATTAGTTTTAGATATGAGTACATGATCATGTGGAATTTTTGTTTTTTTTTAATTAGAAAACTATTATAGTTTAGCTAATTTTACCAGTAGGACATATATTTGTGACTCCAGGGTGACAAGTTGTCAACTGCTAGGTCACTGCTGTAGACTGCATACTTTGAGATAACACTCAAGTTTATAAGGAAAGCTTTTGTATGGATTTAGGTTAGCAAGTACAACACACACTTCCTTTTAATCTTACTCAGAGAAATCATAGAGTTGAATAATCATGACAAAATAAAAAGGACCTTGAGGAAGATGTGTAAAGAGAAATACACAGCTCAAAGAGGTAAAGCTGTACACAGCTGAGAACAAGGTCTAGTATGGGGGGGCCCAACAACCTTTATAATATTGGGTAAAGCAACCTGTTCTACTTAAGTTGCACAAAGATGGGGCAAGGAAAAATGGGTCAGACTATGGACTGTCTGTTGTATTTTATCAATACCCTGAACTTGTCAGTGTTTGCTTGATTTGCCTCTCCATCTTTGTTTTTTGTTGAGAAAAAAAAAATTGATTAAAATTCAAAAAGAGGTGAAAATGCTTTTAAAATATGGAAATCCTGTGGTGTGCCTTTCTGAAAACAATGTATATATATCTATATATATATGTATGCATATGTTTATGTATGTGTGTAAATAAAGATGCTATGTATATTTTGGATTAAGCAGAGGGATGTGGATATAACACACTGCAGATAAATATTAGGTCAATTATTTCTCACAAGACTTTATTAGAACTTTATTGTGATTATTTTAGGCAGAAGTGCCCAGCCAGCCAGTGGTACTACAGTGACTGGTCACCATAACCTACTGTGCCTCTGGTCATGCACTGGCCGACCTTCCTTCAATGCAATAACCAAGTGTGTCTCCAGAAGCCATCTCTTCCACTGCTTGAGGACAGTGGTAGTGGGGAAAGGTGTCTCAGGGATAGCCTGCATGTTCTGGCTACAGTTCCCACTGGCCTGCAATGCTATATAGCCTCCTCCACCCCTGACATCAAGTTTCTTTCCTCCCAGTCTGTCCTTTTAGTTGCCAACATCAAACCTTGAACGAAATGCGAGCAGCTCAGCAATAATGTTGGTTGCCTCGGGTATCAAGGTCTTGAGCTAGTATGCTGCAGAAAAGGACACATGGTGAAATTTTGCAATGTCTTTCAAGGGCTGAAACATTGCTTTTAAGATAAAAAGAGCTGCAGTGGTCAGCAACAACCCCCCACACTCCGCCGCAAAAAAACCAAACAAACAAACCCACAGCAAACTATTGAAAAAAACTAGAAGAAGAAATAATTAATAGTAGCACTGACTAGTGCTGTAGCACAGTAATGGTCATGGACCTGTGCTGAGACCTGGAGGAGTCATTCTGAGTTTGTCTATCCTTGTGTAGCTAGTAACACTCCTGAGAGTGAATAGACTTGTCAAATGTAGAGGAGGAATATTTGGTTTTCTCTGAGGTGTAAATACAAATGTCTGTTTTCAAGCAAAAGACAGGCATGAAAAGTTAATCTGCAGGGTGTCAAATCAATCAACTGCATTGGCTTGAAATAAGAATGTTAAAAAAAAGAACAACTTAATGAAAACATGACTGTTCCTATTGCTCTTTCCACTCACATATGTTCTTCTCCCCAAAAGCTACTGAGTTGTCTGTCTGGGCTGCTGTGTTGTCCTGTAGGTCCCTTGAGACACTCCTTATCCCGTTCCTATTTCCCCCTGGTCATACCAATTTAACAGCTGTCAAGACAAATGAGGCAGAATTTGCCTGAATTGATTGTTCTTGAATCAGTTCACCAGCTGGGCTCACTGTTGGGCCCTAAAGATGGTTTAAATGGCACCATCTCTGAAGAGAGTAATGATGGTGAAGAACAGATGAAGGCAGTGCTCCCACACAGTGAATTTTGTCACGTTATTCCCATGTCAGTGGGAATATTCACCACCAGTGAATTGCCATGGTCAGCTCATTGCTGGTAAGCTGCCTGAGCTTTGTCTCAGACAGAAGTCCTGGAAGAGTCAAAACTCTATTCTTAAACAATGTTCCCTGTCTATCTCAGCAGCAGAGCCTAATCCTGTGGTATACATTCAGTCTCGGGCAGGGGCAAGCCACTGAGCACAGTGACTGTGTCTTTATATGCCCAAACAGTTACAGGGTCTGATGCAGGGTGTGTTGATTGGAATAAGCACGTGCCTAGTCTTGCTGTTGAGGTCACTTCAATTAGTATTGAGGTTGATTCAATTAGTATTCTTTAACATAACCCAGGCATTACTTTATCACATCTGTTTTGTGCCTACAAAGCTATGCAATGGTCAAATGCTCTTCTGCTAGACTGAACTGACTGTGAATTTGAAATCTGTTATCCATTTGCTGTTTATTCTCTCGGGGGGGGGGGGGGGGGGCCGGGCGGTTGTATTTACTTCCTTTGCTGTTTTTTTGTTGTTGTTTTGTTCCTTTGTTTGTTTGAATGATGAAGGGTTATTTTCTGGAAAAGGTCACTGCTGATCTTCCTTTAAGTATTCCAGGTTCAGCAATCTCTTGTGGCACTTGAAGTTTGTGGGTTTTGTGATGAAGGCATTCAGATGCAGCACTTTGCAATAATGGTGTTGTGATCCATAGGACAATACAGCAGCCTAAGAACTGCCTGCAGCAAGTGATGTCCTCAGGCAGAATTCTCTGTCCCTTACTCTGATGGGATGTAAGCTAATGGTATCATTCTCACCTTTAACCTCTCTTCTGAATGCAAATAGATGTTATCAGGTGTGTTAAACAGGTGTCGCTTAATGCTTATGGGAACACTATACTTTTGTATTTTATGTCCCGCCTGGCAGTTGTTTAAAAAGGTGTGCCCCTGGAGCCGTAGATCACTTTTCTTTTTTCTATATTTTTTTTTTCACAGAAAACACTGACTTCTACAGTCAGTGCAAAGTAGGAGTGTCTCAAAGGTTATATAATTTTCAATTAGAGTGCGGTGTGCATGAAAATATTTTGAAGAAGGGGACATCACATTTCAGTCGCCTTGGCGGATTTACCTTGGTACTCATAGTAATTGTCAGTAAATTAATCATCATTATTTTGCTTAAACTCTTGATGAATAGTCTGACTTTCAGCTGCCAGGACTCTGCCTCAGAGAATAGCTACATAGTTACACAGTTAAATAGTTACATGGTACAATCACAAAGTAGGGATGGGGTGAGGAAATTACCCGGAATGCAGACAAACTGACTTGCTGGCTTCTGCTTTTCCCGAGGGGAGAGTCTGAAGCTCCAGCGTAGCGGTGGCCATAGGAGGCAATGGGAAAGGGAGAGCTCATACGTGGAGGAGATGACAAGAGAGGTGGCGAGAGAAAAGGTCTGGGAGAAAACATGTTGCTCTGACTGAATTAGAACCTTCTAAAATCAAAATCTTGAGGCAGATATGTACTTTTTAAAGATAAGGTAAGACCTTTATTCTGTTCTGATGTAGTGCATCAGAATTAATTCAGAGTAGAGTAAAGATGAATGGTGGAAGAATAAAGATGCTTGTAAATATCAAGAAATAATAATTTAAAAAATCACTAAAATTTTACAGACTAACCTTATAAATATTAAAAAACCCCCTCTGTATTGATGCTTGTAAGCCAAATTTCAGTGCAATGAGAATTTTTACTGCACAGCTATAAACCCATGAAAATAAATTTTATAATATAAATCCCAAGAGGACTATAACCATAGCATGGCAAACAAGATACTTCAATAAAAAGTGCCTTAGAGTTGGAGCTGAAATTTACTGCAAATAGTAATTTAGTCTGACAGTGCAAGTATGTTGCAAGATAAAAAGAAAAAGAGTGAGCCAGAAGTGCTTAGCATAAAGGAAGGTCCAAGAGAAAAAAAAAGTCAGGTAAATGGTTTTCAATCTGGTTTGAATTAAAAAAAAAAATAAAGGTGATAAATCTGTAACTCTTTCAATGTCTCTATGCAAACCTTCTAAAAGTGACAAAGTGAAAGACAGGTGCAGATAATATCCACTGACCGGAACACCCTGCTCAGCAGAGAACAGAGGTCCGCTAGATGGCAGCAGTGATGCTAGTGTCATTTGGTATCTTCACGTTTTGAGTTGTTTTTTACTTCAAAATAAAAAAAAATTAGACACCAACATACTTATTGTGTGTGAAAGAAAGACATGAATATGTTCAGTTGTCCCCCCTTCTTTGGCAGAAGCAGAAACTAGGCAACATCCTCAACACGCAGCCTAGTTTGGAAGGCTTCAAGATGTGCTTGGTCAAAACAGGGACCAGACATATTCCTGCGGTTTTTTTGGTTGGTTGGTTGGTTTTGGTTATCTTTTTTCTTTGCTTGGTTTTGGTTTTTTTGGGGTTTTTTGTTTGTTTGTTTGTTTTGTTTTGGGCTTTTTTTGTGGAAACAGATGCCTGATCAGGCTAAGCATCTGTTTAAGACGTGAACTGCTAGGACTTTTGCTGATGGTAGGTGAGCCCTGCTTCATTTTTTAGCTATACAGAAAAGAAAATTAGTAACTAATGAATTGCAGAAAATTTTGACTCAAGATTTTTAGGGCTTTATGTTGAATATCACTTGAAACTACACTCCTTGCTTCTAGGAGAGCACACCAGACAGGGAAGGGGAAGGCAGCATTTTCTATAGGGGTCCTGTAGAGAAGAGAAAGAAAAGTAAGAAGCAGAAAGAACCCTGAGGCAAAGGAAAAAGGGCTTCGACTTGAATCTGTAGTTATTTATATGGCTATGCTTTTTTACAATGAGCTCACCTATGAAATCTATAAATGACATGTATCAGCTAGGAAAGAGTGCATTAGAAGCAGTAAATGGCATTTTATGGTATGACACTGCTTTGTTTGTAACTGACTAAGACCTAATACTCATTAAAATATGCTTTTGTCACTTAGAGAGTTCCTAGATTATCAAGCCTTTGCAGACCCTCAGGCAATTCTTAATACAACGTGTGATTGATTTCTGAGGGTTTTCCTCAGGTCTTTGATATTCACTATTTACCCATGTTCTCCCATCCTGTCCAGACAGTAAGTACGCCTCAGTTGCTCCAGATAGGTAGCTGAATATGAAAACTAACAATTCCAGCCAACAAAGCAGGCAGTGCAATTATGTCTGGATACATATAACAGAGGAAACTTGTGTGCATCTGAAGGAGCTGAGCTGCTGCAGTTAATCCACCACGTGTGGTGACTAATTCCTTTGGAGAACTGAAAGTGAAATGAAAATCTTGCACTAGGACTTCAGTTAGAGAATTTTAGGTCTTGCCAAAATATTGATTCTGCAGGCAGTATAAAGTGTGAACAAAGATATTAGATTGCTTTTTTTGCACACCTTTGACTTCAGAGGAATGATTATGTGATTTTTGTGTAGAAAACTGATTGATGACCATGCCCTGTCAATGGATTGTAATGAGTTTTCATTGTATTTGTCCCAAGCCTGATTGTGTGAATCAGTTTAAAGTATGTATTACTTCAAAGATATTTCTAGTTGTAACATATTATTAATCCTCAGAACTTTTTGAATGAGCATAAATTAACTATAACATTGAAATAAACCTGGGACAGTGGGGCATTTCTGTTACTTTAGTACAGCTTTTTTGTTGTTCTTATGCCATATCTTTCACTGTGAATTGTGCTATTGAGTCAGTTAAACAGTATAGAAATAAAAAATTGTACCCTGACATTCATTTTAATTAGAAAACAGGAGTTCAGATACAGTGGAAAGTGAAGGACCTTTGAGTCATCATTCATACTATTGCAAGTACTGCCTCATGAATTTCTTTCACAGCCTGATCAACGTTTGTCTTGGGAGTAGTAGGGCAAATCAATAAATAGGAATTTTTTGGGGAACCATGTTTTTCTGAGACGTCACACTCTAATTTGAAGCATGGATTGATTTATGGATGGTGTGTACTGCTTTGCCTTTGGAAAATACTTTCCAGTGGCTTACACAGCACTTTTCCCTATTGTTGTTTACTCCTTTCTGGACAACAAGTACATCTCCTTTTTATTTTCTCAGTACTTCTTTTGCTGGCTGAAAAAAATTCTCTGTACTTGTTAAGCAGATATATTTCCTTTCCCAGATGCAGCAGCACTCACTACATGAAGAGACTCTCATCCTCTCATTTCCTCCTTCCATGGAAACTAAAATCCACTACTGTCTACCAGCAGAGTTACTGATGAGACAACACCTTGAATTGTCTTTGTGAATCTGTTTTTGTTGATTGCAAGTTAAAGTGGGTAGGGTGGTAGCTATTTCAAGTGACTGAAATAGATTAGGAAGTGTTCACCAAATCAACCTTCATTAGCATCCATTAGAGAGCTGTAATGTCTAGTAGGGAAATGGTCATGGTTAACTTGGAGGGGTCTGGGAGAGACCTTCTTAAACCAGCACAGCATCGCTTAGGAGCCACGTAAATATATACACACATATGTGGGCTTCTCTGTGTGAATTATTTAGATGAGCTTGTCCTTTTAACCCAGTTCTTCAGCTGGGCCTGCATAAGATAGAGAAGAGAGTGAGCCCCAGAAAGTGAGTTGCTCATTTGTACTTAGAGCATTCAGTTTCTCCTGACTGCCAACACTGATGAGTCATATGCAGATTTCATTTCATCTGAGTTGCTCACAACTTCGAAAAGAAAATCATTATTTGTGCCAATGAGATATTTTTACCCTAAAATGACTGTTAACTAAAGCAGTATTGGTAACTTTGAATGGGTAGGGGGGTGAACATTTTCTAACTGGATGTTTTGAAGGGGGGAATATTTCCACTGTTTTTGTCTTTCAGTAGTGGTAGCTGTTTTACAAGGTGGATAGCAGCTCTGTATACCAAAAAGGTCTTACAGGGAAGAAAAAGATATAAAAATTGTAAGTGGTGCTAGAGTAGAATATGCTTATTTATTCATTTAACTTTATTTATATTTAGAGAGGCAAGAATAACTTACTCCAATGTTGATGCTTTATACTGGTTTATTTGATTTTGGATAGTCTTTATATCAAAAATATAATTTCTTTTTTACACAATGATACTTGGTGCTCTTTTATATTCATTGAGTGCTGGGTGCACCAGCGATCCAGCAGACTGATACATAGTTGAGTAGCATGTTGAATGCAGAACATCTGTCACTAATCCTCTGCAACCTGAACATCCCTCAAAAACAGAGCACGCAGACTTGTTATAAACAGTGTGATTTCAGGAATTAAATACATATTGTTTGGGAATTAAAATATATATTTCACAATATAGAGAAATGTATATGTTCTATAGATAATATACATGTTTAAATGCTTTCCCCATGAAATCTTGGAAGATGCTTATTTTGTCTGTCTGCTTTTTTCTGCTTTTCTTTTTTTTTAATTTCAATTTCAAAACATGTACATTGGTTTTAAAAGTTTCATGAAAGGATATCCTGGTTCTACTCAGAATCTACTAGGCATTCTAATTTCTTCTTGTGACAGAACATTTTTCAAATGGATGAATACAGGACAGCCAGAAAGGTGGGTCTGTTAAAGTAGGAGAGCAAGTGGTCCAGCTAAGTACTTAAATTAGTTCAGGTAGCCCACTCTGTGCCTTGTTACACAGTACAGTCATACCTTTTAATACTTAGCAACTTACACGGCTGGCAGGTTTTAATATGTGAAATCCAAGAAAAGGTATGAATGGAATCTCTTGGTACTTTTTCACACATTAATTTTTCACGCATTAATTAGAGCTGTTTTTAGAGTACTGTCAGAGAAAGGCTGGCTAAAGAACACTTGGATTTTTCACTAAAATCGTGAAGGTTAGCTGTGTTCGAATGCTGGTGCGAGCACATTGGGGAAGGTTGCACGGAATGGTGAGAAGTGAGAAATGTGGGGATGGCTCTTCTATTGGCTCTTGCAGCTGAGAGGATCAAAGCCTTGATTAAAGAAAGAGAGAAAATGAGCATGTTTTATGTACCAAAGCCATGAGTAGAATGAGGACAAGGCTTGTTTTCCTAAACTCCTTAAGTATCAGGACAGATAATCATGTATTTTTGAGAGTTTCCTGGCTCAGGCTTTGGTGTTAACCTGTATCAGACCTTCTTTTCCTCTTTTTTGTCTTGTCTTGAGTAACCTCAGAGCACCAAGCCTGACAAGAGTTCAAGAAGCATTTGGACAGTGCTCTCAGGATCATGGTGTGACTCTTGGGGCTGTCCTGTGCAGGGCCAGGAGCTGGACTTCGGTGATCATTGTGGGTCCCTTCCAACTCTGAACATTCTGTGATTCTGTGATCTTTAATATTCTGCAGGCTCAGACTCTGCAGGCTTTTGTTCTCTCCTAGGAACATGTCTGCATTTGATTCTATAAGCAGTTGACGTGTAATTCCTCACCGTCAGTATCTGCTGTTGTGCTGGGTTTTTTTATCTTTAGCTTTAGGAGCACAGTACAGTAGACTCTTTCTAATGCTACCTTGCCTTTATTTATGCAATGTTCACGAGGACCGAACAAGTAAAAACCTCCTTAGATGACACAGATGCTTTTTACCATAATGTTAAAATACTGAATTTAGACTGAAGCTTATAAAACAAACTCTTCTGCTTATGTTTTCTGAATAGGAGAATTTTCAGATAAGAACAGGTTGTTTATGGTGTTTAATTCTCACTTTGTGTTGTTTCATCATAACTTTTCTGTGTTGCATGGCTTCTTGAGTCCCAAGAGGTAGTTGGGTAATTTTACTTGGTTTTTTTTTGGTTGTGGGTTTTGTTTATGTTTTTGTTTTTGTTTTTTTCCCTCACAGGACAAGAGGGAAATACAGGAAGGCATTGCTACTTGACTACTGTGTCACATTTTCTGTTGAATTTCATAGTTCAGAAGTTTGTCCCTGAACTGTTTTGATGATGTAAGTCATAATAAATTACATAGGCATTCTTTCATCAAGATAAACTAATAAAAATGTAGAAAAGTAGGAAAGACGTGTCAACCTGCAGGGTTTTGTAACTTTCAACCTTCTCCTTTCCATCCTGTATAAATTTTTGCTATCATTCTCATGTCTAGTAGCTAAATACCATATTATTGCTAAGGGTTAGTGTCCAGTGGTTTCACAGAATGATTTCTTTCCCTTCAATGTTTCCTTATGTTTGTATCGAAGGATGGATTTGAAACCTTTAGAGGAGAAGGGTTTAAAAACAGGTTTGGAAATGTTATATTTTCAAGTTCATACATTGCATTTTCTACTAGTTTCATACATGCTTCCTGCATTTAATTTAAAGTTGCTTTGGAAGGGAAAATATTTACATACACATTTTACTTCTTGTTACCTTTACACAAACTAAGTGCATACCTGGCATAGGGAAAAGAACTGCGATAAGTTTTTCCCTTTGATCTCTTGCTATGGCCAGGACTGTCTCTTTGAGTATGCTAACAGCTCTTCAATTTAGCAAATAATTTGCTTATACTGATAAAATTTCCTACAGGTGACTGAGTATAGCAGAAGATTGAGTTATTCCCCATGAAAGCAGAAAGTCTTGAATAGTGCTGTGCAGTGTTCAGGCAGATTTACTTATAATCTTGTGAGCATGCAGGCCTTTGATTTTTTTCAAGAAAATGCTTTGATATTTTCACTGGCATCTTAAACATAAGACTGACATTTTGCCATTAGGAAATAACAGAAAAAATGAATTAAAAATGGAATAAAAGATGACTAGTGAGTGAAAGCTCATACATATATATCAAACAGCCATCACCTCAATGCTCACAAAAACCAGAAACTTCCATCGCCATTGAGAAAACATTTCCAGCTTATAGGGAGACGTACAAAATATCCTCAAAGACTAATCTGGAAACTAAGCTTTATGTCTGTATCATTCACAACCAGAAGAGTGAAATTATATGGGTACAAAATACTTGTGGAAGAGGCTGCAGTTTATAACCCAGGCAGTTCAATTGCACAGAGCTCTGAATGGCCATACCTGACAGAATGGAGGAGGTAGTGACCACAGAATGGGTTGAAATATTTCAGATGAGTTTTTCAGGAAAGAAAATACTGATGATCTGTGAGTTACAAGAATTGTTCTAACATGTACTTAGCCTGAAACCTGTTGGGTTTGGTTAGACCTAAAGAGGAGCTTGTGTGCCTGAAAACTTCTCTATATTTTTTCACTTAAATTAAGTGGTGCAATGAAAATAATATTCTTTCATGAAAGACAACAATTTTCTTTGGAACATGTGTCACCATGTGGTCTTGAAATGCCTGAGTTTTTGGGCTTGCCTTTTTTTTTTTGGTACATGTGTTAGTCAAAATGAATAAACCCAATTCTGTTTATGTCTTCTTTAATGATAACCACACAGATCATCCATCAGTTTGGATCCCTTGTATTTAGCAGATAGGCTGTCCATTTGAATCATTGTCATGAATTCCCACAATAAGGAATATTTCAAAGTATTTTGAGTATTTAAAGTAATACTAAGCATGCATCTGCTATGCAGAGTTCTCCTTTCTAGTGATTTGCTTATGAGAAATTAAATAAGGTTGCATTAATATACCATATATAGCATAATTAAATATTACTGAAACATCTGTGACACAGCTTCAAAACAAAACCCTTGTTTTCTCACAGCAGAATCCCAGCAGGGGGCTCCCAGGTAACACAAAAATCTGTAGCAGTCTTAAGATGCATTTGGTGCCCACACTTGGATGATAGCATGTATTTTAAAACTTTCCAGAATTTGAATTAAATTAATCCTTAGAGTAGTCTTTTTTTTTTTTTTTTTTTTTTTTTTTTTTTTTAGCCTTTTACTTAAAGCAGGTTTTAGCTACTGAACTCTTTTGGCTCATCTTGAAGTGTTTCAGTGGGAATTGTTCTTCCTTGCATCCAAAGGTAGATGGTGAAAAGCTGAAATTTTTCCCTTAGGTCTTTCAAAAATCTGGCTGGTACAGGTCTTGTGCCACTTTAGGCTTAACTCTACCTAATATCCCAGAGAGGTACCTTGGAATCCTTATGTGCTTTAGTAACTCTCTGTAGGTGGGTTAATGTATACCCTGTGTTATCAAATTATATTATGAGCAGAATTATTAGTCTCATGTAAAGAAATAATTTTAAAAAATGAACTATTTCTGTATCTTTCTAGAATCCTACCAAAAAAAAAAAAGTGCTAGTTTTATAGCTTTTTCATTTACTTCTTTCACTGAAAGACTCAACAATTGGAGACCTTGTAACAAGACAAGTAAGCCAGTAGCAAATTGTATTTGAAATTAGGCCAGCTGGGGTCAATGCAATATTTCCTAGGAAATAAGCTGGCAATCTTTTCTCTCCCCTCTTTCTATATGAAAAAAGTCTGACTAGAAATTTGTCAGGAGTATTTCTTCAGAAACATTTATTCAGGTATGGAAATATTTCTTACAGAACAGTTCAGGACTAATAAAATGGAAATTGAGATTATTTTTTAATTGGACTCCAAAGGCGTTTTCTGATGGAAGAAAATAACAGGAAATGGGTTAGACATATTTGAACTAAATCCTTACCAATAAAATCTGTGCAACTTTTTCTTTCTGTCCCTTGACCAGGAGATATTAAAACTAACAAATACAGCATTGAAGATATATGGGTGATTTAACTGGATAACTGTTAGGCCTTTAAAAACCTGCTAAATATTAGCTCTCATTTTACTAAAAAATAGCTAGCCTTAAGCTATATGGTCTGTTGTTTGTAAAAAGGTTCATCAACAAACCTGAGAACAAGTTTGAAACACCTGGTATCTGCTAATAAACCTCAAAATACTAAGTTTACCACACCAGATTTACTTTCCAGGTTCTTGATTTACACAAATATAGTATGAACAAAACTGGAAGTAGATTTATGCTTCCAATATAGCCATTTGATCACACTGTCTCACATAGTTTACAAATCCATCTATCTAAAGACTATGAAAAATGCTGCATTTGCAGTCTCCTGTGACCATGCTCTCAGAGGTTGCTAGAGAGGCTCTCCTAAAAGAGACATCAGCAGCATGCATCAGAGCATCAGAGAGTTACACTACCCAGGCCTGAGAAGTTCCAAGAGCTGAAACTTGCCCAGGTTTCTTCTGCTTGCGCCTTGATACATGGGAGATGTCAGCTTACCCTTGGTGCGTAAGTTATCTTCTCAGACTATAAACTTCGCTGTCTGATGTATACAACTGATAGTAGTATAAGAGGGCATATATATTTCCTCTTGGATGACTGGTGTGTCTCATTGAACTGAGACTATTGGTATGCATGTGGCCTGGAAAAACTTGTCTTTGGCATTTTTTTAGGAATATGACGAACTGGACACTCTGCATATGTGGAAAACATACAGATTTGCAATAAGGAAGCACAAATAATTTGTATGTGTTTTGATTTGGTTTTAATTGTTTTTTTCTAAGAGAAACGAAGTATAATGAGTGTATACTCCTACTGACCTGACTCTAGAAAGCACATGTGTGTTTTTCATTTGTGTGCCTGTGTTTTATTTAGTAGTTTGGGTTTTATTTTGTGTATGTGTTTTCTGTTGCCATTGTATCTGGAACTTTGTTGTTTGCTTTTGTAATGGAATTTCAAGAATTGGAGCCAATGTTTCTGTCAGTGGGACATGTTGCTGGTACTGAGGTTGGAGACTGACTGCCATGTTACTCTGACCTGTGGGCAGGTACCTCAGCTGAGGTGAAACCAGCCACTCTGGGGGTAGACAACCCAGGTTGGGGGAGCTGCAGCTGATGTTGCTGCCTGATGATTTACCCAGAGATTGAGGAATGGTTCCCTGTCAGCTCAGACTCCTTCGTAGGTCACTCTCATGTACATTTACCTACTATAGGTTTTAAGTGCTAAATGATTTTCAAGTTGCTTTGTCCCCACTTTCACTCTTGCTTTAGGCTCTGAGTAACTCCAGGACTTCTGATATTTCTAGATACTTCCTTGGAAGATCATGTCTAATTATATCTGTAATCCAAAACTACATGAATTGTATTTGAAGTACCTACCTCCGGTCTGCTCAGCTTGATTTCCCAGTCTAAGAAAATGAGGTCAGACTGGCAGTTTAAGACGAGGTTGTATTACCAATGCTGTAACAATACTTGGTAATCTTACCTTATTAATGGCTTTATAAATGAAAGCATTTTATTTGTCACATATTTTGCCTCTTAAAATGAGGTAATTTTGTCCTAACAGTTATAACACCATGTATGTTGATGCTACAGCAGAAGTGCCAAATATAGGAATGTACTACTGTATTTTATGGGGTAATTAATTTTATATTCTACATTTTATTATACTCAAGGGCTTGGCTATTATCTAGATCGTGAATTCTCCTGCAGCTACTTTTAAGCCACGCCAATGATACTTGAGAAGAAAGGTTAATCCTCTTTTTAAGTGGAGATATTTATAGAAGAGTAAGGGTTAAAGAGAAAATACCTTTCCTGAAAACATTTTTAATGCATTATTATTTGCATCTTTGCACTGTTCTCAAAATACGGATTTTAATTTATTGTAAAATTACTTATAAACACTGCATTTGATTGCTGTAGTGAATTAAATCAGTGCAGGGATGCTCTTCACACTAATATCCTTAAACACTTCATATGGTACCAGCCAACGTTCTGTGTGCTACAGCACAAAGCAGACACGGCCTGATGGCTCTGGGCTTTGTGAGCAAGGGGATGTCTCTAGGAAGAGCAGCCCCCACAACCTAGCATCATTTATTAATTTTTCCTTTTTCACTTTTATGTCACTAGTAAACAAGCTGCACCAGCATTTGTTCAGGATTTCAGCAGCTTTCCAGGTAGTGTTTATCAGGGAAGTGCCTGTCTCTTTGAGAGACCACTTAAATTAAGACCCCTCCCTCTTTTGTATCTAAGGGCATTCAGTTTGGAGCAGGTCTGGCAAAATATTTTCTATCTCCCCTAGGACTTTAATTAACCTGCCTGATATAATTATTGCACAGAAATGGTACAGATTGATCCCTCATCCCATGCCCCTCTGATTTTTGGCTGAACAACTGTTTCACTGATGTCATGAATCAACATCAATATAAATTAAGTAAGAGTGAGGTTGGTTTTAAGCAGCTAAAAACTTGTATTTTGTCCTTCAGTATTAATTGTTCTTAGCATGCTTAAAATGAATAGTAAGTAAGCTAGAAATCTGCAGCAGAGTACAGATTTAATTACTGTCCCTCGAAATTTTTATCATTAGAGGGAACTGCTTTTTATTAAATGGCTTTTTAATGAACTTCAGGACCTGGAAAGCACACATAATGTGGTATGTACCTAATGTATGGTGATAGGAAATATACTAAAATATGTTAACATATTGGGACTCAGCATAGATCTATTTTATGTACCTGTATATAGCCTTATATAAAAACATACGCTAAATAATCTGTACTGCTAACAATATATTTCAGCTATATAAGTTAAATTGCAGTGTTTTTTAAAATGTTTTTGCCTTTTTCTTTCAAAAATACAAGTAAATCTTGTAACTGTATATGTCCATTTGATGTTCCTTGCAAAGTATAAGCAGCAAGAAATGTGTTAAAAATCGAGTACTTCAGGGAAAAAGCAAATATTATGACATTATGCAAACTTAAGCACTAACTTCCAGAGTATGCAGATTAAGTATGTGCAGCTTCAATGGTGTGTATCTAACTGGCCACACTGAAACAGCAGGAGTTACGTGGCTCAGTTGTGAAAAGCTTGTGAGGATTTTCTTTCTGGTTACTCAATTATAAGATATCTCTGCATCTGAGCTTTTGCGGTGTGCAGAGGAGAAAGCTGAGCTAGCAAATACACAGAAGTTCCTATCTCATTTAATGCCTACCCCCTAAAAGCAAGTAAAGAAGGAATTACTTGTAAAAACTTGCCTCTACTGCTATCGAATGAAGTGATTCTTAGACTGTGTATATAAATTTATTTGAAATACCTCTTGATCAAAAGTACTTCAGTGCTATTCTCGGCCATTAAATTCTTTTTTCACTTGATTTTTGTCTCCCAATATGTTTGAGCCAACCGTAATAGTGTTATTTATACACACTAGAGATAAGCTTTGGTGTGACTGGAGTTCTTTTAAAAGTAAGACGTAGTAAAAAAAAATTGAAGACCACTTTATTTAGAAGTGGGATTTTGATGCAGATCGGGTTGACAGTGAAAGAGTAATAATTTCAAAGTACTGGAAGATATTTGCACTTCTGATATGGGAGAAAAGAAGGACTTGCTCAGATTTAGTAGGCAGAACATAGTCTGTAAAACAGAGGATAAGAAAATAATCCAAAACCTATTTATACCAAGATGGTAAGAGATTATGTGCTGCCTAGAAAATATGTAACCCATACTCTGCAGTGTCTTTCAGCTTTAAAATTAAACATTTGTTAAATATTGTCTCATAATTTTTAATTGATATCTCTATAGTATTAATGAGGTTAAATAGTTATTAAAATATGAGTATACTTAAATAGTTGACATATCATTTCAGTAATCTGAATTTGATCTAGAATCTGCTTGAATTAGGTGATCTTTGAAAAAAGCTTAGTGGGCTTTGCGCTACAAAATGGTTATTTAGTTCTTCAAAGTGCAGTACTTGATAGCTGCAATCAATTACAGCATCTAAAGCTTGTGTTGAAATTCAAGCCTGTGAAGCCAGTGGTGACTCCACCAGACTGCTTATGAACTTCAACTACTGATTACAAGAGCCAATGCTCATATATTTAAAGCTGAGTCCATGTTCAGTACTTGTGTTTCTACTGGGTTTTTTTTATACACTCTCTGTAGAGATCAATTCAACCTGAAGCGTTTCCTCATCTTCCCTAGGTATTAAAAATACTATGTTACAGGGAATAAAAACCAAGATGGGTGAAATTGGAGGAAAAGGTTGTAAATCAAATACAGGGAATTATTTGGTAACTCAGTATATGGAATTTATGAATAGTTGCTCCCCACAGAGTTGTGTGTTTCTGCCACGTCTGCTGTACACTGGGGGTACGAGGGGGGAAGTTTGCTACATGTGCCACTGGAGGGAATTCAGTCCGTGTTCGTCCTCTCCTCAGGGGTGAGGAGAGCACCTCTTAGGGGGATGGACAGCCATTGGATTCACCCTGGCTGTTTCTGAGGCTATTTGTGCTAAAGGAAGAGAGCAAAGCTGTCTCTGAGTTACACCTGGGACTTACCTGGCCTGGTGGCCAGAGGACCCTAGCTTTCTTCTTTTTTTTTGAGTTTTCAGCCTTCCTTTTCCATTTGTGCTATTTATTAACTACCAATTAGCCACTTAAATTTATTGAGCCTGCCATCTCCATTTTGTGTTTGATGCTGATTCAAACCTTGATGTTTTGGAAGAAGTACTTCTGGTTTGTACATGGAAGCCCATAAGCAGCTGGAAGTTTTCTATTTACCTGCAGTAGTAAAGGTCTACATAAATGATGCCACATAAGTTTTAGGTGTTGTACTCATTTTTGTCTGAAATTTCCTCAGTTTCATCTGTGTGCTTTCAGTTATATAGTACTACAATGATATCTGTCTCAGGTAATTTTAATCAAATGATGTTAAAGAATTATAAAATACTGTGTTGATTGTTATCTTTCATTTAGCATAATAAGTGTGAGTAAAGTAGTAATGAGATTGCATGGAGTTATTTAAAAGATGTGTAGATATGGCATTTAGGGACATGGTTTAGTGGTAGACATAGCAGTGTGAGGTTAATGGTTGGACTTTATGATCTTAAAGGACCTTTCCAACCTAAACTATTCTATGATTCTGTGATCATCTTGCACCAGCCATGCCATGGCCTTATAATTGGGTTACAGGCCAGGAAGAGGAGATGACAATAGGATTGACAGTGACACAGACACTTCAAACAGTCTGCAAGTAGCTAAAAGGACAAAGAAGACAATCTTTCTGCCTCAGGATCAATTTGCCTTGTCCTTTTCCTCCTTTTTTTATCTTTTGAGTTAAAAGAATGCTCCTAGCAAAGCACTGCCTGTGATAAGTGTCTTGCTGACTGCCCAGCAGGCACATATGCTTGTTTAAGGTCTGTTGGGAAGAAAGTTTGCAGCAGTGTGATCTGTTGCAGGCTGAACAGGCATCCAAAATGTGCATCTGAACTGCCCCTCCCCCATCCCTACCCCTTTCTAATAGCTGTACATTGAGGAATGTCTTCATTTGCCCATGAATCCTGAAAACTGACTCCCCAAGACTGAAATGTTTTGGGAAGTGGAAGAAATTATGAAAAATTGCTTGACTTATTTTTGCAAAGTTCTTGTATATTTCTAGAGTTTAAAAATATAAAAGGAGTCCCAAATTGCTTCTTGCGAGTCTTAAAATGCTCACTGCTAGATCTCTTTGCATTGATATGTGGAAGAAATACTTTGTAGCATTTTCAAAATGATCATCTAATAAAATACTCCTTTATAATTTGCTCTGTATTTTTTCTGTAGTGAAATAAAGTGTAGCTTTTTATTTCACTATACAGATGACATGGCTTTTTATTATTTAGAATAACTGCAGTCTTTTTTTTTGGTTGGAACTGTTTAGTAACACAAGTAGGACAATCTATTTAGTACCAGTGTAAATAGGCTCCTTGCTGCCATGATGGGTTGTCCTCAAAAGGACTCAAGAACTGACTCTTTAAGGAAATCCGTGAAGATGTTTGAAGGAAAGCCAAAACTCCATAGCTTCAAATCATGGCAATGCAAAAGCAATCCACAGACTATGAAAATTTCACTGCAATAAAAGATGTAAACAACTGTCTAGCAAATTTCTTTAGTAACACTCTCAGCTATATTGCCAAAATTGAGGTAGTAAAAAGGCAAGTTTCCACTAAAATTAACTTTCAAGATTATACTAAAAGCTAAACATTCTGCATTTAAATACAGCTTTTCTTGCATTCCACCTCTGGGATATGCTTCCATGGATATTACATGAATAAGGGGTTAGTAAATCCAATGTTAAATGGATCAATTCTCTGATCTTACTGAATTGGTTGGAGGTAGGTCAATTTGTCTGCCAGTGTTTGCATCACAGAAAACTTCATTTGTTTAAAAAATGGTGAAATAAATCCTTATTTTGAAGACAAAGATTATTCTTCCCCTTGTCCTCTTGCAGTTGTAGCAGTGCCTAACAAAGTGGCATCCTCTGCTGCAACAGTATAAAAATGTGTGGTCTCAGTGAAACCAGAAGTTTTAGATGGTCCAAACCAGCTCTTCACATCTTGTCATGATATGCTCAGTCCCCCTGTCTTGAAATTATGTGTCTGAACGTCAGAAGGGAGAGAAATCTGTGTACAGGTGTCGCTGAAGGTACGTTACGCTTCTTAACAACCCTTCTGAAGGATATGCTCCTTCCAATACACCACATGAAATTCTGCTGTTGCTTATTGTGGGGCAATGTCATGATAAAAGAACAGATGTCTCCAAAGCAACAAGGTGTCATTGTTCTGCTAGTCAAAATCCGTGAAGAATTAAGAGGTGGCATAAAATACTAGGAAAGGGTGATTTAAATCAGAGCTTCCATTCCTGACATCATGACGTAAGAATCTGAGTACAGAATTCAGTACAACAAATTATTAATGGTTCCTTAAATATCTCAAAGACACATTACATGTCTAGCATCTTACTTGGGAAAGAGGGGAGAAAGGAGAAGCAAAAGAAGCAATAGTATGTACTAGTTTAAGAATCTAGAGCTTTGGGAGGGATTTCTGGAGAATCTTGCCTGAACAGGCAATAACAGTAATGAGAGACACTGCTAGCACCAGAAGGGTTAGAGCTAATGGGATCCAACCACTTGTTAAAAATGGGGAAGAAAAAAAAAATAATCCAGTATTTTACCAGCTGTACTGGTGCCAGGCTGGAACTGTCTCATACACCAGCCCCAGAGTGCTGCAGGTTTGCACATTGACCCAAAGGGATTTTTTTCTTCCTCTTAGGAAGCAGGCGGCTATGTCGCAGAGAATTGTAATAGCTGCTGGTGGGAGTACTTGATAGAAATTGAAGAAACACAGTCTTCAGGTACATATTACACAACAGTGACACTCAACTTCCCTGGCATATTTGAAATGAAATTCAGTGGAAATATTACCATGGAGTTAATTGTGTGTGTAGTTCTTGGGTGAAAGGATGAAAGAGTTACTTGGTTAGTAATGTTACACATTTTTTTACCACTGTGAACAATTAACAGAACTGGCTTTTGAAGCAAGAGACATAACAACAATGCACAATTTTAGATGTCAGAAGGCTTAGGAATATTCTGTGTCTGCACAAGTTTATAGCACACATTGTTCTTTAAACTGTGGGGACATAGCAGCTGAAAGTTACTAGAAAAAATAGCTAAAGGGATGTTGAGTTCATCATAGAAATAATACAATAATGGAGACATACTGTAGTGATAATGCTTTGGTACATGATCTAAAACCAGTCCAGTGTATCATGTGCATGTTTCCCTTGTTTATTCATCTGTAAAGCCAAATGGTTAACCTTGGTTTATTCTTCCCCAGCTCTGTTGAGGCTGAACATTGCATCGATGGCAAATTCCTTGCACATGGGTGCAAGCAAACAGGTTATTTAGAGCTGTTATGATTGTTCCAATTTCTGTTAAAGAAGCCAGTAAAATTTCATAACTGAGCCTGAACGGAAACATTAACTCTGGACTGAAAATAGAAAAGCTGTTTGGGGAGCAGGAGGCACGAGGGAAAGGAAGCATTTAAATCGTCCTTGAGATATGGTTTAAGGCCCTAATTTGTGGGGAATTCGGACTCTGGTTGCAGCATAATTGGTGTTGTCTTTCTTGTTCAAGTCATGCCAGGCGATGCTCTGTCTTCAGCAAGGAAAATGAAACTTGCAGGTCACAACCTGTGTGAGAGGTTTGGTGATACTGTCTCCATGCTCTCTACTACACAGAAGCCAAATCAAGGTAATATGCTGCAATGTTTCTTTTCCACTTGTGAGACTAGATTGGAACTGTGCTCAAATTTCTGACAGGCAATGCTGAATTTTACCTAAAAACATTTTCCGCAGTGTTTTCTCATGTTTGTTTCTTAAGAGGCATATATGTCATCTGGAATATGAAAAAATGATGCTTACATGAGCTAAAGGTAACCTATAGGCTGACAGAAGCATATTTATTACCATGAGGAAAGTGACCACTCATAACCAGATGCAAGTTTAGTGCAATAATTGCCATCTGTTGTATGAAATTTTTTTTTAATGTATCTTAACTTCAATTTTTCTCCTGCTCATCTGTTATTTTTGTCTTTGGTTAGATCTTGTGGGATGGGGACACTACATGTGTTTTCACTGGCAACTACAGGCCAAAGTCTGTTCACCAGATGTGTCTAAACAGTTGCCTCGTCCTTGGAGAAAACATGGTGCATCAGCTTGAGCTGTGAAAAAGACTTGACAGCTCAGCATCTCTTTCTGCATGTTGTTGATGATGGCAACACTGTCAAGTGTATATGGGCCCTTCTGGCAATACTTGGCCGTACTGCAGCCTGAGACCCGGCTGCCTTCTCTGGGCTGAGAAGGTGGGGAAGCCCAGAAACCTGGGAGAGTTGGAGGTTGCTCCTGTGGCAGTGTGCATTGAGGGCATGAAGCAGGAGTGAGGGAGGAGAAGAGAATTGCACAGCACCAGACTGTGAGTGGAATATTGAGTGCCCTTCATATTAGTGTGGGATTTTCTGCCTTGTTTTGTTTTGTTGTTTGTTTTGTTTTCCTACACAAGCAGTGAGGTATTGAATGGGGTATTAACTCAAGGAGCTGCAGCTGTTGCAGAACTGCTGCTTAACTATTCAAATGTGAATGGCTATTCCATCATATAAACTAACAACCTTGTTATGCAAAGGTGACCATCTCTGCTGTTGTAATGAAGGTTTGCCTGAGCACCTCTGAGAGAAAGAGCATGGGCTTTATGCTCAGGCAAGGTCACAGCTTCTCAGCTGTGCTGCTGTTTTGTGAATGAAACACGTGGTAGGGCTTGCAGCAGGTTCACCAGATGTGTCACAGCTCCTTTTGCTACTTCTGCAGAAGGCTTTTATTGATACCTGACATATGGCATGTGTGGGGAAGCACATCCATGGCATCATTTCAAGGTGTAGTTTATAGTGTGTATACGACTGCTTGTGAGGGAGTGCTTGGCTCTAACACACATTCTTGCCACTGTGCAAATTCTGGAATATAAATATAGTTAGTTTCTGGCCTTAAAAAAGGAAAAAAAAAAAAAAGGAGAAATATTTTGAAAATTTGTCAGATCAGACCAAACAGTCCTCTCCTAAAAACTGTCCTGCAGGAGTCAGTTTAATTGAAAGGAACTTTAGGAGGTCTGAAGGCAATGAGGAAGATGTATTCTTCAAATGCTCAAGTTCAGCAGATGATAATGACAGCCTTTGGTCTAACAGCTAATTCCTCATGGGTCCCGCATTTTCTTTTTCACAACTGAAATCTAACTGTACCAGAACAGATCTGGTTGTATTAATATTAAAGTGCCTGTGTGGTTGTTGGTAGCAACTGATGCAATGCCTGGGAATCTGACAAGTTCAAAAGTAAACCCACAACTAGTCAAAATAATAGTTTTTAAAGCATTTTTTGTTTCTTGAGAAGCTTGAACTGATGGGTTGGAAGGCTTTCTTTGCATGGTTAGTGCTGTGTTTTAAAAGGTTATGTTTTTATAGGCTAAGAAGTAATTTTAAAATTCTATTTTCACTAAGCTCTAAGTTATACTTCGCCAAATATTGTTTTCATTTTGAATCACTGCAGCAGTTTGTTTTTTTTTTTAGTTCTATCTTAGGTACAATTTTGAGGTATTTCAGCTAGGTTTTGTGCTTTATGACTTCTTTTCTGATTAATTGAACTATGCTTCCAGGTTTATATTCTCCAAACATTATTTTCACTGTTGAATGATAACAATGATCAAGGGTTGTTTCAGGCAGGCAATATTATTTCCAAGCAAAGCTACGTTAACTTCAAAAATAATACAATAAAGGCCTACTCAGGCTCTGCAGAAATCTCAACATAACAAATAACTTGGCTTAGTTTTAATTTTACAGTTGTGTACCTTGTCATTAGATCGTGCCTGTTCAAACTTTAGGATATATTTTTATCTACAGGGGTGAATGTGGTTTGCACTGTATGAAGAAGCAGTTGTGGTGTGAAGAAGCAGTCATAAACCAAGGCAGGTTAAAGAAAACTTATACTCAGGCATACAGATAGTATTTAAATAATTTATATAAATTTACAAATATCTCCTTTGTATTCCCTACCAAATGTTGGTCACGTTTCTTCAAATGACTCCAAATTTTAATTTCCCATTGTCCTAAAGAGCTGCTGGAGAAATTTTAGAAGGAAGGAAGCGTTTGTCTAAGCTGTGATTGATTACCAGGTGAGAACCATAATAAAGATCTTTTTAATAGTTTTCACATACTCAGAAGAGCTGAAAGAAAGAGGCATTTGGCTTTGTTAGCTATGGCTCTAGCTATTAAAGGTAGTGTTGCTGCCATGTGGAAAATCCTTGGGTGTGTTGTGGTTGACTAAATGGAGTATGTGGTGACTCATACAGCGGCCCTGAGAAGGTAGGAAAAAAGGATAGGAAAGTGGCATTGGTTCTACCTGCACTTCTGCCAGCACAGACATAGAGCTGATCAAAACACCCAACATACCGTAGGCCATAGAGGACTGTCCCATCTGGATGGAGTCGAATCATTCGGTTTTTCACTGTCACCCCATGGACAAATGATTTCTTGTCATTTTGGAAATACGTGTCCGGCACCCAGAGCTGGTCAGCCGCTCTGTTGTCCAGAGTCAAGTTCAAAGGTATTCCAGAATAAGAGAGCCTTTTATCCCTCCAGGACTGCTGAAAGTACATGGTCAGTGTGTAGTCCTAGGGAAGAAACAAGAAGGGCTTTTTGTATTTTCATACTGATTAACTGACCAGAAGTTTATTTTTAGATGAGCCTCAGTAACTGAGTATCAGTAGCAATAGGAAATTTATGGATCATTAAGGCATTGTTGCCATTAGGCATGATCATGGGTCTTGGCTTGTTCATGCTAGTGTCAAACTTGACACTACTCACCAGTGGCAGTGACTGCACCAGGCTTTCAAAATCTCTTGGCCCAGAGGGAATACACAGCACATTTGGGTCTCCAGTCTGTGGATCAAACTTGGTTTCTAATTTTTTTTTTTAATGTGAAATGAGCAGTGTTTAGCTGACCTCAGCCAAACAGCATTGCATAGCACTGAGGATATTCTTCTGATATTCCCTCCCTTCATCTTGAAAGATTCCCCCCACACTTCAGAAAGGCCCAGCCCTCCTCAGAAAGAACAAATACAACCTCAGAACATAAAGGATAACCTCCCATTCCACCTCTGCTGGAACTGCCAGATGTAATGACTTTAGATAGCCAGGCATATCTCGTCTCAGCCTGAGAAATGTGGTGCTTTCTGTCCTTGCCAATTTGCTTTTACCATGTAGAAAATCAACACCTTTTCTTAGCTATCATGTTATAACTTCAGTGAAATACCATTTATGCAGCCTTGCAGCTTTCAATTTGTCTGAAAAGATATTGTTCTAAAGGCTTATGGTCTGATTTACTCTCTTGTATATGTCTTTCTGGGAAATTGGTGATTTTAAAGGTAATCAATTTTTTTCAAGCGGAAAACCCCATGTACTTTGTAGCTCATGGAGTTCTTAAAAGATGGTTAGAACAGCAGTATGTGGACTATTAGTTTGCTCTTCCTCATCGCCTCCCCCAGCCCTGTTTTCAAGTGACAGGTCACTTTGTCACACATTTTTTATGGTAGAAGGGCATCAAAATCATAGCTATTACTGAAAAAATTGGTCAGGAGTAAGATTTTCTTTTATGTGATAGAAAACCTTACCACTGTCATTGTCACAAATCCTAGCCTGGACTCTAATTTTTGAAGAAACAACATAAAAGCTGTCTGATACAATTTGTGCTCTTCATCTTTAGTGGCTTAAGACTGTATCATTGCCATGAAATCAAAGCAGAATTGTTACCTTTCAAAAAGACTTTCTACCTGAAATGTTGCATCCAACAGAGCTATAAACTACAGGCTTACCAGTGAAAGTTGTTAATAAAAATACTGTTCTTCCTTGCCCTGGGCCTGTAGCTTTGGGTTTTTTTTTTTTTTTTAATGGATGAAATATGATTGATGCTCGGTGGTTATATACAATAGGACAATTACATCCACTGTGAGCACAGACCCCAGATCTACAAGGATTTCATAGATATGCCCTTTTTCAGGCCTACAAGATGGTTGCTACCCACAACAGACACAAGAGATTGTATGCTGAAGGTTTGTTTGTTTTTTGCTGGCCTGAGTCCCTAGGAGGAGGTCAGGACATCTTTGCTTTTCAGACCATGCTGCTCAAGCCTGGATCTACAAAGTAATGCAGCGAGGTATTTGCTGTGCTTTCCTGAGTAGGTGATTTAATTTAAATAGTGGTACAGAGGAGCATGAACACCAAGGGGGCAAGTTTTTGAATGTACAACTTGAATACAGGTGGGTTAGAAGCATCATTGAAGAGAAGTTTGCCCTTAGTTCCTCTTACACATATACAAACACCAGTTGGAAATTGGATGAGAGAAAATGAAAATTAAAAAGCAAACCAAAAATGAACCAAACAAGAAAAAACAAAACAACCCCCCTCACTCAACACCACAAATACCCCTAAAGCCCCCACCACTATTCTGGTGCAGCTTCATATGTTGTATCTATTTCCTAACCTGTCCTATTTCAAGCCTCTTTAGGTAAAAAAGCCTTCATAGATGACTGATAAAATTTGAATCCTCAGTGTTGCACCTGGTGTCCTCTACATCTTCTGCCTGATCCAGCAGAGCCTATCCAGTCTGCAGCATAGATGGAACAGAAATTCCAATTCTACATAATTATCTTTTTTTCTTCTTGGTTTTCTTTGTATTTTCACTAGGACTTAAGGCTGGTTTTGTGGAATTGTTATGCTGTCCTACAAAAAAGCAAACAATTGAGAGTGGTGTCTATGTGATGGTTCTCAAAGCTCAACCAAGAGAAAAATAGCCATGGTAAGCTACAAAAGATCCTAAAGGATGTGATCAAGTGAAAGAAAAAGAAATTGTCTCTTGGCTATGACTACTAGAAGTTGAGTTGCTATTTTTAGCATCATAGTCTGTTAAGAAATTTTGTTTCATCCAGCTGTGCTTTATATGAAATACTGCTGTTAGCAACACCACAGTAGAGACAGTGATCCTCTGGTCTGCAATCGTGCTATACTATGGAGAAGTACGTGGCAAGCCAGCAAGTGTTAATGAGGAAAAAAAATCTGAGCTTCATCCTAAAGGAATCTCAGTGTGTCTTAACTGAGGAAATTATCTTTTTTTTTCCATTCCTTAGTACGTGGGGGTATTACTCATTCAATGTTTTAATAAGAAAAATGGTCTGATGTCACAATTGTGAGAGTCCCTGTCATGGTAAGTTCGTATTTTAAAAAGCGTAGTTGAAGATTGTTTCAATGAAAAGCAAATTATATCTGCACTATAATAACCCAAATTTTATAAACTTCCTAATTGTTTTTTAATGGAAAACAGCCTTACCTTTCTTATCTCTCATCAGTGACGTATAAAATGCTGGCAAGTCACATCTTGGAGGTTTTTATATTATTTTTTATATTGTACAGTGGTGCGAGTGAAGTGGGGATTGAATGACTACTCGTCTTCTACCCTGTAAAATTTGCTGGGGATTTTGTGCTTTCAAGCTCTAGAGTATATGAATAATTTCTGAATCTGTCACATCTGTAGTGGTAATTGAATTTTTTAGCTTTTTATGAAAGCTTCCCAAGATCTCAAGCATCAGTCTAGATATGAAAATAAATCACACTGTGTTTAACTTTCATATTTAAGAATTTCTATTCATGAGTTAAAAAAGCAGGGCCCAATGTAAAATTAAAAAAAGAGAATCTGTTTCTGCAGCTAACTGTTCTTTTAAATGATTTGTTTTAAAAAATAATTCACTTTTTATAGAAACACACCGAACATTTTTTTTGCTGAACTGTATTTTCCATAATTAAAAAAATCTGTACTTCTGCTGAAAAATCATGATATTTCAGTAGATTTAACAGTGCCGTTCATGCTTTCCAAAAGTGCCCTCTTTCATTTTCAGAGCATAGTGAACCTTTAGAGTGGTAAATGTTTGAGCACCAATGATAAAGCTGTTTTGATGTGTATCTGGTCTATTTTCCATTTTTTATGTGACAAATTTTGATTTATTAGAATGAGATTTTTTTCTCTTTCTTAGTAATTGTGCAAATTTCTTATTTTTTTGTATCAAACCTGGAATTTGTAAATGTATTTATGCAGATGTGTACTATAACTTATAAGTAAATCTGTATCAGTGCTTTAATAAGGTGGGTTAGGTTGCTAAGACAAATACTTACATGCTAGTCCTAGGTAAGATATGTTCTGTGAAAATGTGAGTAAGAGAAGCTAGTCTATTTTACTCAAAATTGCAAGTTATTTTATAATCTGAATTTAAGCAGCCTCATAGATAAATATTGGCACCAAGCCTCACAGTTCATTTGAGGAATATAAATTTCTATGAAAATGAATGGACCACTGAAGCATATGGTACTTGAAGTTAGATGAACAATTTATACTTCCAGTAAGGAACAGACTGAACAATTACCATACAATCATAATTCCTTTTTTATTTCTATTTTTTTTTTGTTCCCTATTCTTTTTTTTTTGAGCGATAGATAACGTAAGGGCAATAATGGTTTTTTTTTCTTTCCTGTTAAGCCTCTGAAGATCTCTGAAACCAGAAGAGATACATTAAAATAGCTGAAGAATTTGGACTTCCTGGTAATTTCTACTCTGTGATTTACCAGTTCAGCACAGTAGAATATAATGTAGAATACATTGCTATATTATAATCTACCCTTCCAGGAGACACAGAACTAGTACTTCACCATGTTTATCAGATGAGTTATGGATTCTGTTGGAATAAAAGATGAGTTCGTGTGTCTGCTGTACTGGTAGTTGTTTTGTCTTTTACAAATTCCATATTTTAAGGAGAAAATAGGGAATCTTTTAGTGTGCAACGTTTAGCTTGGTGGTCTAGAAGACCTTGTTTTTTTCCTTTTTCCAAGGTGGCCTTAATCTAAGCTCTGTTATTATTTCATGTACTGAAAAGCAGTTTAGCATATTGTGATATATTTAAGTAATAACTGAATATCAAAGCACACTCTGAAAGTCTTAACAGCTAAAAATGAATATTGTGGATGCAGTTATTAGCAAAATTTAGCAAATGAAATAATATTCTGTGAATAGCTATTCTAGGTCAACAGCTTGTTAGCTCTATACATGAGTTCGCACATGAAGGCACTGTGCAGCAAAATGAATACATGAAGTGCACCAATTTCATACTTCTAATAGACAGCAGTGTATATTGGTAATTGTGGGATGCACACTGTACACCCAAACAATCTTAAATTTAAATTTTATCCTTGGGAACCATCTACTAATCCAGTATCTGGCAGCCTCACAGAAAATGAGATGAAATTCAGATACATTATACATTATAACTTAATCAAGACAAACATAACTGAAATTGCAATTTAAAATTAAATATGGAGTGATAATCAGAATATTAATATTGACTGCAATAATGCTATAAATGTAGAAAGCAATAAATGTAAATCCTGCTGTGACCGAAAGCTCTTATTAATTGGGAAAGAGTATCTTCCATGTTTATCTGATACAAGAATAGGAAGGGCAGAGTTTTGAAAGAATGGTGAATGCTAGATTTGGAAATCGTAAAAAGTCATACTCATTCCTATGATGCAAGCATGCTAAAGCATCAGAAGCAGCTGTTAGCTGTTCAGCAAGTTAGCTGCCCCACCTTGGAACCCCAAGGCAAGATCTATATCCTCACCTGCAAAAGAGCTGTTTTATGGTAAGAGGATACAAGTGGTGATGTGGGGTTTTGGGTGTGGAATTTTGGGTTTATGTTTGGAATTTGTGCGTGTGCTTTGTGTTGGGGTTTTTTGCTTGTTTCTTTGAGGGGTGTTTTTGGTTCTCCCCCACCTCCTGCCTGACCCTGGTGCTCAATTCCCAATACATGCACAGAAATTACGGGAAAAAATTTTAGCTGAAATTAAGGAGGAAGAATATACTGGCTCTACTCATGTTCTTTTCTAAGAATGTCAGGGGAGCTGCACCTCTTTATTAAGTCTGCAGTCCAGCTAAGCAAGGAAGCCAGGGAATTAGAGAGCACAGTACAGAACCAGTTGTGTTTGCCTTCCTTTCTAAGGACATAGTTTAGTGTTCCTGTTGTTGTTTTCAGTGAAGACTGATGAAGCATTTATTACCCAGTTCTTCTCTTCTATCCAAAGTAGTGAGAAGAGGGGAGAAGGAGCATGTACTCAAATTATTCAGTATTCACTGGCCTGGTTCACAGGAGGCCATGGTTCTTGTGAACTACACTTCTGACAGGGAAAATGGAACAGAAAGCTACACTGACTCCAGGACAATAGGATAAAAGCCTTCTATTTTCCATACAGGAGCTGTTTGGTGTTTTTTAATTTTCACACAGCAAACTTCAGTTTTGCAGAAATCATGTTTTCCATCAGAAAATTACAAAGCATTTGTAGATGTGAGACTTCCATAGGAGAAAAAGTTGCACGAAGTCTTGTTAGGCCAAGTGCCAGGTCCTATGCTTTGGCCAAACAGCCCCAGGCAGTGCTACAGGCTGGGGACAGAGTGGTTGGAAAGTGGCCCATCAGAAAAGGACTTGGGAGTGCTGGCTAGCAGCAGCTGAACACGAGCCAGCTGTGCCTAGGTGGCCAAGAAGGCCAATGGCATCCTGGCCTGTATCTGTAGATACAAAAATGCTGCTAGCAAGGATTTTCTTGCTATTTTCTAAGTCCGTGAGAGACTTTTCTCTCTCACAGAAGAGGTAGCAGAGCATGTAAACAACCAAGCCACCTGCAACCTTGGAAAGTCTTGTTGATGGTAGAAAAATATTTTGACAATGGATGCTTCAGGATTTTAGCCAATCACCCCAAGGGGTGGCTGATCCTTTGTCCAATTAGACTATGAAGAAAAAAGTCTATAAAAGAGTTTGTAAAATAATTAAATAAATCAATCTTGCTGCACCATTCCTGCCTACTGGATCTTCTCTCCTCCTCCTCCCTATGGCTGCGGGACACAGTGATATACCCTAGGGCCCCGGCCTGCGGTAATATGTATCAGCAATAGTGTGGCCAGCAGGACCAGGGCAGTCATCATCCCCCCCTGTGCTCGGCACTGGTGAGGCTGCACCTAAAGTGCTGTGTTCAGTTTTAAGCCCCTCACTACAAGAAAGACATTGAGGTGCTGGAGTGAGTCCAGGGAAGGGCAATGGAGCTGGTGAAGGGTCTGGAGTGTAAGTCATATGAGGAGCAGCTGAGGGAGCTGGGGTTGTTTAATCTGGGGAAAAGGAGCCTTGGTGGGACCTTATCTCTCTCTACAACTACCAGAAAGGAAGTTGTCAGTCTTTTCCCCCAGGCAACCAGCAACATGGAAAGAAGAAATGGCCTCAAGCTGTACCAGGGAGGTTCAGGTTGGACATCAGGAGGAATTTCTTTACAGAAAAGGTTGTTAAACATTGCACAGTGAGGTGGTGGGGTCACCATCCCTGGAGGTGTTCAAGAAGCAACCAGATATGGCACTTAGTGCTTTGATCTAGTTGACAAGGTGGTGATTAGTCAAAGGTTGGACTTGATGATCTCAGAGGTCTTTTCCAACCAAAACGATTCTGTGATTTTTAAATTTTGTTTGATCCAGTTGGTAGTTCCAGTTGCTAGTAAAGTGCCTTGCATTTCTGTTGTTCAAATGTGCTGATAATTCTTCAGGAAAGTATTTCATAAAACTTGTTGGCATTTATAACGTCACAATTATGTACGTGGCATCAGAGTTGTGTCTTACAGAAAGAAGCAAAGATCTAGCAGGAATCCATACAGTTGATACATACATAATGATGATGCTCTTTATTGCTCAAAGCACAGCCAAGAACAAGATCAGAATCATAATAATGTTGGAAGTGGAGGCATTACTGTACTGGGATCCAGTATTACTCCTTGCAGTCAAAGCAGAAGTCCCATGAAATGCAATGGGATAAGAACTGCATCCAATGTCTTCAATCATTACTGGAAAAGCAAAGCAAAAAGCAAAACATTTCTCAGTTGCAACAATAAACTATATATTTTGTTGCACTTTCTTCAGTGTTTTAGTAATAATACTTAGCAGAAGCAGTAATAAATGCTTCTGACATTTAAATAGGTTTATATGACAGTTGTGTTCCATTGTTTTTGTATTATTTAACATAGAGGAGGGTAAAATCCCAATTTTATATTGTGTGTTCTGCTTTTCCTCTTGGAGACGAGTAAGGACTTCTATACTTTAAAACAATAACCCACTGCCTTGCCCTTTGCTGCTTTTTTTCCCCTCTTATTTGAACATTGCTAACCTGAAAGGCTTGAATGTGCCATTCGCTCTTTTTATAGGAAGAAGAGCAATGATGTTACTAAATACTAATATGGAACATTTTGATTAGAAATGGATTTGCCAAAATTTAGCAGGACAGTAAGGTAGCAGGCAAGGTAGGCTTACAGCTGTGTTACTGTTACCCTCACTGCATGCTGGAAGCTCCTTTGAGAAAGGTGGAAAACTACTATACCATTCTCAGCTGCACTTCAAACTGCCAGCTGCATAACCTACTGTCTGCGATAGCAGTGAGATACACCACTGTAACACTTTTCACAGTTCACATTTAACACCATCTGCCTTAAGTGGCTATGTTAATTGCCAACAAAAGAATCAGATCATGTCCATGGTAGGATTCCTATTCCTGGAAAGATCAATGAACTGCTTTTAGTACCTGTAGGAAACAAGCAATGGTATCTATTCTCACGATATTTGACTTTGCTTTTGAAGCTTCTAGTCTTTTTTTTGTATGGAGGGTTATGCTGTCATAAAGATGCATGAGGGGAGGGGTGGAGAACAGGAAAAATATGGCACAGGAGATATATACACTTACGTAAAGTGTCAATGTCATGAATGCTGGAGTAAAGAAATAAAAGTGTAGTGGCATATACAGTAACTATATTTAATGTGTTCATGTATTTTTACAGGCGGCAAATAACAGTGTCCTTCATACTTTGGCTCCAGTGAGGGCACCTGGCGTTTCAGAAAGAACAACTGAAGAGAAAGCAAAGGAAAAGAGAAGGTTCTTACTGCCAAGTAGCTCATAGACCAACATAAGTTAATAAAAGCCTACATACATCTTTTAAGACCAAATGTAGACAGCAGTAAGAGAAAAACATGTTTTCTCTCAAACATTTCTCTCTGTGACACAGCTAAAAACAAGTTTTTGCTAAAACCCCCCAAACAAACCCAAGTGGTCCAGGTGGCCCATACCTGTCTGCCTGTGTCTGAGGACTCCAGTTAATGCTCAAGACCAAGTACTGACAACTAAAATGGAAAGTTATTCTAGGTATTATATGCTGCTTTATGCTGAAGTCCAGAATATTTCAGCATCCTTCTCCTCTGAGTTTTACAAAAACTTGTCTGTTCATGTACAGGCATGAAAGGGAATGGTGGAATGACATTTGAGGACTGTGACCTTGTGCTCAGGAAGTGCTGTCCTCATCCTCTCTGCAAACAGGGGGAGAAAGCACTCCAAGGAAAAGACATTTCAAGCTTTAACTGACATTCCAAAATATTTCATTGAGCTTGGAGATGAAGCACCAATACACAGGAATAGGACTGGGCACTTGGGTGAAAACTGTACTTCCCATGTTTTTGTGTGGACTATATGGAGAGAGCTCCTTACTGGCTGGAGGACTGACTCACGAGTTGGGCATAGGTCAGTTCTGAGGGTTTATCACATGGAATGTGATGTGAGGACTAAAGCAAACTAAGCAAAGTTAGTTGGGAGGGTGCAACACTTTCAACTTCCCATTAAGGAAAAACATTGTGGAAGAGTGAAGAAATAATTAAACCCCACTTCCCTTGCTACCTATAAGCAAGATAATTGGAAAGCAGCCTGTTTTCTAATAATGGTGTTGCTGAAGCACTTGATTATTTTTTTCCTTTGTAATTTCCATCTAGCTCAGCAGGGGTGAACTATGAGACCATTACAAAGTGCACTGAATGTCTAAGGAGGATGACACAGTGCTAAGAGCTCAGAGGAATTCCTTGTGGTGTCAGTGCACAGTGCTGCAGGCGAAGCTGAACTGATTGCAGTCTCAGGAGCAGATGGGAGAGGTTTGTTGACTTTTGTCTTGAACCCTATTGTATAAGTGCTAACAGTACCAGAAATCTTATAGGAACTGGTCACAAAGTTAAAGAAAGCACACGAAAGTGAATATCTGCAGTGTAAAAATGAATTGGAGTCATACGACGAACTAGCTGATCATGTGAAGTAAAATTTATTATTAATTCTGTGTTGTGCAGGGCCTTATCTTAAGCCCAACTTAAAAGTAAGAAATCAGAAGTAAAGACAGCCAACCATACCTAGACCCTTTGGCTCCAGAAGATGCTTAACAATTTAGGAGGAAAGATACATATATCTTAATATGAGGTTGGGCTAACTTTATAAGAACAGCAACTGGCTTTTTCTTTTTAATGCCTTAATGTATATATAAAATTTATTTTTTATCCATTTAGGAGCAGGAGTTATTTCTATTTCTATAGGTCTGGTGATTGAAATCTATTTAATTCCTCCTGCCTGGTTCTCAGCTGTCATTCTACTGTATCAATTTTCTTTAGTTTTGAGCAAAGCAGATGGAGGTCAAATGACATGCGATGAGTCAATGGCTCTACCTGGAATAGAAACAGTAATTACATAGCTGCTGCCAGATCTTTACACATGTGTATACCTTACTGGGGTTTTTTCGGTGTGTGAAGGTATTTTTGTTTTTTTTTTTTGATAGGTTGGTTGCTTTGTAGCTTTGTATGTAACTACTACTTTTTTTTTTTTTTCTAATTGCTCAGGACAACTTTGTTTCATTGTTCATTAGGCTTATGATTGAATAGTGACCATTGAATACAATGGTCATGATTATGATGACTTACATGGCCAGAGATATTTTTCCTGTATATTTTTGGCACCCTGACTGCTTTACAGAATTCTAACCCATAAATGATAGATCAGGCTGATACTCACATTTTGTGCTGCACTTAGAAACCAGGGATAGAGGCACATCATGACATTTCTCCTTTATAATGACAGTCAAAGTGGAGATATTTTGTGCTTGGAGTGGGTAACACTAAGGGTGTTAGTGACGCTGTCATAGTACTAGAAGACTACTGACATGCTGGTTGCAAAATCCTCTGGGAATTTCTAGTCCAATCTTCTGCTGGAAGCAGGACTGCCACCAACCCTGTCTAAGGCTGAGATACTGCTTTCTCTAGCAAATCTTGAAGACCCGCTAGAATGGGAATTCCACAACATCTGTGTTGCAGTGGTTGAGTCCTCTCCAGGAATGACCAAGGAGCCACAGAGCCCCAAAACAGTGGAGGTCTGCTGGTGGGCAGGCTCAGAGGTCTAAGACCACCCCCTTTTAAGTCCACGTTCTAGACAGTTCTCCTTTACTTAATACCCCACTGGTTCCTGGTACCCTTGTTCCACCCCTCGCCGTCCCCAGTCACTGTCCTGTCACCCCAGGTCCTCTCAACCCCCTGGCCCCCAGGTGATAGGTCTCTGATGTTCTGCCCACGCCCGGTGCTGCTCCGGATAAAACCCTGGATCCTTCAGTGTTCTGTGTTCTTTGTCCCTGGGTCCCCTCGAGCAGGGACCCCAATAAACCCCTCAGAACTCAATACAAAGGACCCCTCCTGCCTCTCTGTCCCTGGCGACGCTGCAGGAGCTGTCAGGCTCTGTGGGTGTGAGTGGCTGTGAGTATCCACCAGCTCTGGTGTGTCACAGTGTGTGCGAGTGTGTTTGCGCAGCACCTCCAGAGCTGCTCCGACAGGGACGTGATCGGGACGGACGCAACGCTCTTTCAGCCCCCCCACTCGCATCGTGTCCCATCTGTATGCACACTCTGCCAGTGCTGCACTACCTTTTTGGTGAGAAATCTTTCCTGACATCTACTCTGACCTTCCCTATGTGCAATTAGTAGCTGCTGCCCTTCATTATTTCATCTGCCATTACTGAGAGTGGTTTTACTGCAATCCTCCTTCCAGGAAACTGAAGGCTGCCATGAGGTTTGCATTTGGCTTTTGTCCTTGCCAACCAAAGCAAGTTCCCATGTCTCTCCTGATAGGTTATGGGCTCAAGGCCCTGGCCACACTGAAAGCTCTTCACTGGATCTTTTTCAGTTTCTCAGTATCAGGAAAGAAATGGGAGACACTGTTTTAAGTGCAGCCTTACCATTACAGAATATGGCAGGGTAATAATTCCCCTCTGCGCTGCCCACACCCCTGCCAGCGTCACTTAGTATACAGTTTACATGATGACAATGCCCTTTGTGGCTTGTATTCACCTGCTACTTAATCCATCAGTTTCCCATCTGCTGAATTCTGAGTTTCCTGGCTGGACCAGAGACGGGTATAGTGTTTGTTGGTTTTCATATCACCAGAGACCTCCCTGAGGACACACATTTTTCACCAGAGCAGGCAGAAGTTTCGAAATTATTATCAGTGAACTCCTAATTACCTTTTGACCCATGTTGTATGCCTCTTCTTTTTACAATTCATGTAACTAGAGAAGCCTTTCTTGTTGCCCTGTCTCTTTTTACTGTCAGGTCCAACTAGGATTTGAAGCAATATTTTTATGGTTCACAGAATTAAAGACTCAGGTTTAAAGGATCTCATTAAGATTTAGAGAGAATTTGAGACATGAAAGTCAGAGGAAGCCTTAGCTGTTCTCCTGAAATCCAGGGCTGTGATCCTGCTTTTTGTCGTTTTTTTCTCCTCTCAGATTCCTGAAGTTTACCATCTGAGAGTCATTGCAGCTAAGGCTGCCTCTGACTTTCTTATCTCAGACAAATTTTTCTTCTTGTAACTACAAGGTCTAGCAGATCATGTTCTCCTGTTAGCTTCTTAGTTACCAGGAAGTTGTCATCAGTGCATTCAAGAAGTCTTCTAGATTACCAGAGCCCTCCTCTATCATCCTTCGGGCAGATACAGCAGTGGTTTGTCTCCCACAAGGAACAGGACCTGTGCATGTGAGACTTCTTCCAGTTGTTGGAAGAAAGTCTCATCTGCATTTTCTTCCTGGTCACGAAATCTATAGTACACTACAAGGCCAAACAATGTTTGGCTGCTAATCTTGATCCATAAACTGTTGTTTGGCTTCTGATCCACCCTAAGGCAGAGCTCCAAGTATTCCAGCTGTTTTCTCACATAGAGGGCATCTCTATTTCCTCTCTTTTCCAGCCAGTTGAACAGTAATTCTTGTTTCTGGTTTCCTTGCCAGTTCTGTTGCCTTGTTTCCTCCTCCTGTATGCTCCCTTCTGTGTTTTAGTTCATGGAGGGGCTTCTGTCTTAGCCTGGCAGTTCTGCTGGTGAAATTCTGGCCCTCTTGCATGACATGGTGGATTGTTTCTGTTTTTTTTTTTTTTTTTAAATTCAGCCTCATCTCTTTCTGCTCGATGGCTGCTTGCTGGGGAATTTTACATAGCAATTACCCAAATAAGCCAAATTCTACTGCCCTGATGTCCTGAGTCCTAACTCCGCAGCTCACTGTCTCAGCTATCCTCCAGATACTGAATTCTGTCATCTTGGGGTCACTGCAAACCAAACATGCTGTAAATACCTGCTTTTCATCTGGGATGTTTTTACAAAAGGCAGCTTGTGGAAAAGCTCTTCATGTGATTTCTCATGAGCTGCATAATTTAAATATCATTAAGCTGCTTACATGATAATCTAACATCATAGTCAACGGGTTTACAACACTGATGCAGACCTTCTACGGAAAATTTGCTTTTGGCTTTTGCAGGGAATCAGTTTGCCTTTAAATGCATGTATTGTTGACACCATATCTTTAGAGCAGAATGCAGAGTATTTTTAGAGTGTTGATAGAAAAGGACTTTTTGTTTTATTTTTATTTTACTAACAGCATTTCGAATGGATTACTAATGGCGTTGGCCAATTTAATATGATTAATCTGATTAAAACCCTACAATCCAGGGCTGTTGCCAGTCTCATGGGAACCAACATTGCAAAATATTGTATAGTATGTGTAGACATTGTAGGAGAAGAAAATAAAACCAAGCAAGAGCAAATAACTCATCTGTCGGTTGGAAAGCATCTGATTAATACTCTTGAGTACTGATTAGGATATGGAGGTGCAGGCTCTCTTTCCTGCAAAATATGTAACTAGGGAGGACATGAGATTAGCAATTATTTGAAGAATCGAGTAGCTTAGTGCAGAAAATTGGGATTGGTGCCAATATACTGAAAATCTGGGAAAGTGTCTTTATGCAAATAACTTTATAAATAAAGTAAACCTCAAAATCAGTTTTATTTAATGCTTGGGACAGTAAAACCGCTCTCTGAGACTGAAGTTTCAGAAGGATTTCACCTCAGTGAAGCTCCAGACAGCTGCTACTTCCGTCCCTTCCTGTGTGACTGCACACATTTGAATAACTACTTAGGACATGGAAGGAATCCAGGTTAGAGATGAACTTTTGTCATTACTATTTTTGCATGGTGTTTTTCATGTAAGTAAATTCCTTGATCCTGTCTGCACCACCAATGGCTACCCAAGCATTGGTTCTGGGGCAGGAAAGGACAAATAAGAGTGAAGGAGGAAGGCAAAGCAGCTTTGCAGAGCAGCTCCCAGCAGCTGTGATACTACAGTTCTGGAGTGGGATTTACAGTCCCAAGAATGAGGCAGGAAAAACTACAGGACTTGTGAAAGATCCCAGAACACATGCACCACTGTTCTCAGTCAAGGCAATTTTCATGCTTTCTAGTCAGAGGAGGCCACGGTGAACCAGAATGAGTTAGCAGTGTGGTGCCAGGCAGGAGGCTACAGCAGAAGCTGGGTTTAGTAGCTATGTACAGCTGTTCTACAGCGTCAAGTCAGAGTGACAGAAGCAGCTCAGATCTATTGCCAGGATTGCACCAATCCTTCTTAAATGACTGTGACACCCAAGCATCTAGTGGGTTGGCATCTAGTAGCCTATCTGTGCTCTTATATTTGCTATGTAAGTTTGTTAGTGTTTTCACAGTATTAAAATACCATAGGAGCTCAGCAGCCAGTCAACTATTTCAGAATTACCTTGTCTTTGTCTGCTCATTTATTAACTTGGGGAAAAAACAATTAGCATCCACAACATTTGAAAAAGAAACAAAGAAAGCCACTCTTGACTCTTCAGCTTTCCTTGGTTTGCTACAGCCCGCTACAGAATACTGAGGTGCTGTTGTGAAGCTTGTCCACCATGGCGACCTCTGAGAGGGGCAGATGGAGCCTTGCCGGCAGAAGCATGGAGTTGATTTGTTGAGTTCTTGTCTGGTTTTTTTTTTTTTTTAAACCTGTCGTGCTTCTGAAATATTCATTTTTTTGTCCATCTTGAAAGGACAGCAGAAGTACATGTAGCACTTCTCTTGCACATAGCTTCACTTCCCTTGGTGCTTTTTGGAGACAGCTGTGTCACACTATGAAGAATAAAGTTAAAATGTCTAAAAAGACATTCATGCGTGATGATCACTGGTGCAGATGGTGTAAGTCTGGTGTATCCTGGTGTCCTGAATTTATTGCAACTCATATGATATATGCTAGAGGGACGATTGAGGGCTGAGGGATCTTAAATCCATGGGCTGTTGGCCAAGCAATGTTTTCTTCTGAAGCTTTAATTTCTGGAGTCATTGTAGAGCCTTAACTGTGTCAACTGAAAGTCCTCATGAATATTTTTCCATTTAGAAACAAGCAAACAGCTTTTTGTTACTGCTAAGTTTTCACCATTTTGCAAATTAGACAATTTCAATCCAAGAGAGGAATGGAAATTCAGTGTGTTTTCAGGAGTGAAACAGGCATTTCAAATTGTTCCTATGCATTTATTCCTCCTCCTACAAATATGACTGCTTTTCTGTTTCTTTTTCTTAATGCTTCCACTGTGTAGTAAGACTAATTTTCCACTAAAATAGACTTGTATTCAGCCAGAGAAGCTCTACATGCAGCTGGCCAAACTGTGAAGCCTAGGTCTGTGACATTATCGCTCAAAACTGAAATGTAGTATTTTCTCACTGTCGCGGGTTCGGTTTGTTCCCGGGCGGAAACACCAATTTAGTGTAGCGGCCTGGTCCAAAATACTCATTACTGTTTATCTGCTGTGAGATAAGAATTAGGAGAAATGCAAAACAGGCACCAAACTTGAAAGAATATAAAGAAGTTTATTAACAGACCTAAAAGAAGAAGGAAAAAAAATTATACCACCTTCAGAACTCTCCTCCTCCCCCCACCTTCCTCCCTTCTCCCACTGACAATGTGAAAAGACAACCCTTAAGATGTTCAGTCTGTTTACCACTTCCATAATAACCTTGTTCAGTCCATTTAGAAAGAGAAGTCTCTTCTTGCTCATGCTATGAAAACATTATCACAACGAGACAGCCGCCCACTTCCAAATATCGTTCAGTCCATTTAGGAAGAGGAGTCTCTCTGCCTGCGTGTGAGTCCTTTCCCCCGACTTGCAGCTTTTCCCGCAACTGCCTTCGAGGGTCCACTCTTGAAGTTTTTTGGGGTACAATTTTAAGGTTGAGCCGTTCAGAAACAAAAACAGAGGCCCTTCTCCTTCCCTGGGAGCAAAGGGTCTTCATCATCTTCATCTTTAGGACTATCTCTGGGAGCATCTCTACGGACTGAGGTTTTCTCCTTTCCCGTTCGGAGCAAAAGTCCTCATCTGGTTCACCTCTACGGACTGAGGTTTTCTCCTTTCCCGTTTGGAGCAAAAGTCCTCATCTGGTTCATCTCTCCCTGTCCAAACTTCTCATGAAATTACAGCTGCGTCAGCATCTGCCTATCTCAGCGCAGGTGCTTTTGCTCACGAGTTGAACACTCCACCCCCCATATCTTCATGAAATTACAACAGGATACTCTGATATATCATAGCTTCACAACAGAATTTCAGCTTTAAGCATCTCCTCTCTCTCTTCCCTCAGGTTTTCAGCTCTTCACAGCAATAAAAGGGTTAATCTCACCTCGGCCTTGCAGCTTTGCAGCTGGAATGTTGAATTTTTCTTATCGCAGTGGAGAGGGGGGAGAGCCGAGCCGCTCCGGCTGCCCACGGCAAGGCAGTGGGGGGGGGGTTCCATGGCTGGAACAGGTCCATGGCTTCAGGATGGCCGTGGCCCGGCCCGGCCTGGCCCAGGCAGGGCCTGGCCGGGCCCGCTGGCCCCCACACGGGGCCCGCAGCCACCTGTGCCAGCGCCGGAAACGAGAGAGAGCTTGGAGGGGGAGTTTGCCTATTCTTAAATGTGGATCACAGAGGTGATCACAACTTCAAGTGGCTTAGAGAATTGTCCATATTCAAACTGGCCAGCTGATAGGTTCTATCAGTTCCCAGAGGAAACTGTAAGCACCCCTTAGCAAGGACGTCCCTTCCGGGACTATGCTTGCTAACCTATGACACTCACCTACAGCCTTTTGTCGGACTGGTTTAACTCCTTGCACAACTAATCATAGATGCTATTATCAGAGTAGTATGAAGTGTAGAGGTCCAGAAGGCTTGGCTTTTCTGAAGACAGTGCTGATAAATGAGGTGTTTATGGACACAAGTGGAAACCAATGTCAATGAAACAGCACTCCTGTAGAGAAGTAAATTATGGGGCAGACGTAACTTTTTTCCTCTTGCCACCCACAAAAAGAGTCTGTGGCAAGAAGGGGATGATAGTGAGAAACTGAACACAGGAACTCCTGGGACAGGAGATCAGTTGTTTGGAAGTTTTGGTGCATGGCAGAGGTGACCAAGTCATGCCACTGTTCATGGTATGAGGAACAATGCAGATGATGGGAAGGTTTTTCTTCATGTGGTATTGGCGGTGAGTCTTGCTAATCTTCAATATGATAAAATAGCTCTGGGTGGTGACTTCTAATGTGACTTAAGGCCTTCATGGGCAATGAGACAAGTGAAGCTACAGCACAAAGTAGGATGCAGCAACATGCCATGCAGAAAGAAAATCTTTGAAGCAATATGGCAAGTGCCTTCAGTTAAAGCTCCTGATGATACCGTATAGGTGAAGTCAAATGTGGGCTTAGTAAAATGGACCTTTTCCATATTTTGCCTGTTATTTGCCTTACTTAATCACATAAACCTTGATTAAACCAGTGGGTTTGCATCAGTAGACACTGAATGCTTAGAGATAAACATGCCGGCTAGTCACAGGTCTCTCCAGACGGCTATGTTTTATCCGAATGGATTTGTAGTTTTTCACTTATTTATAGCAGGAATGGCTTTTAGATCTGTTAGAGTGTAGTAATAAATTTACTGAACTACAAAATGATTTATCCTTCTGCTCGCTTTCTTCTAATTACAACATCTTAAGGTATCTCAGGATAGTATGAACATCTGTTCCCTGAAGATCAACTCTTCTCAGACAATAATTATAGAGCTAGTGAACAGAGTGGAGAATGGAGTTTAAGAAACAACAAGGGTCAGCTCTGCCTTTATTTGCTCTCACCTTAGTACATTCCTTTCACTAGACTAACTTTCTAACATACCCTACAGCAAACTTTTCAGATGCAATACTCCATTTTCTTTGGAAAAGGATAGAAAGTCAGATAGTGGCACTGGGACTCAAACACCTTGCTCTAACAGTTGGTGTTAGCAAATTATCAGAAGCAGATAGTCCTGCCTCCTCTTTCCACCTACTCTGAACCCTAAAGCACAATACTAGAAACAAATCTCCAGCATTCACCAGTGTTGTCATGGGGAGATCTCCTATAATTTCTCATAATTTGAGTGAAATAGATTACTCTTCCAGTATGCTTTTCAGTTTGCTATTTTTAGTGATAGAAGTGACACCTAATTTGCGCTTGTTAAAACAGGCTTACGAAAGTGTGTCGTAAATAAATCTTGGGAGGAATATAAATTAGCATGGTTCAGGGTAAAATAGCTTCCCATTTGTGGGTCAGAATGAAAATAATGTTGGGGGGAGATTGCTCCACTTGTGTTGGAGGATTCTTGTACTTTTTTATATAGTATTGGATGTTGCCTACAGTGGAGACAGGACTTTAAATGGACACCAGTCTTAGACAGTATGACAGCCCTCTTGTTCTAAGACAGACAGATGAATGTTAACTCTTGGGTCTCTTCTAGATTAAAGATGTGATAAAACAGACAAACAAATGTTGGTATATTGAGCAGTGAAATAGCTGCAGATGAGTTAGAGCTTTGTGGCTTCTGCAAGAAACATGCATATAGGTAATGTAATCCTACTGAGAATGTGTAGAAGACAGGATGGGAGAATAGCTTGGTTTTGGCTGTAGCAAAATGAAATTCAGTAGGCTTAATAGGTATTGTACGTGGTCTGCTGCAGTGGTAGCTGCCACATGACATGCATAATATTCTTATGTCTCAGCTCCAGGGGAGCAACTAAGACAGCTTAGTCCCTGCCCAGCACTTGTTTTTTTTATCATCTATCCTCTCCTGTATCACCAACCTGATGTTTGGGAAAAGCCTTTTTGTGATGGGCATATATCTGTTATATTAGCGTTCTGTGTACTGTGAGAACAGTATTTCTCCCTTTTTGTATTTACAGGAAGAATTCTTGTTCCTTAATCCTGATTTCAGTCAGTTTTTAGTTGTATTCCTTCTACAAATTCTGTCTGTAAAGACCGCTTGTCATAGAGATATCTATTTCCTACAGTATCAATGTAGATTCAGCAGTAGGTGTCAGTTCAATATTGGGTGAACTGTTTAAATCTCTCCCCAAGCCTTTTCCTTCTTCATTTCATGGCGACTCAAAGTCTAGCAACTGAAAGGTAATCGCTATGGTTACAGCATCCAGTTCTAGCAACAAATCCAAGATTTAAGTTTTAACGCTTGTAGCGAAATATATATATGTGAGACACCCACGGACATTTGGGATCGTGTCTGCAAGTGTTAAAACAGACGCTGACAGTTTGATATAATTCCATTGCAATGCTTTGCTTGCAAGACGGTGGTCTGCTATTATAAGCAGATTGCTTACATAAGAGGTGAAAGAATACTTACTAGTTTAAAATGCAGCTCAAAGCAATATTGGGTTTTTAAACTCAGAAATCTAAGATTTAATCACTGCCTGGTTTGAAGTCTGTGTCAACACTGTCATCCAAAAGAAAGATTGAAACCTGGATCCTTCCCAGCTGCAAATATTACCAAGACATCACTCTGAGCCATTTTTAGGCATTACGAGAGCTATGGACATTATGAAGCACCAGAGTTTTACAATCCTACAGCAGATGACTTTATGGCCCAGGTGGTTGATATTTCATATGCTGATGTCCCTCACCCCAATTAGTAACTAATTTCAATCCATCTGTTTACAGATGGCAGAAAATCGCTGATCTACCACAGTTCTCTCTAATAGAGAGGTATCCATCCATAAGCCAAACTAACAACCCAAGACCAGAATCGCCCAGGGAGATTTGTTGAGATGACATCACTGCCTGAGTACTGTTAGTTCAGTACTAGTGGCTCTTCTCAGAGACAAGTCTAATGGGAAAATCTAGACAAATAATGCTTTTAAACTGGCAAATGTCTCTTCTGATTGTGGCTCAGGCATAGGAATGAATCTAGGTAAGAATGTCTAATCTGGACCATTCTGTACTTCAGTTAATACAGGATTGTGCTTTATGCCTAATGGATGGGAAAAAAGTGTAGAGTTCCCTGAGAGCTGAACTTCTAACATGACTGCTAACTAGTGTAGGTCAAGAGATTCTACATCCCAAATCATGACAACGTGGGTTTTGTTATTGAATTCTCAGAATGGCACTACTTGCTAATCTCAAAGGGCTCATTATCCTATCACTTTTCATAATATCTAACAGTATATTTGCTCATTCTGAAGAAAAGAAGACTTTGGGATGACATGATTGCAGCCTTCGGTACCTGGAGAGAACCTACAAGGAAGATGAAGAGAGGCTTTTTATAATGACATGTAGTGACAGGGCAAGGGGGAATGGGTTCAAACTGAAAGACAGTTAACTTTAGATTAGGTATTATGAAAATATACCTAATCTGTATTGAGGCTGGTGAGGCACTGGAACAGGTTGCCCAGAGAGGCTGTGGATGCCCCATCTCTGGCAGTGTTCAAGGCAGGGCTGGATGGGGCTTTGAGCAACAGGTACTAGTAAAAGGTGCTCCCACCCAGTTCAGGGGTGTTGGAACTAGGTGGTCTTTGAAGCCCCTTCCAATCCAAGCTATTCTATGGTTTTATGACTTATTCTCTAATACATTTTCATAATCAAGGGCAAAACTAATTAGAATTTTAAATCAAATCTTTAAGCAAATCCCATTCAGTTGTAAATAGCACACTGTATTTTTTCATTTGATATATGACTTTTTCAACTTTATGATACTGGTTTTTGAGTCTCTGAGGAAACTGAAATCTTATATAATGCTTAACTGCATGTAACTTTTATATTTAGTGACTCATCTTAATTGTGGTTTATTTTTGTCCTGAATCTATTAAATATAATATTAGATGTAGAATATTCTCCAGCATGTCTTTGATCTTTATACCTAAGTCAACTGTATCACAACCAGCTAGTACATATTTACCATGGGATTTCTTTGTTTGTTTGTTTTGGTATATGAATTAGGATGTGGCAGCTGGTGCTGCTCTCACTTGACTTTTCGATTGGGGATGTTTAAAAGGATGCATTGTTTCAGATTAAGTTTCATTTGTATCTGAGCTCTCAGATTAACTGATAACTCCTTTTACCCTGGAGTTTGTTTTGTTTTGCTTAGAGGAATCTCAAGAAATATGTAAATTGTGTGGGTTCTTTTTTTTTGTTTGCTTGTTGTTTTAACACCATAAGGGACAAAATTAGAAACAGCTGGTGATGAAATAAAATGCAACATATGCTTAGCAATTGTAGATCAGCGTCAATTCTTGTTTATTGTGACTGGCTCCCTAGATAAAAGAAATCTGGTGGACCTTAGCTATCTAAAGTTCAGTAAAACATCTTTGATTACATGATGCAAATGGAAGAAGATGGGAATTAGAACAAAAGAAGTGTCATGGTTTAACCCCAGCTGGCAACTAAGCACTCCACAGCCACTTGCTTACTCTCCCACCCCTCCCAGCAGGATGGGGGCAAGAGAACTGAAAGGGTAAAAGTGAGAAAACCCATGGGTTGAGATAACAACAGTTGAATAATATAAATTAAATAGTATCAGTAATAAAATCATACTGAAAATCAAAATCACAAAGAGAGGGAGAGAAGGGGAGAGATAAAACCCAAGGAAGACAAGTGATGAAAATGAAAGCAATTGCTCAGCACTAGTTGGCCATTGCTCAGCCAGGGTCTAGTGGCACCCCGGCCACTTCTGCCCTAGTTTACTGGTCAGCATGGCAGCATACGGGTATGGAATATCCCTTGGGCCAGTTGGGGTCAGCTGTCCTGGCTGTGCTGCCTCCCAACTCCTTGTGCATCCCCAGCCTCCTCACTGGCGGTGTGGTATGAGGAGCAGAGGCAGCCCTGCCTCTCTGTAATCACTGCTCAACAATAACGAGAACATCCCTGGGTGCTCAGCAGTGTAGCCAGCACAAACCCAAAACACAGTGCCATACGGTGCAACTGTGAAGAGAATTAACTCTACTCCAGCCAAACCCAGAAAAACGAACAGAATGCTTAAGATTCTGGATAAAAGGGGCTGTGCCAGTACTGTATGGTGAACACAGAAGTAACATGCCAAGGGAGACTACAGGTGGACATACTCAAATGATGAGAATACTCAAACAATGAGATTTGGGACTAATTTTTATTTATATTTTTTCTGCCACTAGAAAAATCAAAATGTATCAATGAAATTTGCAGCTGATATTAAAATAAGGAGCCACTGTTAACATCAGAGAGTATCAGAATATCAAAATGATCGTTTTGAATGCTGGGGTAGTACAAGTGGGATTATGTTCAATACTGAAAAGTTACTGAGACCAATTATAAGGATTTCTTTTATGGGATGAGATTGGGGAATGGGATGAAAAAAAAGATGAAACAGATGAATACTTATCTATCTGATATGTCACTTGAGCATCAGGGAATAGCAGCATCAGAAGGAAGCATGAGGTATTTGGGGTTTGCTGTTTGGGGGGGTTGGCTTTTTTTTTTAGGTCAGCAGAGAAATGGAAAATGAAAAGAATTTTGGATCACCCAGAAGTAAATACTTAATGAGAGTTCCTCTAAAATGTTTTTAATCAAATGACACCTCTTATTTGTTTTGTTCTGCTTTTTTTAAACTACTTTATTAAATAATTAAGTATAGATGAATATACTATAAAAATATAATCATAAAAATCAATACATCAGGCTGTTGACACTGTATCTTTTAACACTGGAGAGGTCAAAAGACTTCATAAATTGTGAAAAGAACTAAAGAATAATTTAAAAAAAATTATTTCTGTTCTGAAAGCCCTCCCTGAAGTTCCACTTAAACGATTCAAAGCATGTGGGTGTTCAGCCTCTTTCTAAGGTACACCTACCAGTTTTTATATGAATTCCAGAATCACACAAGTTGGAGGGAAGCTCCAGAAAACCTCCTCCAGCTCACAGCATATCCAATAAGATCAGGCTTCTTGGGGTCTCATGCACTTGAGCTTTGAGTATCTTCAAGGATGGAAACTGCACAACCTCCCTGGTCAACCCGTTCTGGTGTTTCATCATTCTAGAAGAGAAAATCTCCATTCTTTTCTTCAGCCAGAATTTCTCACATTCCAATTTTGCCCCTTGTCTCTCATCTAATCCCTATGACGTGTGTAAGTTAAACACAAGAAACCTCACATACTGAACTAAAAATTTCATTAGAGCTGATTATGATTATAAATGATATTGAATGATGACACTGACTTTTAAATTCTTCTTATATATTCCTGTATATATTTTAACATTTATTTTTGAACAGGAAATTTCTCATTGTTTAAAAGCATGTTAAAGTAGAATTTCATGCGACAACATAATATATGGTTAAAAGTTTCAACTGTATTGTAATTATTTGTAAAGTAATTTTTGCACCACTGAGTTTATATTCGAAATTCTGGCTGAAATGCTTAGTTTTAAACATATACACAAGAAAATCAAGTAGATCAAAGGACTTCTGTAATTTGCTAAATCTTCACTTACAGGTGAAGGAAAAGTTCTCACAGACATGTGTTGGGTTGATGATCTTAAACCTTCAACTGGTGGGGAAAGTCTGTCTCCCATTCAGGTGTAGGTAATCCAGGAAATTACTTCCATCCACATATGATATTTTCTGAGGTAATCTCCTGCATTATTTTACCCTGTAATATTCCAGTAATAGCACCTGTGTGCATCTATGTTATTTTTCTTTTTAAGTGTTTTGGAAAAATACTGGGAATTAATTTTTTTTAGCCACGAAATGCCATCATGTCTCAGCAGAAAAATGACAGAACTGGAGCTCATGAACAATTAATCTAGATCATTTTACTGTGATTGAATTCTTATTAATAAAGAACAAAATAATAGTGAGAGCTTTGAGTCACTCTGAGTAACAGCTATTAAAAGTCAGATGTGTTTTACTTTCTTTAGATTCTTGTTGAATTCCCAAAGAAACGTGAAGAAAACTGAGGGATGAGGAGGAAAGGAAAGGAAAGCAACTTTTGTAGTATACTTTTACTAAAGGAATGTTGGGAATCAAATTCTGTATTTGCAGGCTTATAGAGACGCACAGGTGCTTTCCAAATACATCAAGCATTTTCTTTAGCTGGTGTTTGCAAATAATATTTCTTTTTGGCCATTGTATATTGTATAGAGGAATAAGAGTGTAGCTCAAATACTAAGTCTATAGGAATGCTTCAGTGTGTATCTCAGCATAAAAACTGGCTTCCAGCTAAGCCTTTTGTAATCATCTGCAAGCTTAGATAGAGGAAGATCTGACATTTGATTTTAGAATACTAGTTCATTTCCCTTTCTTTTCTCTAAGGTATATCATATTTCTTTAATAAAAAAGAAACATCTCCCTAACAGAAGACACTGATATTACGATAAAGGAGCATAATAGAAGCCATAAGGACTGGGACAGTGTTTGCATAAATTTCTCATCTTTTTGCAAATATTATTTAATATCAATTTTTACTTTGATGTGGCTGTTTCGTGTGGCTATGAAAAGTAAGATACTTCCTATTCAAGCCACAGTGCTCCTGGCTCTCTTCATCTCCTGAGCATATGCTGTAAAGCCACTGAGGAATCAAAAGACAACTGGAGCCTGTACAAATTCTGAACACAGTGCATCCTACCTTTTGAATTTGTCTGTAAACACTGCTTTGGTTAGGTCAACAGATAGCCTGGCTGTTGCCCAGGCTTACAGATGTTCTTCAATCAGACTGCAAAGAAAGGCTAGAGAGGGGTGTGGTGGTTAAGGCAATACATCATTTGTATGGGGACAAAGAGAAAGCAAAATTGCCAGCGGAGATGCTGGAACAGAGGAAGACAGTATTGCAGAAAAAAGGAAGATCTTATTTCAGTCCTGGGAAAATCTGGAAGAAGAAATTACAGGAGAAAGTCAGAAGCTTTACTGTAAATTTATCAAGGTGTTAGCGTCATACAGTAATTGTTTCTGAGCCTCTTGATTTTTATACACTGTTAGTTTAAAATACTGAACTGCTCTGTTAGAACTTCTCGAGCTCCTATATATACTTCAGAGATGTACGAACACACAATTTGATCACCTGAACTTTGACACTAGTTTTCTCATGTACTTTCTGTAACTTTTTGATTGCAGTGTCCTCTCAGCAAGAATATTCAGCCTTGATTTAGAACAAACCTTTTGACTGCTTCCATTCAATCATAAGTTACTGAGCACGCCATTCCTTCGTTTTCTCGGCTGAATTTAGAGGCAGTGGGACCTGGGTCCAAGTCCTTTTCTTGAAAGGAGTTAGTATTTCTGATGGGTAAGAATGTATATATATTTATGATATTAGCCACACCCAGCACAATGGGGCTAGAGATCTAACACACTCTATGAAGGTTTGTAACATATATGCCAAAGTGAGAAGACATAGGTAATAATAGCCACCAGCAAACCCAGAAAATTATAAAGTAACATGGGATTCACAGAGCTCCCTAAGCAATGAAAAGCAGCACACCAGCTTTCCACAGAAAAAATGGTAGGGGTAGGTGTGGATTGCCTTTGAAAATCAATGCTCTTTTCTGACAAAAGCATTAATTTATAACAGCCGGTAGTATCAGCTGTAGGCAACCTCCCTGATCTCATAAAGACAACTCTTACATTTCACAGATGCTGAAATCTAAATCTAAATTTGATGCCAGTCTGGAGAAATGCTTTAATGAAAGAAACCTAAAATCCTTCCTTTAGCTGCTGCTTTCCACTGTGAGTGGCCATGTGTAATTTTTTTCTCCTACAATGATGAGATAATTTTGAAAATGCTTGTTGAGAGATACAAAATAGGTAGATTTTTTTGGGGACATTAACAGAGAATTCAACACTAAATTCTGCGATTATACACGCTAGCCACTTGAACATTCTTGTGAGTTTTCTTTAAGTGCTTCTATTTCTCTAGCAAGTTAATTAAGCATTTAATTTCTATTTCTGTTCATACATATCAAACTTTCAAACCCCTACTTTGCAACTTTGCAATAATGATCCCATCAAGAAAATCTGTAATATTACAAAGTGAAAGAAGCAAAATTTTCTGAATGTTTTGTTCACAAGAACTTGCATGTTAACGAGCACAGACTTATGTCTGACAAGGACCTTTAAAGGAAATAGAAGAATCATATTAAATTCTTTTGATGTCTGTTTTGCTGTATTTCTGGTAAATTAGAAAGTCTGTGCACACCGCTTTGACTATTCTGATAACCTGAATTTTGAAGCAAGTGGCCTGAATTTCTGCAATTCTTTCAGTTTTTGTTATTTGCTTATTGTGTACCACATAATTGGTTTTCATTTCTTCGTAAAACCAATGTCTTTTATGTAACGAAGTTCACTTGTGAACGGACTAGTTTTGAACATACTAGAGCAATATGCCCATTATCTTGCAGGGGAAAGTTTGTAATTACCTTCGCTCATGGGAATGTGTTTACAAAGACAGTATTTAGAGGGGCCTTGTTTTGGAGTAAAATGGTGTTTCACACCCTGCAACAGCCAACCATATCAGTTCCACCACAGTTTATGATTTTAACCTAAAACCTAAAATACTTGAAATACTAAAAATATGCCTTTTTATGAGTGCATCACACATAAAGAAAAAGAGAATTCTCAACATTTTCTCAGTACACTAAAAAATGTACTTGCCAGAGCCATTCATGCAATGATGAGTATCAGAATTATTCGAAGATTTAAAAAAATCTTTTTTGATCCTAAGATTTTTGTCTGAGTTCCTTTTCTTTCATTTTTGCTTCCAAATTCCTCTCTTATAGGATAGTCTATTTTTCCATTTTAGCCTTTTACTATGTGAACATAAAAATACTCCTTTATCATAGGTATAATTGTTTACTGATTACAGAAAAGACTAGTACGAAAGGCTATGTCAAGTCCATTTACAGAATTTGTTTTGTAATGGACTTGATATAAGGTGTTTTAGAAAATGAAGGAAGAAGAAATGATGGGTCAAGCTCAATTAATTTTGAAATGAATCCATAAGAAACATGATCTTTTTCCATAGAGGGGAAAGGCATATTATTTCCTGTTTAAAGCATCACTGATCATGAAAACTCACAGATCACCTCGCCAAAGGATTTCTCTTCCCCAGCAGTGACACAGGGCTGGACCTTTAAAGTATGAGGCTTACTTCAACATATTTTTCTTAGTTTCCTAACGTTATGATCTACTTTTCAGCTCATTCTAGCTAGCATGTCTGCTTTGTTTCTTTTTTTCCCCTCTCTAACTAAAGTCTAAAGCCCACAATCTGTTAGACGTTTTAAAGCTCAACTTTCTTATATGAGTCTCATACTTTTCACAGAAGTTGGAAGATGCTGCATGAAAAGGGTGCCTGTAGCAGTTTTCTTCCACTTGCACATGAATCTACAACACACTATTTAAGAATTTAAGAGAATGAGGTTTCTGTCATATGTTCCTAACTCACTTTTCTTCACTGTATTCAACATATTTCAGCAGTCAGTGTTAGCTTTAGTGGATATTTAATTTATTTAGTGGATATCTAGCATAATTTCTCTTGAATATGAAAATAGAAAATACTTTCTGTTAGTTTTGCCATAAGTCAACTTAATGTGATGTATGCTCAGACAGCTAGTCTTTCCTGCTTCTTATGACTTCCTAATTCCAGCATTACCTTAATGGGAAAATTATGTGTATGTATAATGGAGTCCACAACCTGGCCCACAGGTGACTACCAGGCAACACTGAAGGAACAAATACTAATCTCCAGAGCTCTAATGGGCAGGGGCCGGAAATTTTGCCTTCTTGTGTCTTATTACTGGTTCAACCTATGTTGAGCAGATGTTCTCTGCTATACCCTCATTAGACCTGGTATATCAGTCATCCCAGCCAGAGGACCTATTCAAACAGCCAGTGGCTTTCATTTAGCCAAATCCTTAAATTTCCTTTGGGAGGAAGCCCAGGTGAACTGTGGAAATAATGGATCAGCACGACCTCTTCGGAGAATGAGCTGGTGGCAAAGTCCGTTTGTGGTCTGGAAAGCAGGGTGAGAACAACAGGGTGCCCATGACCCTCAGGCAGGTCTGTGCAACTCTGCTGCTTACAGTGGATACACCAGGACACCTGTGATCTGTTGGAAGGTGTCATACATGAAATCCCTAATTTGCTTGGTCTTTGCATGTTAAGTGCTTTAATAAGTTAATTTTGAGTTAAATATGTTTTAATTGAATGTTAAAATTAACCATCAGCCCAGGTACAGAAATCAAGTTCTGTTATTAATGTTTTCACTTGTTCAAAGCAGTTTATTTACACCAGTCCCAGTTAAAATCCCCCAGTTAAAAGTTTCCCACTTAAAAATCCCTTTTCAAACTTTAAGCCACTTGTACACTATAAGAGTTATTTTCCCCATGTTCATTGTATACTTTTACAAATGTTTTAAGATGTATTAGATGTATCTTAATATTTTTTTAAGGGTTTCTACTTTGCACCTTAGACCCTGGACCAACTCCAAAACCCCAGTTTCTAACAGCCAACAGCTATTTTTAGCCCCATCGCCTTTATTCTGCAGGCAAGCTCCATGGCAACCTGAATCTTAATGAGGGCATGTTAGCACCCTTGCTTCAGCTGATACTACCCCCCTGACAATGACGAGCTATTGGTAGACAGAGATGATCTGTCAAAGGGAAAGTACCAATCACTTTGGACCAAAGGGGTGTGCTGTGGGCTGACTGGGGCGGAGCAAAGGCACTATAAAACAACGAGGCAAGCTTTAGAGCAGTGTGGAGACTACTGCAGATTGGTTGTGGTGGATGCTAGTGCTGGGTATTATCAGCCTTACTCCTATTAAGAAGCCTTTAATAATAATTTTTCCTTAACTTTTGGATTAGCTAAAGGTCAGCCCAGCACTGCAAGTTCTTCCACCAGACGTCCAGTGCTGTGTAAGCCTGAAGATCTATAATCCCTGCGCTCCTAGGGCATACCTCCTGAGCCACTAGGATCCCAAATTTTTATATTTTTCTAATTTTTGTAATTTTTCAATTTTTCTGTTTTTAATAAATTAATTTTTCTAAGGTGTGCTGTAGGGTTACTTTGTTTAAAGTCCTCGGTACAGGGGCATGACCCAAGGCTGTTTTTCTAGCCTTCTAGATCACCTCAAAGCATGTTTCCACCTAATCATGGTGAGGGCAGTGGATTCAGGCTTGGAGTTAATTTTTGTGCGTAGACTTGAGTATTTCCACGTTTCAAACAACAGAGGATAGGAAAACATACTTATATTTGATGAACACCATAAATAATGGAAGCAGATGATTTGAACTGAACAGTTTTGTGGTTTTCCTGGAGGAAGTGAATCACTGCTTTTATGTTTTTTAGGTTCTCCTATGGCATTTTAGGAGTCCCAAAGTCATCTGTGTTTTACAGTATTTCAGAGCTTTTGGTAAGGGTTCTAACTTTTGTTTGACAACACCCAAATTAGTTGGTAACTAACATTTTCTTTTGGTTTATGACTGGACTTTGTCTTAAGTAATAGTGACGTTTAAAATAAAGAAGCGAATGTTGGCCATTTGTTTTCTTGTGCTTTTCCTGTTTTGTCATGTCCCACATTTATTCTTCCTCTTCTGCCATTTCTAGCCAGATTCAATTAATAAAAACATGCCCAAGACATCTATCTCTATATCATGTTTTTTTCACTTAGTCTTGCTGAGTTTATATCAAGCTATTTCTCGGTGTGCTCCCTCAGGGATTTCTTGGTCAGCTGTCTGAGAGTCACAGAAACTGTATGGGAATTTCTTCTTCACTTTGATCCTAACAAATGTTAGATGCTGGGAGAGAAATGCTTTCTGAAACTCAGGGACAGGAATACACACTTCTCCTAGAAGTTCAGAACATTAAAACCATCTTGTGTTGACACTGGTCAATACAGAAGTAGATGTCATTTAAATTTTTTTAATGTTAAAGCCTAAGAGTATAATTACACTTGCCACAGTGAACTGTTCTTTCATGTTCAGTACTTACCAGCTTGCCTTATTGTTTTTAGTTTGCATTTAATTATCATCAGCCTCTGATGTCGCTAGGACAAATTGTCTCTCCAACTACATGGCAGGAGAGTTCTGTGTTTTAATGTTTTCCTGTCTCGTATATCTTCAGCAACCCACCAAGGAAAGACCATTTTTGTTCACTTGTTTGTCCACCGTGTAAATGGACCACAATTAGTCTGATTAAAATCCTGCGTCTGTGTAGGTGAGGGAAAGAGGCTTGAATTAGGAACGAGTTATGTAGCCATCTGAGATGCATTATCCATGTACACAGACAAGTAAAAAGAAGCTCTGTTTGAGAATAATGCTTATTACCACATCTGTATGAGATTCATCAAATTAGCACTACATGTAGGTTCTGGTCCGAGGACTAGTATGGAAGGAGAAAGTAAGTTATAATACGGACAAGATCTGGAAAGATGTTTTGTGCCTTCTTTCCTTCCACATGCCTGCAGCAGTGACAGGTACTGGTCCTTTGTGGGAAACCAAGATGTAGGAGAATCAGAACCTTGTATTAGCACAGAGTTCACTTCATTGTGAGTGCACACGTCACTTCATGAACACGTGCCTCCCAGAAGGAAAATCAGACACGTCAAGTACTTCATTACTGAGGTTTCAATGAGTGTTAATTGATTTAGGGCCTGTTTCTCTTAACTAAGTGTTGGGTTAACTAAGTCCTGTGCTGACTAAACTCTGAGTAGTTTCTCCTTGAAAGTATAAACTTCAACCCTTGAATAAACAAGTACACAACAAAGGAGTTTAGAAAGGATGATCTTTAGAACCCGGTCACAAAGTCTGAAGGACTACATGGCGCTGTAAGACTTTTACAAAAGCCATATATAAAATAGGTCACCTGTCCTGCTGAAGTGGTTGCAGACGTTGAAACAACTGCTCTGTAAATGAATTCTGCTCTGTGCTAAAGAGCTACCCACAGAGATTTGAGTCAAAACCTTGTGATAAACATCTTCAAAATGGGTTCATAAATATTGTGCTATGCAAGTGGGAAAATAATTTTAAAAAAAGAAAACTAGACACAAGAATTAAATTGGCACACATGTGAATGAATGCTATTAATTTGTCTGTTTTACAGAATATGACGCTGTAAGTCCTTTGATTAGCATTTTAGTTTAGACTGCCAGCCCCGTTATACTAAGGATATTATTTCTTTCTCCAGAGGACAGCTTTCTGAGCAAAACCTCCTTGGGCAATCACTTTGGGAATATGACATGTGATGCTAACAGTCCTTTTTGGGACAAACTCTTCAAGGCTTCTGTAGTTTGGAAAGGGGAAAGTCAAAAAACAATCCCTGAAGAATGTCCTGATTGAGATTTTTTTTCTTTAAGTGTCTTTTCTTTTACATACTATGGCGCTTTATGCCAACTTTTACCAAGGTGTCAACTATTTCTGCCTTAATTTCCATGACTATTAATAGGTCTTAAGTTACATTCTACAACTACACCCAGGACTTCAAAAGCCAGGCACAAACCCCAGATATGTGCCACATGCTGAAATACATCCAAAGAGCAGGTCTGTGGGTTCTAGCAGTTTTTAAAAAATCAGACCACTTATCTGAAGATGTAACTAAGAAGAATTTGGAAACAAGGAGAAATGAAAATCATTCTAGCCCTAGAATGCTGTTGGAATTTTAAAAATACGGTTTATTGGCAGCTATATCCACCATGCCATGCTTTATTGTTCTAATTTATATGTGCTATTTAGCCAATATTTACTACTTTACCTATTTACAACATTCAGTGGCTTGTTTTATAAGCCATCGTAAAACTAGACATAGTATAGATTTATTGCTGCTAAAATATGTCATGATAATGCTCCAATCTACTGTACAACTGACAGGTAAGGCTGATTAATCCATCATCCTCTACCATAACTAGTTTCAGAAATTTATTATTTTTATTTTTTAATGACCTTCGTAAGTCATCTCTGTGTGGTGTCTTCAGACGCTGAAAATACAGACTTTCAAGCCATATGCTAAACTTGGAAGGAAGCAGAAAAATAAGAGCTTAACAGACTATTCAAAACATGTCCCAATTCACAATTAACAAACAATTCTGAATGTCTTCTTGCAAATTAGTAAGTTGCTAGTATTAAGTAATGTAAACTTAACAGCATTTGTGCAAGAATGATTGTGGTGAGTTTGCACTGAGTATTTTTTTTGTTTTTTCATGGTCCCCAACTTCTCTGTGCCTTAGCTCACTCACCTGCAAAATAATACATCTTGGCTATTTCACAGGGATGTTCTGAGACTTAACTGATTACACTCATTAAAGGACTGTAGCACTTTTACCTTTCACTACAGGAGTAATTTGAAAAGCAGAAAGGAATAGGAATGAAAAATAAATCACTAAAATGTTTCCTCTGCTGCTAACTTTGCAAGACTTGTTTAAAGTGGGAATGCGTAGGCTTTGGGAACCGGAGACAAAACAAAAGACAGCATAGTGTCTTCAGCCTAGAAAGAGGGTCTGGAACTCAGCTACTGAAGGCATCCTGTTAACCTACCACCTACTATGATTATAGCAGCTGAATCCTTTGGAAAGCTATAGCTCTGGCACTAGAAATAGTGTCTTTTTACTGAGTATATTTTTTGAGACCTTTTTTTGATTCAGAACCAAGGCAAAGTGTATTTGTCATTGCCTGGGGAACTGCAAGCATGTGCCTCCTCTGAAGGCTTTTAGTACAGTTCTGCTTGAAATTTTGGTAGGCTTGCAATCCCAAGCGATTTTTTGAATGCTTAGGAGGGAAATTGCTTTTCATCCTTTCAAGTAGTTTGGATATAGCAGCTACTCTCAACTCAATTAGTATTTATTACTTGAAACACTCCCTGCAGCTACACTACAGGAGAAAATTAACATTTGGTTAAGAAATTTGCAATTCCTTGATACAGAGAGAAATATATGTATCTATACACACACACACACACACACACACACACACACACACACATATATATACACATATTTGAAGAAATGTAAATTCCTGCCTCTGGGGAGGAACAACAACATTCACTGGTATATACTGGTGGACACTCACCTGGAAAGCAACCTGAACATGAGCCAGAAACGTGCCCTTGTTGCAAAGAAGGTTAATGTTACCTTGGGCTGTGTTTGTCAGACATGTTGCCAGCAGGTCAGTGAAGGTGATCATTCATTCCCCTCCACGCAGCCCTGGCAAGACCAAAGCTGGATACTGTGTCCACTTCTGGGCTCCTTAGAACAACACACACATGGAACTACTGGAGAAAGTTCAGTTAGAGGGCCAAAAAGGCATTTAAGGGACAGGAGCACCTCTCCTATGAGGAAAGGCTGTGCGAGGTGGGACTGTTTAGCCCGGAGAAGAGAAGGCTCAGGGGCAATTACACTCATGTCTATAAATGCCTGAAGGGAGTGTGCAAAGAGAACAGAGCCAGGCTATTTCCAGTGGTGCCCAGTGACAGGACAATAGTGAGCAGGCACAAACTGACACCCAGGAAGTTTCTCCTGAATTTCAGGAAACACGGTTTTCACTGTGAGGGGTGACGGAGCACTGGTAGAGGTTACCAAGAGAGGTCATGGAGTCTCATCTCTTGGAGAGATTCAAAAGGTATCAGGGAATGATCCTGCACAACACACTTAGAGTGGCCCTGCTTGAGCAGAGGGGTTGGACCAGATTACCTCTAGGGGGGCCTTCCAACCTCAAAAATTCTGTGATTTTTATTAATGTAGAGTTTATTGATAAGCTTGCAGTTCTTAGATGGTTTAAATCGTGGATGTTTATGCAGCCACAATGTCTACTGAGGAGAATTTGGCTTTTCTGACTAATGCAATCACCCTTCACCAATACATGTTTGTTCAGTAGATGGAAATGTTTACTGAGATCACCCAAAAGGTGAATTAGACTCAAATGGGTTTATCTAAGCTGTAGTGCTCCACACATTCTGCTAGCCCATTGCATGCTGCATTAGCTGCTTTCTGCCTTATTACTCTATGAAGTTCTAAATGTTTTGTGAGAGAATTGGCTTTCCACATCTGATACCTCTGCTGCTGCAATTAGTGTTAATGGATGAACTAACAACCAGTTTTAAAGAGAGGGGATAAAGTAGAAACATCTCATGAACAGTAATGTACCTTTTCACTTCCTGTCACAGCAAGCTAGGAAGTGAGAAGTACAGGCAAATGAACAAGAATGCAATGTGCTCTGGGGACTTTGAGCTGACATATGGTATTAACAGGTATCTATTACAAGCAAGGTAATTTTTCAGGCATCCATTCTTTAGAAAAAAATGGAAAATTTTGTAAACCTTTTTTTGCAAGTGTTTTGTTTGTTTAACTTCTCAGTGAAATTTCTGGGTACCTGACTTGTCTCCTGCTTCCCACTTTTGCACTTTACGAACACTTTAGCTCAAAAGTTCTACGGCAGAGATATTCACTGAAGGGGCACACTGGGCATGTGGTGAACTCAACTACCTAAAACAGTTCCTGGAGTCCCAGATGTTTTGCTTTGACCTCTGTATGTAATTTCTGTGGCTCAGGCAGAATGACGGTAATCTGCACTGTCATTTTGTTTCTGATGTTGATGTCGGCTGAAAATGATGTTGTTGTGCCATACAACACAGGCAATTAAAAAACAAGCATTCATGTACATGTCAAGGAAGCCTTTAGGTGATCCATTCTGAAGTGGATCTGATATAGAGACAAGCAGCTCCCAACAGAAGTATGATATGAACTAAACTCACTCCTCCTGAAAGGGAGCTTAATTATAATTTTCTATTTACTGTAAAATTGTAGACATCAGATTTATTTCAAACCAGTTTGAAAATAATGAAATCACTGGATTTTTTTTCACGTGGAATACATTCATACACACTGCACCTGTTTCATATTGTGTTGTTTTTATGGTGCTTTCTAGCAAGGTAAATGGGTAAAGATCTGTGGCAGTGAAGAACTGTACTGACTAGTTTGGCATTGAAATGACTACAAGGAAAAATAAATCTAGTGCTAATCAGGTAACAAATATCAAAATGATGTTCCTTAATCATTTGTTATGTTATGAAGAGGGATGTTTTGAGAAGCCAGTAGCAGTCACTGAAGAAGATTTTAATGTCTAACATTTAGCCAACAGTAAGAAATTAGGGATTTAGGATTTGAGATGTCTGCAAAATTAATTACAAAAGAAAAATGGGGACTTGGATAGTACAGTGTGCAGCTGTGATAAGTGAAATCTCTGGTTACAAACAAATTATTTCAAGACTGGTGTTCCAAATAGCTCATAGCTGAACCTAACCCAAGACTGGAAGCTGATGGCAGACCATGTAATACACTAATGAAAAAAAGAGCACTACAGCAGCAGAGAGAATCAGAGGAAATCTACAGCTGTGATATGTGTAAGAGAAGTCTCTGTTTTCTTTGAACTCTTCCTTTTGTGTCCAATACTACTCCTACCAAAGCTTCAGATTAAAAAAAGAAATCTGTTGAGTTTTTTGCAACAGAAGCATTTGTAGGTAGAAGGAACAGATTCGAACATACACAGGGGACAGGAGATTTCTAAACTATGTAACAACAGCTTTTAAAATATGCTGTGTTTCCTCAAGGAGGTAAAGGTGTGTTTGGTGTGCCTGTAGGCAGCTGACCAAGGTGCTGCACACGGGAATGGGGGAATGTGTTGCAGGTGAAGGCATGTGCGACTGGTTATAAAAGATGCAACATCTAAGGAAGCAACATTTAGTAAGTTGAAAACTCAGGTGTACTCTGAAGACCGGGAAAGATGCCAGGGAAAAGAGACTATTTCTGAAAGTATTATGTGCTGGGAAAGATGCTGAAATTAGCTTCACTGTGCACTCAAAAGGGAAGTTGCAGGGGGTAAGGGGCTGAAATCAGCACCAACATCTATTTTGTGCCTGAAGAAGTTGAACGTAACAAAAATTTCAAGGAAAATTTTATGGTTTATTAGTGGTCAGGTGTGCCGTTGCCTTTTACTTCATATACTAAGTGCCTGTGTTACGAAGAAATTTTAATGAACTTGGTCCCCAAACAGCTAACACCACTGGCAGTAGGATTCGATGAATTATTCAAGCAGGATAATCCTGGCAGAGTCGTGAGGCTCTGCCTTCAGAGGCACACTCTGTATCCTGGGTGGAGGAGGGCTGCTGCCAAGGGTGTACTGTACAGCTTAGCCTGAAGTCACGGCACCTAATGACTGTGAAGCTTTAATCTTGGTGAAAAAGCAATTCTTGGCCTACTTGGGAAGAGTGTCTATAAAACAAGCGAGGGAGGTTTCAGATGCACTTCAATTGTGGCACTTGTTGGAAAGGGTGTAAGGCAACCTTAAAAACTCTTGTTCGCCTTTAGAGAGTCTTTAACATGGAGCCATTACTTCTAGATAGTACAGAGAATGCTTACGGCAATACACTAAAATAAGAAATCCAGCAGAAGAATATGATGATTACTTCCAAAAAGCTGTTTTTGAGAATATTTGGCTTCTGGCTGAACAGAATTTATTAAGCTAATAACTCTTCTCCTGACTGGAACTGATCGAAACTGCCAGAAGCAGGACACCACTGTTGGGCAGTTTGGGATCACTTGAAGCATCAGTTGGAGTTACAGCTCCTGCTATAATGGATCTGACCAAAGATACATGGCCTCTGAAAGCTTTCTGCATAGTAACCTGAGTTTGTTTCTTTCCCCTGGGCTCTTGCAGCCAGGTTTTCATGCCTTTTGCCTGCACTGCTGGGGGGTAAAGCATCACAGTGAATAGATGGGGCAGCTAAGCTGTTCCTTTAGAGGCCTTGTGCTCACCTTGGACCCGAGGCCCCAGGGAACTGCTGTACCAGCTCACTCTCAGACAGTGACTTCTTAGCTTTCAATTTCTAACTCAGGATGACAATGATCTATAATGTATTGCTAACTCCCTTTTTAAAAAACAACAGAAAGGACAAAATGCCACAATGAAATGAAACAAGGGAATGGCTAAGCCATATTAACATGCTTGGAAAAAAACAAAGCCCGAGCAAAGCCATTGTCAGTGTCAGAGATCCTTGGCTGTCACATTCAATCATACAAATGCCAGTGATGTTATGTCTGCAGCAGATTGTGTTTTATTATTTACAATGGGCTGTGGGGAACTTGCCTTTTAGTTGATTTGTTTTGGTGCTACCATCTTTGCTCCCCTAGGCTGTTTCAGGTCTTCTGAGAGTCCTGGTGCAGAGCTAGTCTTTTCTCAAGATGTCCTTAAACTTCAAAAGTTACTTTTCTGTATCTGTTGCTGGAACACTTTTTTTTTAATTGACACCATACTGAATGTATACTTTGAATGCAATACTGTATGTCATATATTCTCTTAATAAAATCAGGCAGAGGGGGGAGCTTTCTAATGTAAAATTTCCTTACTGATCTTTCAGGAAGAGTGAGCAAGCATTCAGGACCAAGCAGTAATTTCCCAGAATTATGAAGAGCTGTGTTTGGTGTAAGAGTGTTGAATTAGGCAGACTTTTAGAAGGTTGGCAAAGGAAACATTTTATAAATTAGAGAAATCATCTCAGATCTACCTTTAATTTAAAAATCTGTATACACACAAATTTTGAGCAGGGACAAGAGGATGCAGCAGAGCATCATGAGAACAGATGATCAGCACTCGGCAGTTGTGAGGACAAGACACCGTTACCTAGCAACTTCTCAGAGCTGTCTTTTATAAATCCATCCTGTCATGGATGTCGTGTATACACCACAGTTGGTCTCCACAGATTTTGCACTACTTAGTACTGTAAAATATATCTTCTGAGCAGTAGCATCCTTGGCAGGTATTAAATCATGCCAGTCCAGGTTGTTCTTGCCCTACCTGCTCCCACAGCAAGGCGAGGGCTGTGGATTTGTTTTTTTCATAAGTTACCATAAGTTGCTTGAGTTCAGAGATGGGGCAGCATTTGTGGGAGCTGTTGTTCAACCTCCTTCCTTCTTTCTTGTACAGATGGAGAAAGAATGGAGAATGATCTGTGTTGATTTCCATGCTTATAAGTTGCCCTCCATCTTTTGCAACAGACTATGATCTGCAATTTTTTCTTTCTGAGGTAAAGAACCCTTACTCTGGCTCAGTATTAAATATGAAATGAATAAGTGGAGATATTCTCCATTTTGACAAGTGCTTCTTTCCTATACCTCTATACATTCTCAGACAGATGATTTGATTCTGGATAGACATTTTGGATGTTACAGGATTACAGATAGTCAGCGAGACTGATTTAAGGCCTTAACTTTTCTTTCTAATCTTTGCTTACTAATTGCATTTATTTTGAGATAATGCAAGTACACCATTGTTTCCAATGGTATTTGGAGCTGGAATTTGGAAATTCCAATCTTTGTTTAATGTTTTACTCTTTGCAGTATTTTGAGGTGTATGCTGTAATACTGTAAAAAGGGAGTTGGACACATTACCCTAAATATTACACAGAAAAAATACTGTACTGATTCCTGATTTACCCTTTTAAATTACTTTCCATTGTTTATTATAAGCAGAGGGAGTGCAGCAATTCTTGCTTCAGTAAGTAGTTATCTCCAATTTGATGTGTTATGAGCTGGACTATTTCTCTCGGATTCCATTACAGTACAAGTAGTTCAACAAGCCAAGCTTTCTCTACAGCTCCTAGAAGCTGACACACATCACATCTCAAAAAAAAAAAGATTATATTAAAGAATAATTTCATGTTTTGAAGTGAACAAATGCAGTAGTAAAATATTGTAGCTTATGACTTCCTCATGGTAACTTTAAGTGACTTGATATTAACTTGTAAACTATCAGAGACACTGAGAGGACTGAGTTCCCATTCTGGCTTTGTGAGTTTTCAGCATTCTTTCTATGGGAGAAAATGTCACTGGAAGTTGTCACTATCTCTAAGAATGCTGTAAAGAAATTATAAGATACAAGCCTGTCACAACAGTGGTGAATTCAGCCTTAAACATGTTATTGACAAAGAATTGTTGGTTGGGTTTTTTTTTAGATTTCTGTCTGTAATAGAAAAAGCAGTGACTAATGACAGAAAAGATTCTGCTCTGTCTTTTCCTTTACTTATCTTGTCTTTGTGTCAAGATACTGATAAACTCAAAAAATAGCCTGAAAAAAGTGTGATGTGATTCAGTTAAAGAGACATTCAGGTTCTGTACTCAACAGGAATACTGTTTACAGTATCCCTGTCCTGTATATATACAGTGTATATATACAGGACAGGGAGCAAGAAGCAGCTCTGAGCAAAATGATCTGTAGCTTACAACATGAATGTGGACTAATCGCAAGCTGTTGCAGAAGGAAAAGTGGGATATGCTCTAGCGGGATGTGTAAAGAGAAGGACAACCTGCAACATCTTGTATTTAACACTACAGAGAAGACATGTAGGGGATAAGATAGATCAGTCTCCAAATATATAAAAGGCTACTGCTGACTTGACTAATGTTGCTGACTTTTTGACCTGCTAAGTCAAGACAGCATGGGCTTAGAATGCAACAAGTAGATGTCATTAGGCAAGGGGAAGACTTTCTAATACTGAGGTTATGTTTTACATCAGTTACTTCAGGATGTTACAGGGAATCGGTCACTGTCAGTTTCTACTAACCACATGTGTTGTGCAGGTACTACTATAGCACCACTAACACTTGCAACATTCGAAGAAATGGACTGTGTGACCTTCTCAGGCTTCTCTGGGATTATGCCAATATGTACAACTGCATTATTTCATTATCAGTATTTGGTCAGAGGCAGGATGAAAGGCAATATAGTTTTGAAGTACGTGAATTTATTTTACAATTACTCAAATACCTATTCGTGCCAATTCCTACCATCCCAGTAGCAAATGTCAGTAACATCTAAAGAGTCCTAAATACATACAGAGTGATCTCTATGATATAAATTATCCTGTTAACAGAGCTGCACGTCATCCTCATCTGCAGTCTTGTTTTTGAGGTTCCCTACAGCCCCCAAAACCTTTATTCTCTTCTATTACCTCTCCTCTATTACCAGCTGTGGAAAACTTCCTACAGACAACTTCTTCAACCCCCTCTACCATGACACACAGTCTTTCAATCTGACTATGACAGGTGGTAAGTTGTAATAAGGACCACCCTTTCTCAATTGTGTACTCAGGACAGTGGGAACTGGAGAAGAAAAATATTTGCTCTTTCATACCAGCTACATTCCTATGTGCTTTTTTTTTGGCTCACATGTTTCCTTTATCAAAGTATTAAGACTTGTAACTGATAAAGTCTTTTGAGTCAGAGCTTCCACCTACTGTTTGATTAACATCTTGCACATGGGTTTTCCCTCTGTAAAGATGTCTGTGTCTCTCTTTGGTACTTGCTTTCTTGCCCTTCACTGGCTCAGAGTGCCTAAGGCAGTAGATCAGCTTAGTAAGTGGAATGATTTCAGGTCAAACCCTTGGCAAGACATATGAGTAGAGTACTCATTCTGGAAATGGCTCTAAGCAGCAGAGCTTGATTATTTGATTAGTGCCTGATTTCCAGTTAAGCATTTAATAAATCTTATCCATTATGGTATGCTATGCACAATATGTAGCATATGAAAGTGGACATCTGTTAAGACACCTGCTGTGCTGTTCAGCATATTGGTCAGCCAGCCAGAGTGCAAGTGAAGCAAGCTGCCAAGCCCTGTGTGAGCATGGGGCATCACAGGGAGAAAAAAACAGGGCATGGTAGAAAAGAAATGGTAGAGGGGTAGTAGCAATGATGGAAAAGAAAGGAAGTGTTTTAGGACCTAGTGGAGGAGGCTGCAGCCGCTGCTTATCAGGTCAAACACAGGGATTGAACCTACTTGTTTCAAGTTGATTACTCAGCATTTCCCATCTGATTTTTTTTTTTTTTTTTTACTGCATTATATTTCAGCTCCACATGAAGACAGAGGCTGGAGCCAAGATAAAAATTTTGCAGCCAGTTAGTTGCTGAGCAAAGTGAACTGAGCACAAGCTAAGGGTTAGATCACAGCATAAGACCACCTCAGGGAAGCTGCTCTCATTCAGAGATTAATTAATTGGAAATGCTGCTTTTGGCCCCGTGAACTACACTGGAAGACGGTAAAAATTTTAAAAAGTGTTTCAAAACTAGTCGCTGAGCAACCAGAGGGTCTTGACAGGAAAAAGAGCAAAACCTGTCAGAAGTATGGACTCTTACTCCTAGCAAAATCCATGATGAAGTACTTGGTAACATGAAAGAAAACAAGCTTAGAAAAAATGGTGTGCTTCTAACAAGGAACTTCCCCTATTTTCTAGCAAAGTCATTCATTATCAAGCTATTTCAAAGAAACTCCTTGTGGTAACACATCTGCACACAGTCTATTTGGTCTAGGTAGGAACTGAACTCAGGGAACCTAGCTTTTTCAAGCAGAAAATGAACATACCTCCCTGTTTTGAAGGTTTATCAACAAAAATCTAAGTGCTGCTGATTGCAACATTAACACTTAAACTAGTACAGAGGGCAGTAAGGTGCAGCATTTTTTCCTATCAAATGTAACAATTAGTATAGTACTTTTTATGTTTTTATGTTTATGACAGACCTTTATTTTTACAGAAAATTACATAGTTTCTGCCTTTTTATAATTTGTGTGCTATTGTGAGTCTCTAAACTGCCACCATGCCTTCAAATTTCAGCCCCATAAGACTTGAATGATGAAGTTTTCTTCAGCTGAAAGTAATTTTAATTTGAAATGCACACAGAAAAACAGTATCTTATTTTTTAACTCATCAGTGCAAGTCTGATGGCATCAGATGCCCCTAAGACCTAGTGCTTCTATGACTTAATTACACAAATTACGTCTACAAATTAAGACTGACAACATCTGAAATCAGTGTCATTTGTTTCATCTTCCCTTGACTCTATTTCCATGCTTGAGAAGTTGAGTGCATAGACAGGAGAAGTATTACTGTGCTCCTGTTCATTCTCTGGCTGCACCGTTGGGACCAAAAGGACTTGAAGCCACGGCATGAAATGCCTCCTCCCAGCACAGGGAAGGGTCTGGGCACACCAAGGCTGTGGTTGTAAGAAGGACTGCATGTAAGAAGGAGGCATGAAATTAGCTGCAATAAACAACATCATTCATTTCCAGGAGGCTTTAATTGCTTTATACTCTTATGTAACTGGGACCACTGACTGTGTGGGTGGGTGTGTGTTTAAATGCACATCAGTGTGTTTCTGTCATGCCATTTCCAGATGGTAAATATGGAACTGGAGAGTATCTCCAAACAGAGCTTTGTTATAGCCACTCACTCTGCTTCATACTGGGAATGGAGAAAAATGTCTAATAACATTTACGACTGATTCAATTACCCTGGCTTATTGACATATTTTATTGTTGATTCTTGATTTAATTTTTCCCCCTGCTCACTATCTCACCTAAATTGTCCCCCTCATTTAATAAATATTTTTTCTCTTTATTTGAAGTGTCATTTCACTTAACAGAAGAAGAATTTTTCACCACACCTTTGACAGACACTTTATGCATCTTAAAATGACAATGAATTGATCGATAACTTGTTGGGCAGACATTTCTTTCTCTTATGACAGTAAAAATGAGCTTAGATTATGATTTGGACCAGATTCCTAACACCTATGGGGCTGTGCTCTGACCTGAAAATTTCTACCTTGGTGGAACACAAACAAGGCTTACAGTGAGCAGATTAGTTTATACATTTTAGGCCTTCATAATTTCTCTTCAATAATCTGAAAAGGTTTTTTCAGGTTGTCATAGGTTAGCAAGCATAGTCTTGGAAGTGATGTTCTTCTTACAGCTTTCTCTATGACCTGACAGAACCTATCAGCTGGCCAGTTTGAATATGGATAATTCTTTATGCCACTTGAAGTTGTGACCGCCTCTGTGATTCACACTTAAGAATAGACAAACTGCCCCCCACAGCTCTCTCTTCTTTCCAGTGCTGGGACAGGTGGCTGCAGGCCCCGTGTGGGGGCCAGCGGGCCCGGCCAGGCCCTGCTTGGGCCAGGCCGGGCCGGGCCACGCCACGGCCATCCTGGAGCCGATGGACCTGTTCCAGCCATGGAACCCCCCCCCACTGCCTTGCCGTGGGCAGCCGGAGCGGCTCGGCTCTCCCCCCTCTCCACTGCGATAAGCCACATTCCAGCTGCAAGGCCGAGGTGAGATTAATGCTTTTCTTGCTGTGAAGAGCTGAAAACCTGAGGGAAGAGAAAGAGGAGATGCTTAAAGCTGAAATTCTGTTGTGAAGCTATGATATATCAGAGTATCCCGTTGTAATTTCATGAAGATATGGGGTGTGGAGTGTTCAACTTGTACTTGTGAGCAAAAGCACCTGCCCTGAGATAGGCAGATGCTGACGCAGCTGTAATTTCATGAGAAGTTTGAACAGGGAGAGATGGAAGCGATGAGGACTTTTGCTCCAAATGGGAAAGGAGAAAACCTCAGTTCCTAGAGATGCTCCCAGAGATAGTCCTAAAGATGAAGATGAGGAAGACCCTTTGCTCCCAGGGAAGGAGAAGGGCTTCTGTTCTTAGAGATGAAATGCTCCCAGAGATGGGTGACGAGAACTTTTGTTTCTGGATGGCTCAACCTTAAAATTGTACCCCAAAAACCTTCAAGAGTGGACCCCCGAAAGCAGTTGTGGGAAAAGCTGCAAGTCAGGGGAAGGGACTCCCATCGCGAGCAGAGAGACTCTTCTTCCTAAATGGACTGAAAAAGGTATTTGGAAGTGGGCGGCTGGCTCATTGTGATAATGTTTTCATAGCATGAGCAAGAGAGACTCCTCTTCCTAAATGGACTAAACAAGGTTATCATGGCAGTGGTAAACAGACTGAACATCTCAAGGGTTGTCTTTTTACATTGTCAGTGGGAGGAGGGAGGAAGGTGGGGGGAGGAGAAGAGTTCTGAAGGTGTGGTATGATTTTTTTTTCTTCTTTTAGGTCTGTTAATAAACTTCTTTATATTCTTTCAAGTTTGGTGCCTGCTTTGCATTTCTCCTAATTCTTATCTCACAGAGGATAAACAGTAATGAGTCGTTTGGACCAAACCACTACACTAAATTGGTGTTTCCACCTGGTTAAAACCCAACCTGCTACAAGGTAGCAGAAAAAATGAGAGAACTGATGTAAAAAATAAAGCTATTTTTAAATCATTAACACCTGCAGCAAATTCTCTATTCGAATCCAAGCCTAACCCTCTAGATAGATGCTGCCTTCCTGGAATTGCAGATGGAAGGATCGGTTCAGGCTCTAGGTTCTTCCGCAAATTTCTCTTTTGGAAACTGAAGTAACTCTGCTAGGATGAATCTGAGAGTGTTCTTGTTCCCTCACAGTTAACCGTTACACTAGCCAGAAACAGTGAGTGAGAAGACCTGGGGTTAGAGGATACGCTATATGGAAATTCAAGTGTAGGAAACTTAAGCTTATTTGATATGCAAGTGCTCCTTGTTCCTTACGGATTCAGCGCAGTGAAATCACGTCTTACAAACTGCGGAGGACATGTGCAATGATAGCAAACAGATTCTCCTTGTGGCAAAGCATGCTGTGTCAGGATCTGCAGTCTTCTGTTGTGAAAAGTACACGGAAGATGCAGCATGAGCTGGTTAGTATCCACCCATATACTCAGTGGGTTGCAGGTTTCGTATCAGTACAAACACAAATAAATTTACTGCCTTGAGGATAAGATAAAATAACTCACTAATTCAGACAAAATTCAGTTTCACAGCCACAAGCGTGTGGCTCTGTCAGGCAGCATCTACCTGCGTGGGTTGAAAGCAAAGGCTGAACAAGCTTCCTTTTCTGACACTTGTGTCTGTTTGTGTATTCAGTTACATCTAAAGCAGCTGCTTTCCCTGCCAGTGCTGGGCTCATGTACCCACACTGTGCCCTGCTGTCTAGAGGAATGTGAAGAGAAGGTTGCCAACTGCCTCTCCCTCCTACCAAAGCAGCTTTAGCTGTGGAGCCTTTCCCTTCAGTGGCAACACGGGCAAGCACAGCAGAACCAGGGGTGCATTGAAAGAGGAAACTGCATTCAGGGATGCTTGGGGAGAGGGCACTCGAATCAGTTGTTTTGGGAAGAGGGCCTGAACCTGGAGCAGAGTTGGGGTCACTGCTGCGAGAACTACAGGATTTCCCTCCTGTGCTTACCCTTACAAATTTCCTGTGTCCAGCAGTTGATTAGTTTAGGTAAACACTTATTTTGCTTGAGCCTTTGCCATCACTAACCACAGCTCTCAGAGCTCTGTTTTAACCTGTTCTGTCTGGGAACCACAAGCCAATAAGGAATAACTGTTATGTTCCCATATATTGCACCAGCTGGGAATCATTTTGTGATGCAGTGGAACTACTGACTTCCTGCCTTCCACTCTTTTTTAGCACGTGCAGTCACAAAGGAGCAGGATGCTGCATGTGCTCTGGTCTGCACTTCCCAGTACAACCACTCATGCAGAGCTGTCGAGTGTATTTCAGTTACAATTACACATACCATGTATTTTGATGATGAATTTGCTACAAGACCAGAGAAAGGTAACAAATTATTTATGACTAGACAGATTCCTGTTTATAACCCTTATGGCTACTGCTGTATTGCTGCTAGATTTTAATACCTTTGAGAAGGGACTTCATATTAAGAAATTTGTCATCTGAAAAATAAAGCCTGTCTGCACATTTGGTACAGAGGGACTTCAAATATCCAGATTATCTTCTAAGCAGGCTTCTTTTATCTTTCTAGGGGGGGTTTTACTTCACTGTAAAAAATACTGAGAAATATACTGTTTCTCTTAATAAAAATTATCTTTATGATTTAGAGATAATTTGTTATTCTTACCTCTGCTGAAAATGTGGTCATGCAAATGTGTACTGAAAATTTGTAATACAGGTTCTTGCATAGAACTACATAGATTTCTAGACAGGGGAAGAAGCCCCCCTTGACAGGGGAGTATGTCCAGTCCTTATTCCCTGCCAAGGCAATGAAAAGAACATTTTAATTGTGAGTTTTCATACATTCCTATTTTGTAAGTTTACTGCTTAACTCCTGGGGAAAGAGAATTCTCACCAGAACTGCACATGCGAACATTTTAATCTAGTATTAGTGTGGTTTTAATATTAGGCATTTATGGAGGCAGGGCAGGACCTCAGATACATTACACCTCATGTCTTCTTGCTTCAAAACATGCAACTACTTCTACAGGAGCAACTTAGCACTGCACCAGGGTAACTTTGTTCAGATCATTCCTCAAGGAGGCATGGAATCAGTTACTCTAGAACACAGAAACTGTGTTTCGCACAACTGCTCAAGCCCAAAGGGAGCCAAGTGAAAAGACAACAGTGCTGTACCTTTCTCCTCTGGGAAGAACATCTGGTTTGCATGGCCACACCATGAGCATTCAGTTAGGAAGACAACTTCTGTCTGGCTAAGTTAGGCTGAGTGAGCTGACCCTATGCTTTAATTTTGTGCATGTGAGTCTTTTGCTTCAATTCTTGGTACAGGCAACCTAAACCGCTTCTGACCCATGTCTGTACTGAAAGAGAAATGATACAGCTGTATTTCTGGATGCCAAGGTCAGATTAATAATCCCTGCTGAGTCTGGACTAATTATTTTGGGCACAGTGCTGCAAGACTGGCTTCCCTGCTTTCAGACTAAAACCAGTATCTTCATTTTGCCCTGCACGATGTGAAAATACAAGCCTGGAAAGGGATTAGCTTGATGATCATCTTGTACTCCATCACAGGGTGACCCATCACTGTCCTGGACACCTCACATTCTCCAGGTATGCTGCAGAGTCGTTAATTCAAGGTGCCACTATAGGAGAAAGTTTCACGAAGGATGTCTGGACTTCAGATGGCTCTCTTGAAAGCTGTTTATTGCATAGGCGAAGTTACAGCATTTCAGGGAGTGGGTATCCAGAGCCAGCCCTACAGCTGCCAGCTCCAGCTGTAGGCATACCTGAAGCCCCTTTCTGATCAAGTTACAAAGCATTTTATACTTTTCTTTGCAGAGTATCTTAACACATAACAACCAATAAGCACCATACACAATACCTTTACATTTGCCTATAGCCTATCATAGCTACTACCATCACCGTATTATAGTCATTATTATCCAATCACAAGAGTAAGCAAGTTACAATTTAAGCTTACAGTGGAAAATTCTTAGACCTTTCTTCTTGCTACATCAACATTTCTTGTTTGCCTGCGATATCTCTCTTTTTGGTAAAGACATGTTTTCTATTGCCTTACGCTCTTCTTGAGACTCATTTACTTGGTGAAAAACATGTCTTTGTTTGTAGTCACATACCTTTGTCCTGCTCCTAAAAATCTCCTTCCAACTCATCTCCAACCTTCACCTTCTCAGTTACTCAGCGATCACTGTTTCAGCAAAACATCCTTTATTCTATATCAAAACTTGCTTTCATTTCTACCTCATCCCCAGCTTCTACATTCACAGACCTTTCTGCCAAGCCTACATACCTTACCAAACTTTCATCCTCCCCAACATGCCACCCCACCTACTGAATTGCACCACTACAGGCCTGACACAAAGTGCTGCTATTGAGATTTGTGCTCATGAAACAAAGAGTGGAAAGAGCAGGGAACAATGCTCTAAATTTAGTCTGTTTAGAATACCACACCACTGAGTATTCCCATCTATTTTCAAAGCTGCAATAAAGTGGCATGGCAATACTAGTAAATGTCATTAGTTCTTTGAATTAAAAGAATTACTTCCAGCCAACAATAATAGATTAGAGCAATTCTCGTCTACTACATTAGTCATTCTTGGCAGTGTGAACATAATGAATCTGAGGAGTTTACAATACAACCATCGAACTAAAACTTGGAATATAAATTCTCAGCCTCTAATCACTTCCTTTTTTGTCTCTCTTTAGTCAAGGCAGTATTATTTTTTTTTTCAGTCAGAGAGTCATAAAGTTTCTGTTTGAAGTTTTTATTGGTTTTCAAAAATGTAGTTGATTGGTTAATGTGATTTTTTTTTTAATAATCCTTCTTTTTTCAACACAGGTAATTTTTAAGCTTTAAGAAATTTACCTGAAACCACTTTTTTTTCAATTAATAGACTATAAATTTTCATTACCCAAATATATTGTCATACCGTCTTAACTGGGCTACGAATATTAAAGTACTGCCCTTGTTCTATTTTATTTAGAAACCTTTTCAGGAAAAGAGTATCTCAAGCATAGCAAGTGTGTTCTTTTTTCTCCCTAGTGTTTAGTTCATAGCTGTATTGATAAAAGCAGCATCATAAAATAGCATCAGCATTATCTAAGCCTTTGACATGCTACAGAAGCCAGTATTTTGTTACTATAGTTCTTAACCTTGACAATGATTTCTCCGTCATTGGTACAACCTCCTGGTATAATATAAGTGGAGTTATTCTTGATTTATGTTGGAGAATTAAGTCCTGCTGAGGCTGTTACCACTAGAATGGGATTGGGAATTTGATTACAGCTCTTTCTATTTCTGAACTGGTCTTTGCTGTTCCTACTCTTTGTCTGGACTACAGTCCAAACACTGAATGAGTGACAGAGCTAAATCTGAAGAGATTTAGAGACTTCAAACAGGTTGAAAAAACAGTGTGCTTTGATTCTTCAAATATTTGTGCTAAATTTTGAATTATTTTTGAACAGTCATACTGAATAGAGAGAAGAGAGCAACTCCTACTTGCTCCGAAGAGATGCTGGTTAGACAGTGAGCGAATACTCTCTGACACGGTTTAACAAATTACTTCAAATGCTCTCTGACACCTTTAACAAATTACTTCAATACCTTTAAAAGGCACCTTTTAATAATCGCATCTTTGGTTATCAAAGGTATTGAAAGATGCTGATGGCTCTAATGTAGAAAAGCGTGCCAAAAGACTTGATCTATGTCACAGGTTATGAGAAGATCTGTACAGATATTGAGTAATACCATTTGTGCTTTTTACCCAATGGCAGATTTACAGACAGCTAGAAAATTCCTCAGATTTGAACACAAAGGAAACACTGAACTTAATGGCTGCACTCTGGAATGATTACTGACAGACAATATCCTGCACAGCAAAGGGGAACCCCCAGTCACAGAGTTTGTTTTATTTATTTATTTTCCTTTATGAGCTATTTGTGTTTGTTTGTACAATACTTCGCCTTGCTGGCAATCTCCAAAGGAACGCCCCTGAAAAACTGAAGTGTTAAATGTTCCTTCTGTTTCTTCTTCACAACTAACCTTCCAATACTACTGTAATGGAGAAGCAGAGTTTTTTGCAAGCTGAACAAAACGAGTGGATGAACCTACTATTTGACCAAGAACAACGTAATGGGGAAAGGAACAAAAAAAATTTACAGCAATGTAGAGACAGGGAAGCCCAGTATTCCTGAAATGTCAAAATTTACAAAAGTGATAAACAACTCTGAATCTCTTTCATGTCCTTCCCTCCAGTCTTCATCATTATACTATATTCTGTATTTTCAGATATTCTGAACCAAACAGTAGTCTACACTGGGAGAACTTCCCAGAGAAGTTCCCAGAGGAACTAAAAGTAAATGCAAGACAACCCTGTAACTAAGTGCTGTACCAAAAGATCTTGCCCTTCTCCGTCCATGTTGGCCAGCCTCCCCTTGGTTTAATTCAGGAAGGATTTTTACTTGATATTGCTTCCAGTTGTTTTCATTCCAGAATGGATGAATAATGGAAAAGAAAATAAAAAAACAGTTGTCTCTCTGCAGCCCAGCATAGAAACAAATTATATCACTGATTTGACAAACATGTCAGACACACTCAGTGAAAACAAAATTGCTTTTTTTCTTGCTGTTCTATAATCAGTTTACAGATTACAGAAATTTATAGAAAAGACAAAACAGTTAAAGACTTGGGAGACACCATAAAACTCCCCCCCCCCCTTTTTTTTTTCTAACATGTGCAAGTCCAGTAGATATAGTTAGTTTAACTCTCAGGCTTATAATCAACAGGACAGAAGAAAATTTTTATGGAAAATGCATTTTTGTAGGCACTTTCTCTCATAAAATAATCCTCTTAACCACTTTTTTTCTCCCAGCTGTTTCAGCAAAAATTAATTCTCAAGTGATTAGGAGCTTGAATTACGAGCATTCAAAGAAACTCCTCCATGATCTGAAAATGCTGAAAGCAAATCAGTCACCTAAGAAAACATAAAAATACAGATGCAGAAATATACCATAGAGAGAAATAAATCCTTCTTTGTGACTCTAATTCTTATGCTGTGAAATTAATTTAGGTAATTCTTATTTTAAAATGAAATCAGAATTATCATAAAATATCATCCAGTATTTTAGTAATAAATCTGATGGATGTTGCTATAACTGGTCATGTTGAAAAGCTCAGACCTTCCGCAGAAGAAAATAATATCGCTACATAAAACAGAACAGCAACTCTACGGCTGATTTAGGAACTGAATCAGGCCATCTAGAATCACAGCCAAGGAACAGCTTTCCTTTCTAGCCCTGGTTGAGGGAAGAACACCACTGCCTTTTACATGATCCCTAACAACTTTATATATGATGTCCTTGATTACTGTCCTGTGCAGTTTCTTGTTACCAGGAAACATTTCTCTGCCTGACTCATAATTTTGACTAAATAAATGTTTAAATAACTGTGGCCAGGCATTCATACCACTTTTGGAAGTTACTTTTTTTTCAAATATCTTATTTTTAAAGGTTGTTTTGCTTGGAGAGTGCAATATACATATAGTTCTCCTGCTGCTGGTCAACTATTGTATTCCAACAGATGCAAGTACTTGTAATGGAAAGCAAGGGAAAGATTAATGGGTTTTGAAGTATTTTTTGCAACAGATTTTTGTACACTGACAATTCGTTAGCAGCAAATGCCAAGTGAAGAGGACTCCAAAGGTTCCTACAGGAAAACCAATAATACCCATATGAAAACATGGGTAACAGAAAGAAACAATGGCTGCCACAGGTATAGGAAGAATGGTTTATAAAATCTTCAGGATAAAATTTGGATTTCTGCACTGGACTGTGTTTTCATTTACTGTTTTGTTCACCAAGGGAATTAGATATTTTCCATGGAACACTCTAAAGGGAGACAGAAACTGAGTCATAGTATTTTGATTATATAGAAACTGAATCACAGTATTTTGATTACATTTTAAAAATTTTGTATCTGTGTGTAGAAACAGTAGGAAAGCTAAATTTCACAACACTGCTTAATATCATGCTCAGTTGTTGATACTGTCTGGTTTACAAAACACTTTCTGGAGCAAGGAGGCTACAGAGTAGAGCCAGGAATTTGTTTCAGTTCCAAATATAATAACATCTGTTCACAATCATGGTAGAGCACTACAGGATTGATTGTCATCTTTGTGAAGATTTCTGTGAATTTTGCTTTTGCTCGGTCTATTTAGCAGTGAGGAGTAAAGAGACGCTTTAGATTATTCCATTCCATTTTCCAGTGTTAATGCCAAGTCCCTAGCATAACCTAGGCCTTTTGTGGACCTTTATGTTAATGATAATCACTAAATAAATAAAGGAATTTAGGAAGCATTTTTCAAGACAGTGTTTTCCCCACCGTACTTCTGCCCAAATCCTCCTACTCAAATCCCTAGTTATGCAGCTACCTGTACAAACACCTCTAGCACTGGTTATTGAAACACCAGTTCTGGTTTTTTGTCATTTGAGCTACAGCAAGGAATGAGGACAAGAGATGGGAGCCATGGGACAGCAGAATGCGGAGAGCTCTCTTTTAAAGGGAAATTTTCTTGGCCAGCTTTTCCCATCCAGCTAAATACAGACAGCAAAACATTTCAGAAAATAAAATTAAATTTAAAAAATTAAATTAAAAAAATAAAGTTAAATTACATTTTGTATTTCTCTTTAGATTATATTATGCTTGCAGATATCTAGATAGGAAAGATTTAATCTGTTAACAGAGACGGACAAAAAACCAATTGTTTTGTATTTAATTTTTAACATGTAGTCTCTTCTGAGAGATTTTATTGCTCAGAAACCGTATTTTACTTTAATGAAAAATGTAATTATTTAAAAAATTTAAAAAAAAATTTGATTGTACTATGATAAATACAATACACCATCTAGTATTTGTATTTCAGTCTGGCATGCTCTAGGTACATCATTATCATATAATTACATGTTTTCTGCTGATCCTTTCTGAAATGCATTTCGCTCATCCTCTGATACACTTTTATCACTTGACTCTGTGAACTCAACTTGTCAATAAGACTGTTTGGGCATATCACGACTACAAAGAAACTGAGAAATTGCCCGTGTCTGCTATCAAGGTATTATATCACTCCCTGCTAAGGTGAGAAACATATTCTTGCCTGATGCTTATAATCCACTTCAGGGAAACACACTGCCCACCCTCACCAAACTCAGAAACATGCTGGAAAGACAATGGTTTTGGTTTCTTTCTAAGCACTGTTCTTGACCTGGGTCTAAGGTATGCCTTGCTGTCTGGACTGAAGGCACACACACTATTTGCTTTTCTTGCTTCCAGTGCCATTTTAAAATGTCAGTGTTCTCCCTGGAACCAGTTAAAGCATGGAATGCCATCTGAACAACTCTGAAAGTGCAGGCTAATTTCAGCAAGTCCATAAGTAAACTCCAGCTGGGTATCTTCCTAGAAGATACCAGAAGTCCCCCTTCACATCTGCCATGCAGATATTCTGTTTGCTCACCTTCATGACAATGAATCAGACACCCTGTGAACTTTCAGCTTGACTGCCCTGTTGTGCATATCTTATGTGTCAGATGACACTGAATATGAAAAAAAAGCATTTGGTGATAGCCTACTGCTGCATATTCAGTGGAAAAGCCAACCCTTAGAAAATGAGCTGGATTGTTGACTCTAAAAAAATGTGTTTACTTATCTTATTGCACCATATTTTCACTCAGCCTTGCATGAAAATTCATTCTTGGCACTGACATGGAAAGCAATATAGAAGTTGCCCATCTACTAGGATTCATAGTGTGGAAAATATACTCTCTCCAGGAATTTGATTGTTTCAGGTCTGTAATAATGCCCAGGCTGAGTGGTCAAAGCCTTTTATCTACATCCTTATCTCAAAGATGTTGGTTCCAAACTTACTTCAGTCAAGAGTACTTAGGAACTCTTTGAGAAATAATCTATGCCAGCAAAGTATCTTGAACCTGCTTACTCCCAGCTCTTTTCACAAACAAATTAATATATATCATTTTCCAGGATGACAACCAGGAAGTTGAGCAAATGCAGGAAGTCAGATATTAAAATAAACAGGATGCAGGTACATTCAGGTAAGATTGCTTAGTTGTAAGAACAGGCATGAAAACAGAATTAATAAAATACTATTGATAGTATAAAAAACCAGTAGAGGTGTGCTGTAAGGAACAAAAACTACAGGAAAATTAGGAGATTTGGGAATAATACACGGCATTGAAATTACTTTCCATCCAACATCTGAAAGATGCTTTGTTCTGGAATGCATACATATGCAGAAGTTGGCTTTTGAAAATACAGTTTGTCTGCTTGTCCTCTTTCTTTCATCTGAATATGATTCATTCACTTCAGACTAGTTACTGCCAACTTACAATAGTGTTGGTGAGCAAGGGTTCTGATCCAACATCAATGTGTAGTGAAAAGTGTGTCTCCGAAATGGACTACTCCTATGATGTGTAACGGCTTTACACATCAGTTAAGTTTTCTCAGTGATGTCTGAAAATACACCTAGGAAGCAGGAACATAGTGAAGCATGCACCTGCAGCCTACCCAAGGCAGATCCTTACACAGGCTGGTACTTGCAATGGCGTATGATGTGCCGTTTTATTAACTTGAAAGTAAGTAAAATGGCCATTGATTTTAAAGGTACTGTATCAGAGAAAAACTTGAGGAAAAAAAAAGCACTGTGGAATGTAAAACCAAGGAGACAAAATGACTCCTTTCCTTTCATGAAAGGAGCAGATACTGGGATACGTGATACAAAAGTAATCAAATGAATGGATGAGAAATAATGTCTTGGAGTCTAGGGGAACCCCCTGACTGAGATAGGGAAGGACTGCTCAACTGTGTTCTGATTTTAGCTTCTGGAGTCTTTCAGACTGGCTTGGAGTAAGAACAGTAAATACACAGTGAAGGGCAGGATTCTCCTCACTCAGTGGATGGAGTAGGTAAGATAACTTCCCTCATTTCACAATTAACACTCTTAACAAATGTATCAGGTTTTGACATGGATCTAAATATCTTGTCATTTTTAGGTCCTGTTATTCATTCAGTATCTTTAAGCAGCTATAACACTCAGTTATTGGGACTTCTTGTCAAGTGCATGAAAATTTCCAGTTGGCACACACCAGCCACATTACCTTATACCGCCTTTGATTGGTCTTTCTCAGAGAGACATGGCCAAAAGAATGAGTCCAAGAAGCAATTTTATGCACCAAACCACACTAATATCCATACAGTTTTTAGATGTCTTTAAATTACTTGTGCAACTGGTTTGGTAATGTGGTAATGCTTGAATCATGAGACTAAGAACTGCTGAGCAAAAAAAGTGCTCCTTCCTTTGAATTTAAGGAGTAACATATTATGAAGGAGGGGAAAAAAAAAATCTTTGTCAATGTCTTCATACTGCCTAACTTTAGCCCCCTAACCTTGAAGAAATACCAGCACAGACTTTGTATGATAGGATTAATAGAGAGAGAGATTAGGATACTTCAAACAAATTGTTTAGAGGAGGGAGGAAAACTTTCCTCTTTGTCACTTCAAGCAACCTGCATTACCCCTCTGGTGAACAGACTGATAACGACTGAAGATATTTGGCACTACTGCACTCAATTCTCATTACAGCATATCAGTAGCAGTGCTTTGTAATTGAAGTAACTGACCTCCTCATCTACCCAGGAACTGAGTATCCACCTTCTTGTACCCCTCAGGGATGGCTGACTTTAAATGTGTTCCTCCCAGCGTAAGACACGACTTACCAAGAGGCCAAAGGGCTGAAACTGCAATGCAGGGTTGCTACAGAGAGAGTTTTTGTCCAAGGGCGCATTGGGCCTGGCACTGACAGAACACCCAGTGAAGTAAGTGTCCACTCTAGTAACAAGAATGGCAGGCTTGGGAAGACCATTTTCATTTATCAGCCACACACTTTGCATGAGGGCTATTGTTTGTTAGGGTGCACTAAAACTCTTCCACAAACACCTAAAGAAAAATATATTTCCCACAGAGGGGAATTTCTGCTTATGCTAACTACCCTGGTAAGAGTGTGAACTGAAAAGCAGATTTGTGCCAGTCTTTATTGTTTCTCCTCCCCACACGCCAGCCTTGCAGTATCTTGCAAAAGACAGTATGATCACAAAGGGATAAAAGTGAAAATCTGCCACCTCTTTAATGATTAGCAAAGCTTTCTGCTTTTTCATGTTGTTATCATGTTCCAAAAACTGGGAGAATACTGTTCTGAAATTCAGTAAGGTTAAATAGCCTTACTAACAGAAAAATCATGCAAGTTGCTTACCTGTTCTGTTAATCACAAGAAACAGGCATTTAGTGGCATCAAACACTAAACAGAAAGAAAGAGAAAGCTTCATATTTTGATGTCTGATTCTTCTGACAAGTGACTATCATTACTGTCTTCTGTGAAACCACCTGCCAACAATATATTCTTAAATATTAGAGTGAATATGTAAGCTAAATAAATAATGAATACATGAAGATTTCCCAAGCCAGAATCGTATGTGCTTTGAAAGCTAATGCTGACAAAGTAGGCGTGATGCTGTGTGGTATTCAGAAACTTCTCTTTATTCTTACATTCACACTACGTTCATCTGGAAACCTACCATATTGGGCAAAGTCTACTGTGATGACTGAAGCTAAATTCACAGTTGCCTCTTGATATATCACAATATGTCATTCAGCAATACCACTGAGGAAAATGTAATTACTATGCAACATTTTGTGCTTTCTTGGGATTTCTCACTAGGTAAGTAAGAAATAAATTCCTGCCAGGACTGCAGGAGTATTCTTGCAGAGATGTAGGAACAGACCAGCTGGGTCATAACCCACGATGCTGTGTTGAAATTACAGGTCACGGGATATATTCTTTTTTAGCTGCAGGCTGTAAGCCTTTTCTTTCCACCTGAGTGTGCAGAAACTTGCTCACTGTCCAAATGAACGCTCATGCAATGCATTTAATTCCCGTAATACCCTTGTAAGGTAGAAATCTTAACAGAGAAGCAACTGAGGGCCAGAGAAATTGAAACAAACCAACCAGTCAAAAAAATCCATGTAAGGACAGAAATTTACACTTTGGTTCCACTTAACATCTCTCCCCTGAGACTCTTTCCTTCCATAAAGCAAACACCATATAACCCCTGTAGGCACTGATCTCCTGCTGAACACAAGAGTGAAATCTAAGACACTCCAGGCCTCCAAAACACTTTATGAGCATGACCCAGACACCTGAATCACTGCCTTTTCCTTTGGAAAAAGTACCTCCACTCACAGCTTTGTTCTGCCACTACAATGACTGTTGTGGAAGGAGGAAGGAAGGCATTAACACCCACAGGAGGAAGAGGCGTTAACATCCACACACTTCCCCAGTTTCAGTACAAAATTCAAAGCTCCTACTCTGGATCTATTTTTGATTTATTTTAAAGTCAAATATACAAATAAAATCAAAGGAAATTGATTGCTACCTACAAAGAACAGAAGAGAGTCCCACTTGTGACTTTTAAAACGTGCATGCCATTCTGATAATGTGGTTGTGGGTGTGAGTAAGAAAAAAGATGATGCATAGGTAGATGTTCATATTCATTTTGTTTCCAGTGGAGCTGGCTCAGCTCCAGTGGAAACAAAGAAGACTGAGGTCTCAGATTACTGTCAGAAAGACTGACAGCTTCTTATAAGAACGTTTAAATTATACCATCACAGAATGGTTATGGCTGGAAGGGACAAGATCATCTAGTTCCAACCCCCCTGCTATGGACAGGGACAGCTTTCACTAGACCAGGTTTCTCACAGCTACATCCAACCCGGCATCAAATGCTTCCAGGGATGGGGCATCCACAACTTCTCTGGGCAACCTGTACCAGGGCCTCACCACCCTCACAGTAAGAAATCTCTTCCTAATATCTAATCTAAACCTACTCTCTTTTTGTTTAAAGCCATTAATCATTGTCCTGTCACTACATGCCCTTGTAAAAAGTCCTCCTCCATCTTTCTTGTAGGCTGCTTTAGGGACTGCAAGGCTGCAATTAGGTCACCCTGGAGTCTTCTCCTGGGGTCGAACAAACCCAATTCTCTCACCCTTTCCTCACAAGAGAGCTGCTCCTTCCCTCTCATCATCTTGGTGTCCTCTTCTGGACTTGCTCCAGCAGGTCCATGTCCTTCCCGTGCTGGGACCCCAGAGGTGGATGCAGGGTTCCAGGTGGGGTCTCACCAGAGCAGAGCAGAGGGGCAGAATCCCCTCCCTGGCCCTGCTGCCCACGGTGCTCTGGATGCAGCCCAGGACACGTTTGGCTTTCTGGGCTGTGAGTGCACATGGCTGGGTCATGTCCAGCCTCTCACTCACCGGCACCCCTAAGTCCTCCTTGGCAGGGCTGCTTTGGATCTGTTCATCCCCCAGCCTGTGTTAATACTGGGGGTTGCTCCAACCTCTAATTTAAACACTAGGCTAAGATGCATGAATATAGCAGCAGAAAATTGTAAAAAAGCTGCAAGGAAAACCAAGCTGTCTGCAAGCCAAGACTCTGCAATGACAGAGAATATATTCCTGTAAGGGTAACAGACTTCTTCTTTTTCTCACTTGCTCATTTTAATTCTTTTTTGCATTTTGCTTCTCAGAGGCATCATCATAAAAATTAAGCATTTAAAAAAGTTTTTTCTTGATGTCTGTGTGTATTCAGAACAGTTTATTTTGTCTTGAATTTACAAATGTTACAGGCAGAATTTTTCCAAGAAAATGCAGTTACTGCAGGAAAGTATAATCATCTTGAATAAGGTTGGTTTGATTCATTACTGATGCATCTTCATTGATTTCAGAGGAACCTAATCAAAGAACAAGGTGAGCCAAGCACTTCAATGCTCCACATACTCCAGAGGAGGCCTTTGGAGCTGATATTCAGTGGAAGAACAGCTAATAAAGGGGAAGAATCTTTTCTCCTACCAAGATGTCAAATATATTTTTCTTCCGTAGAATTTCTACAAAAGATGACTCAAGTATTTAAACCAAAGTGTATTAGTTCAAAATTGTGTTTGGCTTACTGTTGCATAAAGTTTGTCCAGCTTCTTGCTCCAGAGTTCCTGGATATTGCAATGTGTTGTAATGATCACTTCTGTTTACTGGAAGTCACATGGAATACTGACTTCCCATTTTTTTTGGCTAAAAATTGCAAAATTATCCATACTAATGAATTTAATAGATTTGTAATGTTTTAAGTACAGAGCTCCATATTTTTTAATTCCTTTCCATAAGACTGTGCTGAATTCTTCATTACTGTAATCACTTGGATGAGAAAAAACCAGCACAACAATTGCTTTATTTCAAGTTCCTTCTAGCCCCACAAACATCCTTGGGAAAAGAAACCAAATATGTAATTCATAAAAAATGTTGACTGCACTGTAAAAGGTTATATATAGTACTATAAAAAATAATCTAAACCACGGTATTGCTGTTTCAAATCTGTTGAAAAGAATTAGCCATCTGTCCTGACAGCAGCTTGACCCGATGGGCCCTGCAGAGCAGCAGTGAGATCAGCGGGGTCCTGCTGAGCCAGCAGTCCTGTCCTGCCGAGTCAGGCCCTGACGCTATTCCCTGGCACAACAGGTTGTCCCCAGCAGCGCCTCTTCCACTTACTTGTTCTCTATGATCTGGAGCACCACTGTTGCCTGGATTTCCAAACAGAAGCTGTGCAAAAGTCACTGAAACCATCAGGTTCCACAATAAACCCAGGTAATAAGCTTGCCTGAGTAATAGGTCAGAATCATCTGCCTATTATTATTTAACTTATTTTTTTTTCAAGTGTTTGTTTCCAATAAGATAGTGGCTTAACAGCTACCCTGCTGTGGGAGGAGGGCGGGAATAAGCATGACTTTTACTTCAAGAGAAGAAGTGACTTGTAAACAAATTGGGGGGGAAAAAAAAAGGAAGTTACTTTTCTCTTTCCTTCTGGGAAAGGAAACCTACTTTTAAACTGGACACCTTAATGAGCAGTGTTCCTGGATGGACCTTTGTTTTGTGTTACCTTCTGAGAGAAGAAGGCAGTTCAGGAGATGAGCTCTCATTTTAAATGCTTCTGGCTTCTGCAGATGTGAAATGAAAACACCTGAGGGCACTGAGAGCACTGCTGGCTGTTCTGCTACTCTTTGCCAGTGCTGCACTCACTCCTAATAATGAGTTGAAGAATTAATATTAATACCCTTTAAAAAGTAATTCTCAGGATATATTTAATGTCTGTTCTTTGACTAACTGGAGTGCTTACAGCTGCTTTGAAGACACTAAAAGATGATAAATTCAAATCCATTGTGTTTCCTAGTGGACAGTATAACAATATTGTACACACGTCACACTGCAAAATGTCCAGAGACCAAGGGTGACAGTGCAGTATCACATCATTCATGAGAATACTTTTGACTCCTCTTGTGTCTCCTCTTACCTATTCCTCTTCTAAGGGGTTAGAGCAGTATTACTTTAAAAACATCCCTGTTCCAGTGAGAAATTGAGGAGATCAAACCCAGAGAACTACACTGGTCGGACATGGGCCGTATCTCCCTATTTTGTCTCTGGCAGTGGTATTTCCCTGGTGTGATCTAAAAGGCAGAACTGTGAAAACTGCATTTAGAATTACAGGGTTCTGGGAAGGGAAAAAGGAAAGATTCACGTTATGGTAAATTTTCAGCACTGTAGGGATGAAATGGCCATTGGGATAAGACACTCCCAAAACAGGAAGAATTTTTAGCTTCATATTTGGAATTGGTTCACTGAATTGATCCAACGTAGAAATTTCCAAAGATCAACTTTCCCTGATAGACCATGTCACATTGGTGAGAAGAGTCAAGACAATGGCTGTAAGTGGTTAGTACTTCGTTATGTTTTGTCATTATATTTTCCTGATATGTGCTACTCCTTCTCATCATCTGCTCTGTACTTAACTCTGAGTTTCTACTAGGAATAACTAAAAAGAAAGAATGTATTATCTGGAATGTAAATAATCTTTAATGTATCAAAAATTCACACCCTTAGTGTGCTTCTGAAAAAGAAACTCATTTCTCTTGACAGTGGGAACTGAAAAGATCTATATTCAGAATTCATTTCCAATTGACACCAAAATGACAGTGTATTTGCTTCCTATTAGTTTAGGAATACATGGAGCATTGAACAAGTTGTGAAGACTGTCGAGCATTACAGATTTCACTCCCAGCATGTAACTGATGTTCTGAAACTTTTTTCCCCCCCAGTTGGTCCTGGTGCAGTAGCTAAAACAAACTCAGAATTTACAGGTGGATGTCAATCTCATGCTTTGTTCCCTCCATAGGAAACCAGTGACAAAGCTGCACTGCCTGTGAAATGCACTAATACAAATGAAGCCTCCGAACCTCCTCCATTTCTCTCCTTGACCAGTGGTATTATTTTGATCAGTTACTGGCTTACAAATAAACCACTGGTTAAAGAAAGGATAAATCATAATGGAAGAACACAGGATAGGAGGGTATCATTCCAGGCTTCGTTATTCTCTCATGCTGTTGAAGAGCAACAACACAGAAAATTGGAAATAAATAAAGGTTTACAAATTATATAAACTGGAGAGCTGAACTGCTCCTGCAAGCTGCTGAGTAAACTGCTGAGCTGGTGGAGCTAATATGTACTTCATTTTAGTGGTAAGAAATTTTATCTGTGAGCATATTCATTGAAAACATGGGACTATCAGCATCTAGTCCACCTGGATGGGACAGGAGTCCTTGGTGCACTGCAATAATGAGTACTTACAGAAGCTCCTGAGATACAGAAGCACGAACATATCTACCTGCCACTCATGTTACTTCAGTTACACTTAGGAGGCTCTTCAGGTTAAAAATATGCTGGGAAATTAACTGCACTCCTCTTTTAATATGATTAAGATCCTGCATAATATTTAGACACCGTTTATCTGTTTCAACAGTTTTAATTTTGCTAACTCTTCAGTTCTTTCTACAAGCAATTAAAAAAGACATGACTGAAATTCTTCCATCTCAGTCAAATGGATTGATGAGTTCTAATGGAGAACATTTATTCCAACTTTTAATTAAGTTTGGCAGTCTGAAATCATTAATCTTTGCTTTGAAACTATGTACTGTAATGTGAGCATTTAAAACCATACAAGTCAATCTTGTTATAAGGTGGATGTCTGAGTGATAATGCAGCTTTCTAGAAGCTGCCTTTGAATCTTTTAAATTACCTTTCTGTTACATCATCTTTCCTTGGTTCGTGACATGAACCATTAAGGATTTGCCCCAGCAGAGGATGCAACCAACCTCAGTGTTACACTGCTTTGGCCAAAAGCAACCTTTTAATCCTGAAAGGTTACTGTAAAAGTTGATAGGCAAGAAATCTGGTCTACATATTCCATCCCACGTAAATCTTAATACAAAGTTACTGCTTAAAGAATCAAACACACCGCATTACCTGGTGTTATTCTGCTGGATTATCCAGTGACTCTTACGACCAATTTCCTTGTGAACATATTTGCAGTAGTTTAGCCTTTGGGGTGGAAATAATTTCATTCTAATATGTTTTTTGGAGCACTACCACAGTTACAGGCATTTTTTAACATGAGAGAATTCTACAAGGATGATAGTGCATACCTTGAGATCCTGGGTTCTCTTTCTAGAAGAAAATAAGGAGTCTCAAAGAGCATTAAAGTATAAAATCTTCAGGTAGCCATCTTGGACGTTTTCACCACCTGCCAGAAGACCTTATAGTTGTTTTTTCAGCCTTTACTGATGTTTTGAAGTACAGCACACTTAAGATGGATGGGAGATGAGAAACCATAGAGAATTCTCCCAAGCAGCTGCTGTTCGGAATACCGTGATCAACAAAACACATCAGCTGCGGATACTTCTAAATGAAGGCAATCTCTGGCTTTGATTTAACAGTTTCAGCTGTTGTCAGAGTACTCGGCATCCTATGAACACAAACAGGTCTTTCTGGTAACAGCTACTGAGGTTGTTGCTGTTCCTCCACTGAGGTTCCTCCATCTGACAGTACGAGTGTTCCCTCTCTTGGTTGCACAGCTTCAGCTCCAGGTCTGTATTGAGCTGCAGTTGGTAGATGATTATTATGGCCTAGAGGAGGTATGGAACTTTTCAGACAATAGAGTACAAAGTAAAGCTGATTAAAAAAAAAAAGACTAAGTTCTGCAGACATTTGAAATGTATGCTTTGAATTTCCTTATGAAGAAAAATGCTTAGTTTGGAACATTCTGATATTCTCTTTCAGAAGTCAGATGTAAAATCCAAAATCAGAAGTAAAAGGGAAATGCAGTTGTGGAAAACGCGAAAGCTTTTCATTAAGCACTTACCCTGTCCTGTGCACAAGAAGAGAAACATGAAATTTAATTTTATGGATTTCTTTTTCTTTTTTTTGAAAGAAGTTAATTTTGGGGAATGGGTCTCCTGGTGTTAATTGTTGACTATTTGGGACTGTGAATATTTCAAAAGGTTTGTACCACTGAACTGTGGGACTTGTGCACATTAACAGATCAGCTGGATGTTTCCAGCAGTCACAGCACAGCCATGTTGTTTGATGCAGGTGCACAAACAGGCAGGGCTGGGGAAATCCTTTCATCTTCCCTTCCATACAACTAAAAAGCCTATCTCTTTGCAGGCATACCCCTTATTTAGTGAAATCCTACATACCTTGAACTGGGTGCTAAAACTTCCACTACAAAAGGGCAGGGTGTCACCCCTCTAATTTCACAGGCACCACTGTGATATGATTGATTAACCGTAGATTGTGGGAGTCAGGAGAGTTGCACTTGTGGGGAACCGTGAGTTTAACATTAGACAAAAAAAATATGTATTTTCTAAAGGGCATTCATAGCTAGTTTGTTTAAGCCTTGAAATCAGAAGAGTACTGTGCCTGTCAGCCTAAAAAGAAAATCTGGACTACAGTTTATATCAGCCCTGAAGCTGGCCTCAAGTTTGTTCGACATTTGAAAAATTAAGATGCATCTGATTTCTGGATCATATGAAGCAACATTTACATTACTGCTTTACAATTTTTGCCTATTCATCACTTTTTTTGAAGGAATGCTTATTCTTGTCAAATGAAAAACAATCCAAGAAAACATCCACTAAGAGTGACACAGTCGTTTAACCTCAAGCTGCCCATTTCTACATTCATTCCATGTTTCACTCTTTATAATATAATTACTCCTGTTTGGAATAGGCAGTGATGAAATGATCTGGCCTTTATGTATTATTACTTGATTAGTTTTTCTGTATTTGCTGAAAAAAAAAAAAATCGGTTACTGAACATTCCTATTAAAGTGCTTTTGCATGTCCTCCATGCTCTTTAGGATAGTTGCCATATAACAAAAAAGTATTTCTCCTTTCTTCTTCTGCACTACAGCTAAGTAAATTTTCATTAATAACTATTAAGCTTTATGACTTTTCAGAAAAAAAAAATCAGTTTAATCTGTATGAATATCTTCAGGTAAATATATTTAGACCAAGGACCATTTATTATCATTTGTGTTGCCACACTGGCTGGGGCTAAAGGAATTTTTGACGTTTTAGTTCTATATGAACAAGACTTATGATTACAAAAAATGGGACTTGGCTGCTCTGATGCAGAGAGCCAATTTGGTTCCCCAGGATTTATTTCTGATGTCGAGATTCACAACAGCCGCCATGCTAAATTCTCAGATACTTAATCAAGACAGGAAGGAGGAATAAGATGCGTGAAACTCTGGCTATGTTAGTAAATACAGCTTAAGTCTTTCTCAATCTGCAGTACACACACATACATAATATATACATACATTTTTATGCAGTTGGCTTTTTAAATTATCAACTTTACCAAAAGGATACAAAAAGTGAGTGGTTTAAGCTAAATTAAATTCTTTCTGGGGCAAAAAGATGTTACCCAGCAGGTTGGGATGTTGACAGCATAAAAGATATACAAATTCTCAGCAAGATTTGTGGCTTATTTGGGAGATCACATAAATATAAAAGGCTTGAATACAAGTTTAGAGAAGCTAAAGAATAATACGTTCTTTCCATGTTTTCTTTAACTTCTTTTTGCTGGGACATGAAACCTTCAGTCTGCAATCACAGAAACTACATCATCAGTGTGAAATCAGTATGGTAGGTCAGGAATAGTGTTCCAAATATAAAATAGAGGTCTTTTTTCTTTTTTTCCTCTTTGGTGTCTTTTTTAACTACTCTATAAAAGGTTCTTTATCATATGCACTGTTTTTTTTAAACTTTAGGACATGTACATGACATCTTTTGCCTACTATAAAGGTTTGACCACCTTTTTTTCAGTAAGGAACACATTTTAGAGAAAATGACATCATACATCATGATTTTTTTGAGAGTCCAGCTACTCCTCTCGACTGTTTCCTAGTAGACAGAGCAATACATTATTTGTTTGTTTGCCCTGAAGCATGACACTAATTACTGCCAATCATTCTACCCATGTTTATTCTTGATATACAAGCAGCACCTTCTGCTAACCACATAAAGGCATCAGAGTAAACCAGACATCACAGCAGCTTAACAATCTAGTAATAGCATGGTTCTTAATGAACTCTATATTTATGTAAACTTCTATTATACTTAAGGAACTCTGTCATGAATGAAAGTTAGCTGAACGGTCATTAACTGAGACAAGGAGAAGGGTCACCTTGTACCTTTGTAAGGGAATGCTTGCAGTTGCTGTAGCAAGGCTGTGAAAATCAGATGGAAAACTAAACTAAAACTTATATATCACAGTATATTAGGGAGAAAGCATGGTTAGAACTGGGCAGTGCTCACTAGGATGTTTATATTCTACTTCTCCTGCTTGTTTGATGCATGACAAGCTCTTCAGTTGCAAAAATCAACATAAGACAACATCTCTGATGTCAAATGGGAGAGTCGTAAGAATAGATGCTTCAATTAATTATTCCGTAGAAGTTAATATGGCAGCTCACCACAGTATTATTGAACTACCAAGCAGCTATAAAACAATGCTATTTAATGAGCTGAGGAGATGAGGACTGAGTGCTAACAGAGAAAAACCAGAACAGAGAAAAACAAGACTGTGTAAGTCTTGGTTCATTAACTGAGTATAGTATTTCACAATAGTCTAGTAGATTAGAACAAGCCACTACGACCAGCCAAGCTGCTTGAACAGACACTTACTGGTGCTCACAGAATTCAAAATAATTCTATTGCCTATATCTGTGGCAGGGCATATCACCCCTCTCCCCACCACAGGTGGCCAGTGCAGACAGGAGAGATAACCCAGGCAGGCAAGGCCCAACAAGTATCATCTCCTGGCACCAAAAGGTCTGCCATCTTAACAGATGTGGGAAGAGATAAAACATAGGTGACCAAAAGGCCTGTTTTTACACTATAAAAGTACTACAGTTTATTACAGAGGCAGAAGTCTCCTACACACACCCTGAGAAGCCTTCTACCCAGATGCCCTGAAGGCATGCAAGACTTCTGCCCAGAGCCTGGACACAGATTCTGTGGTTACTTTCCTGGGAATTGAGGGAAAGGATTTCCATATGTACTCCATCAGGAACTGGATGGTAAGAATCACTGGATCGTAAGTTATATTATTTCCTCACTAGCTGTAAAATAAATAGGTACCTTTAATCCTGTGTGTATAATACTATTTGCCTCTTTTTGTCTTAATCCTGTGTAGTAATAGTCTGTCTTAAGTCTTATGCCTGTTAGTTTTGTGTCTATTAAATAAATAATTCATTCTATACTAGATAGAATCAGCCATTATTAAAGAACTTAAAAATGAGAGTGGGTCTTGAGGTGCTGGCCACCCCAACAATGTGACTGCCTACTGCCAGAGGCCTGGGCAAAAGGCAGGGACTTACTTAAACCCACATCATCCATTCATAACAATATTTCAACTTTTTACCCAAGAACTAGATTTACTTGGACATACAAATCAGCCTGTTGACATGGCAGACAGTCTACAGCCATGACCATATCTCAGCCAGCACACCAAAGGAGAACACCTCCTTCACTGCCTTTCTCTCTCTATACATATATATAATTTTTACTCTCATTTATACATTTATACTGGAACACAAAATTTAACTCTGTGGCCACCATGATTGGGGATATGTGTCTCCGTCACTCTGGATATAAGGCTTCATGTTCCTGTGGAAAGCCAAGAGATAAGACAACTCCCTCCAATAGAGATAGGGTGAGACTGACTGAACTCTGGGGGATCCAACCAGACCCTCTTGCCAGGAGGACTTCACATAATGAGAGTGTTGCTCTCCCGGCTACTATCCCAGTTTCCTTCAGCAACAAAACTGCCCTATAGCTGAAGGATGCTATAAATAACGATCTTCTGAAAAACATTTCTGGCTCTGAAGCCACAGAACAGTAGCTCTTTTTTTAAGAAATCTAAAAGACACAGTTTAAAAGAAGATGAATGACTTGCATATGACTGCATCAAGCATCTCAAGGCTGTGATTTCTCAGAAATAAAAAAAAAGTACTAGAACAAAATATTATTTTACTAGGTAAAAAAACCTTTTCTTAAGCCAAGATATCGACTCCCTTGTTTTTGCAATGATGGATGAAATTACTGATCATTGTCCAAAACCAGGCAGACAGTCTCTAGCAACACAGAACACTCTAGATACAGGTATGTACAGGTAGTACTTGTGATATGGGAAAGCCATCTCAAACTGATTCAGAATGTTTTGCCTTCAGGAATGGACTATGGCTACAGCTACAACTGGTTGCTTCCTTCTGCTGTGAGATGTGGCATTTTATGAAATGAAAACATTTTCTTACTTTTTGACCAGCTTTAGTCAAGCTGCCCCCCTACACACAGAGATCATTCAAAGAATCCATCTTGCATATAACTTTTCTTTCCCAGAGGCTGTGCAAGTGTTAGAATGGAGAAGAAAGTTTTGACAGGTACAGGATGCAACTAAGAAATGCTGTGAGCTGGTGCAATGCAATTAATGCCCTGTGAGATTGCCATTGGAAACTGTCACATCCACTCCCCTACAGATTAACAGTATTTCAGATGTTAAGACTTTACAAGGTAAATTCTGGACTTTTCAGAAAAGGTATTTTGGTGTTTGCTCTGTTCAGCTTTTTCCGGGTGTAATTCCATTACAGGGTAGTAGAAATAGTTTGGAATTGGAGTAGATTTGTTCTTTGACTATTTTGATAAGGTCTGTGTTCTGTTTACTCTGCCCTATCTGTGTGGTCTGTACCATGTTCCTCCCTAAAAGTACAACACAGCAACAGGAACACCAGGAGCTGAAACTTGCAAAATGTTTTTGTGTGGCATTAGCAGTCTGTAGAGCTTGGTATGCTACACACAACCTGACAAATTTTGTTTCCTCCCCACTCTACCATGCATATTCATAAGCAAATATAACAGTTACACAGAAACAGAAGCTGTGATATATATATAAAAAAAACAATGGAAAAAAACTAAGTATGAAAACAAAACAAAAAAAAAAAATCTATGAAGAGATTGTTTTAATGACTGCTATTAACTAATATACCAACAAAGAAATCCCCACTCTTGGGTAAATTACTTTGAATGGGCAAATATCACCTAGTGAAATAAACTGCTAATCAGGATGGAAATGTAAGGTTTCTAAGCTTCTTTTAACTAAAAAGGTGTTCCCCTATGTACAGAAAGCATCTTAGATTCATGCGAAATCAAACATAAGCAAGTGAGAGCAAAATGCCCATGACACTGACTAATTCAACATGATTTTGTGTAACGTTCAAACTTGCAACTGATTTATTGTTTTCTTCTGGGAAAAAGCTGTCAAATGAGGCAGGCACTGAAGAGTCACATTTTTGCTCTTTAAGCCTGCTTGTCTATTAGCATTCCTTCCTGCAGGAGAAATGAAATCAAATGCAGTATGTTTCACACCTGTAGCTACGAGACTTCTGATTTTGATAGCTGGAAACATCCTTATGTACTTATTCTACAGTGTTTTTCTCCTTCTACAAGAAAGAGAGCGTTTTCTAGAACTCCTTTTTCTCTTTACACCTTTTGCTCAAGGCTACTAGTGTGCAAAATGAACTAACTCTTTAAATAACTTAAAATGAAAACATGCACATCTGGCCATCTGCTGCTACAGCTCAAGAAACTCCAGCGTTTCCGACAGCAGCTGCTGACTACGCAAAGGGCAAACCAGAGCAAGTGAGACCCAGAACCTCAAACCTGCAGCAGGTGCTCTGACCAAGGCAGGGAGCTCTTCCTAAGTGCCACCGCAGGCATGCCAACACCATCTTAAAAACGCAAATAACTTTTCCTAGCAACTGCGACGTGCTCGGTTATTTCGTGGCGATCGCTGCGGCTCGGTACGCGCACCCCCGCGCAGCCGGGCTCCCGGCAGGTTGCAGCGCGGGCCTCGGGGCTCCGGCAGCCCCCGCACGGGCAGGGAGGCGCTGGGGCTCCACCGCCCCGGCCCGAGGGTCACTCACCATGTTTACCTCCGAGACCACGTCGATGCTGGCGATCTCTATCCGCATGCCCACATCCACGGGCGGACCTGCGGAGGGAGCGGGAGGCGGCGTTAGCGGACCTCGGGGAGCCGGGGCGCGGGTCGGGGCCGCGGGCGCCTTACCTCCGAAGTCGGGGCGGAGGCGGATGTCGTAGCCTTGGAGCAGCCTGTCCACAGTCTCCTTCACGTAGGACATGTTGCTGGGCCCGTCGGCGCTACGGGAAGAAGCACAAGCGGGTTAGGGAGGCGGCCGGGCGGTCCCGCGCCCGCCTCCCTCCCTCCGTCCGCACCCGGCGGCGCTCACCTGCGCGCCGCGCACGCCACGGCCAGCGCCAGCGGCAGCAGCAGCGCCCGCGGGCCGGTCCGCCTCGCCGCCGCCCCCATCCCGGCCGCCGCCTCACGGGGGACGAGCCGCGAACTGGAACTTGGTGCTGAGCGGCGAGGAGAAACAATTCCCGAGAGCGCACCGCCCGAGGGCCGCTGACCCTGCCGACCCCGCGGCCCCCCGCGGCCCCCCCGCGCAGGT
>NW_024582073.1:6373704-6548747 GCF_017639235.1 Corvus kubaryi
CCCGGGCCCGGCGGGACCGCGCCCCGGGGCGCCGAGGGCGCGGGGGGCCGTGGGCGCGGCGCCGCAACAGGTGCCTCGGGAGCGCTGAGGGCGGCGGGGCCTCGCGGGTGGCGGGGCACAGCGGGACCCAGAGCCCCGGACTGCCGTGGGGAAGGGGCTGCCACCGCCGGGCGCGCCCCCTGCCGCTGGAGCGCCGGCTTCCCGGCAAGAGACGGTGAATAATTGCTGAGGGCGCTTCGCTTATCCCCTCGATGGAACGTTAGCCATAAAGTGAAAGGGGAATGGCAAATCCGAGAGAAATGGCACGTTTTGGCGCAGGTAGCGTTTTGCCCAGCGGCGGAGGCTCGAGGAGGCGGCCGTCCCGCGGAGCGCTCGGCGCTCCCGCAGCCGGCTGGCGGCGGGGGCTGCCCCGCAGCAGTGCCCGCAGTGCCCCGCGCGGGAGGTCGCCACTGAATTTTAGTTGCAATTTTTTAACCAATGTAATTGATCTTGCGTTTATAACGCGATTTTCTTTTTTTAAAACACTCTCGGAATGGATGCTCTAACGTAACCTGACCTCTCTTGAGCATTATTACACAGTGACTGATCGGAGCCCTGTGTGCAGTTTATGGCTTTGCCGGTGCCGCTCGCTTTCACTGCACCGTAGCGCAGCAGAAATAACATTTATCCCTTTCAGGTTCAACGCATCTCAACTGTGCGCAGCAGTCCTGCGTGCGGTGCCCTTGGGATACGTATTGGATGCTTTTGAGGCTACTACAGCGTCAAGCGCACTTGTTTCTGAGAAGTGGCAGACTTTTGGTGATGGTTTTTGTAGCTGAAATATGCCATGATATTTGAAAATTTGATGGAATATTGATAGTTTGTGACCCACATTCTAGTCGTAATTTTGAGCATTTTTTGGAACAATTTTTTGAATAATGCATTTTTCTATGAAAATTTGTCACTCTTGGAGAAGGAGCACATGCTTCCTGAGAGATGGGAGTTTCATCTCACATCTGCTCTCTCCAACCATACCAGTACAAGTTTATGAAAATAATTATTTTATTGATTCTTTGTAACAGTATTTAATAAATATTTTCAATTTTCTTTGACGAGTTTTATATATTTTTCTTTTCCTCCTAGTTCAGTAATTAGCTGCTGAAAAATGTGACCTCCCAGCTCAGCTTGAGAGTACTTTAGCATTGCTGTTTGGAAAGAGTTTTGTTCAATTATAATTGGTATGGCTTGGGTAGAGTGCTTAAAAAAAAAAAACCCAAAACAACCCACCTATAGACATCTATCATAAAGTATCTTTTTAGGGTTGTATCACACACAGCCATAATAAAGTTACCTGGTTCTTCTAAAGCACTGAATTAGGATTTACCATGTAATTGTATAGTCCCTTTTACTTCTTGATGGTATGCAGCATTATATTTAGCTTTGTCATAAGCCATGTGAAAGTCAGATATGCCTGTATTTAAGGGCGACCACTGCTCTCCATGGCTTACCAAAATCTGTCTTAAGGTGTAAGTACAGGGGTTTATTCTGTTAGAATTCTTAATCTGCTGTACATTTCAGGGCAGCTTTAGTGCAGACAAGCTGTAGTCTGGACCTTGGACTGAATGCCCCTTAATGGTTGAACTGTTTCAGGTGAATTTCTGATCTTATCCTCTGGTCTGAGAAGGCATGAGCAAAGCCTGTCCTTCAGGTGTCCTGCAATCAGGGATGTCTCAGCCCAGCAAGTATATTTCCAGGGAGGATGAGGTTGTTCTTGGCATGCTGATTCCTCTCAGAGCTCTCCCAACCAAGCTGTCCTGGCTTCTGGAGACCAGCCTTGAGCTTCCTCCACTGAACAGCCCAAAAATAAGACCCAAACTGTTGAAATTCAATGCCATTTTGTACAGCTTGATTACTGGGGATATCTGGGTTCTAGACTTGGGTCTTGAAACAACTGCAAATATCCTGCAGTGTGGAAACAATACTGGAAAGATCCTTCAGTAACGAGGACTTGGGAACAAAGAGATTTATATGGAACTTTTAATAACTGTACAAAGGAGGAGCTGCATGGTGTTACACTGCCACAGCAGAGGGGTTGAGAAGGATTTTTTTTGCCCCATCATGAAGATGATAGAAACATGTCTGGGACCCATTTTCCATTGCTTTCAGGACTGAAAAAGGTAAATTATCAGCAGGACTTCCACTCTCACATGTGTTACTAGCTGAAGTAGTCAATGAATAAGAATTTGAAGTTCTGCTCTTTTGCGGATGTTCTGTTTCTAGGACAATATAGTATGCTTTTCCAGGCCACCAATGTGGAAGAATTTTGACGTAATTTTGATAAAAACACTCCATGTGACATAGTTCTTGCTTCAGGATCTCTTTAACAACCCCTTACACCAAGAACAAGTGACATCCAAAAGGAATGCCTGTGGGGAACAGGCTAACTCTCATAGCCCAGGTATTATCACTGTTGTTTACAAACATTTTCTAAAAGCTTATACAGGTGATGAGACATCTGGTGATCTGATTTTGGCATGTGCTTCAAATGGCAGCTGCTTCTGCAGTCAATAAATTTGATTCAAAACATAGTAGTGTGTCTTTCCATCCATTCCAATGGGCTTTGCTCAATCACTCAGGCTGAGTGAAACCTGATGGGTACTCAACATGGCTTTTGGGCATCTTGGAATTTGCTGAGCACCCCGGAATGTAGGCACCTAAGTAGATGGCTAATTTGCAGTTTTGGAAATCAGGCTGCTTAGTGCCCAAAGTTCTAGGAGCTTAATCTGGAGAGTTTTGCCACTAGTTTTCAATATTTTTAATTATCTCTCACCTCTGAGATATGCAGTTGTAAATCTGTGGTTTTTAATAAGACTGGAGATAACACAGCTCCTATACCAAGACAAGTGCACATCCTCTGCATGAAGTGTCTACCTTGACAGAAACCATTAAATATTTCTACTGCTACTGCCTTTCCTGTCCACTCTGCCAGTGAAATGAGCTCCCGTGGTAGAGCTGCCGCTCTGACCCATGTGTGCTATTTAGTGACACCAGCAGCGTGTTGAGGTGGGATGCAGCCAGCTTACAGCCTGTAGGAGCTGTAACCCCGTTGTACCAAACCCAGATTGGTTTTCAAACACCTGTGGTGGCTTCAGTTTCTGCTCTTACAGTCTTATGGGTTTTTTCTCATACTTGTTGTTCAATAAGTTTTCTTGAAACCATTGCTAATGATTGTGCCAAATTCCTTTCCCAATCATTTCTGTTCTGGGTTTAGTATATAGAGGGTCTATGAGACAGACATACAGCTTGTAAATAAGATTTTAAAAATACATTTTCTGGCCTGTGTTAGAGACGGCAGACCTTTTGAGTGGGGAATAGCTTTATATTTGTTAAACACACGTAAGCACTAATAAACTAAACCAATGGAAATCTACTAATTCTAAAATATTAACCATGACTTTTTTTCATATTCTGAGGCATGTCAAATGCTTACTAGAAGCAATATAAATAATATAATCATAAGTCATGATCAGAAACTATCCTGGGCCAAATGCATGTTCATTTTTTTACTTTATGTTTATTTACTTTTTATGTTTGAACTTTCAGGAGGGAATATTTTTTCTTACACAAATGAACGTTGCCAGTTTATTAAATACCTTTTTTGCACTGGTCATTTTAATTTGGCATCAGAAAGTGCACACCATACAGAGATAATGTCCTGCTTAGATAATGTTGGCTAGTAAAAAAAGTGAAAGATGACTGAAAAAACCAGAAATTCTTTCTGTGTCCCACTGGATAAGATCTGTAGGCAGGAAGACCACAAGTTTTAAAGAAACAAAGCGAAAAAACTGCAAAAATGATGACTATGCAATCTCTCTCTAGTGGTATTTTGTGCCTTCTTACATGTAGAATGAAAGTGGGTGTCTCCGTGCTTCTGCTCAAAACAGAAAAGGGGAGCTGTGTCCCTCATACTGTAGTCTTTGTATGTGAATGTTATGACTTAGAATGTTAATATTTGTGATACTGACATTTGAAAAACTGCAAATAGGGACTTGCAGACCGAGGAGACTCCTAATCTAAGTGTCCACCTGGAACTGCTGTGTGGATTTTTCATGCTACATACACAGCTAAAAGAAAAATGAGAATTAGGATGGGTACGTATTTTTTTTTTTTTTACTTGGCACTGAGCAGGTGACATTTTGCAGTAATTATACCAATAACATATATTCAAAATTTTAGATCAAATTTTTTAACAATTAAGCTGAATGGTTTGAAAACTATGAAGTGGAACCTTGGAACTGTGGAATGACTACCTGTGCAGGTAAAAAACAAACCTTGTTCATATTTATGCATAAAGATGCATGTAACGAAATAGGTTACTTATTTCACCTGCTTAGTGATAGCGCTATTGCTGTTTTATACCTACAGTAATCCCTTGAGTCAAATAGAGCTTGTGAGCCATCTTCTCAAATGACAGAGAACGGCAAGCTGGAAGTACTTTTAGTGTGCCTTGGGGGTTTCAGGGCAGCAGCAAAGCTGCGCGAACAATCGAGAAGAGCTGAGAACTGACATGCTGAACTTGTGCTTTATCCTGGGTAAGAGTGGGGGCTTACTGAGAGACCCAAAGGATTTTGTCTGGTAATTTCTATAGCCAGAATAATTGAGTGAGTCTTTTATCATGTCAGATAAACATCTGTACCACTCATTTGAAAGCCCTTTTTAGATTTCCCAGCCTTGTGTCTAGACCACCATCCAACATCCATTCTTAACTTCACAGAATTTGCTTCCTCTCAGGATGTGCATGCCCAGCACTGCATCCCTAATGACAGAAAACCCTACAGCAGTACATTTTCTTCGCCCTCCTTCCTCACTACCTATGGGAAACAACCTTGCTGCCCTTCCAAGTCATTCATCCCACGTGCGAGAGATTCAGAAGCTCCTTCTGCCTCTCATGCTGGCTCAAGAGAAGTAGTAGGGGCTAAAGAATGAGGTCTTTGTGCCAGTTGCTATAGAGATTATCAAAAAAGACAATCTTAGCTTCAGAGAGCAAACCATTCAGGATCAGTTAGGAAGACGAGCCACAGATGTTCAGACAGACATGAAGAAGGTGAAGGCAGCAGTTAGTCTGTATGCATTTGTATAGTTAACTGCAAGGAGCCAGTCATCTTAAATGTTGTTGGAAAAAGGAAGGCAGTTGATGGCAGCCCCACAGAAGCTGGTTTTAAGGAGGTATTTAGAGAAAAGAGACATATGAAGTATGATACTGTTTTGATTTCTCTTAAAAGGTACTTCAGATGCATCCTTTTGTACAGCTCCTAAAATTTGAGGTTTGTGAGTAGTGGCAGTATGTCAGAAGCAGGACATAAAGAGTTTTATCCTGTAGAAATTGAGCACATGTATACCTTTTGATTACAAGCAGCTGCCTTGATTTTAAGAAGCTGATGCACACTGTGGCAAGATGCTTACACATTTGTAGGTTTGAGAACTTTTGCTTCTATGCTGTTTAGGCCTTCTCCTGTCTTGATTTGTACAGGGTTTTTTTAGCCTAAGAAATGAAACACTGTTAGTGGAATAGCTCAGAAATTATTTTTCTGATAAATGGGTTAATTTTACCCAGCTTTGCCTTTTGATTGTTTTCTGAAGCAGCTCACTGCAAATCCCTATTTAAATTACCAGGTTTTATGAGTAGTATTCTCATACAAGTATTTTACCACACAGAGCCACTAGAATGCAATGTGTCTCTTTGTCCCATTTCAGTGATGTGATGCACTCACTGCACACACTTGTGAATGTGAGTCATGTAAATAAGAGCCTAGCTTGTTTGCAATAAGGAGATAGAATGGCTGAATTTAGTCACATATTCAACTTCTCTGGAGGTATCTTCCATAAGTGTATAGCTCAGAGAGTTCCTTTCTCAGGAGGAACAAAGTAAAAACTGGATCAAAATGAAATTTTCTTTGAGAAAATATACATTTTTGCATTATATACTCTCAAGAAATTTTGAATTAAAAGATACTCCTGAGCAACCAGGTCTATCTTTGAGGTTAGTGCATCTCAGAGCAGAAACTGAGCTTGGCTCTGCAGTTGAGCAGGAGGTAGCCTACACAACTTCTCCTTCCAATTTCAAATATTTTGTGATCTTGTGGATCTAAACAGTGGTAACATTGCTTTTTGCCTCTACTTCTGGTTTACAATTCTTCCATAGAAACTGTAGTTTCAGTTCCTTTTTATTCTCTAGTAGCCTCTGCTTATTTTGTGTGTTATATTGCTGAGAAGATTGAAGATCCTAGCTAGTTTTCCCTCAAAACTAGTTTTACATTAGAAATGTTGGGGTTTTGACTTAAATATGATTTGTAATGGAAACTGGTGCTGAACACAGGCCTTTTCTATTGGCCACCACTTCCAGTTTTAGAATTAAATCTACCCAAAATCATTCTTAGTGGACTGAAGAACCAGACTCCAAATCACATACTCCTCACACAGCCGAGTTCAGTAAGAAAGGAAACAGACATTTTGGTTGAGATTTTATAGTAATTGTTTTTTAAGAGGTTGTGCCTATATATGGTAAAACCCTAAAAAGTAAAAGCTAGAACAGAGCCAAGAATGACCATCAAAAATAGAAACAGTTCTTTATCTTGCTGTTGCACCTGCCTTGTGAAAGGCAGGCATTTTATATTTCTACTCATTATCAAGGTCGTCTGCTGCTTCCAAAGATGGAAGTGACAATAAGAAAAATGTGCATTGTATTTCAAGAGTATGTTTACAAAATATGTTACCTCTCACATTTAAGAGTGAGTTTTATGGAAAGAGCAAAATATAACAATAAAACCTGCCAGACTGAAAACTTACAGGCTGTTTTCTTTGATGATGCCCAAGTCCCCTGGAATTCTGTTGTCAATTTACAGCCATGAAAATGACAGCATTAGGTATCACCATGCACAGTCATACCTACGCTAGGAGAAAACAAAGTGGGCATGATTTTAACAAATGCAATAGTCCTACACAACAGCTGCTTGCACACTCCTTTCTTGTCTCAGGAGCACATTTGAAGAGCGAGATAGATGCTTCTGGCTTGCTGAAATAAAGAGCACATGCAAATCTCTTCTGCTGGGAGTCACTTTGTCATCAGGGAAGTGTAAGACAACAAGTAATTTTACTTATCTCTTTAAGTGATGTAGGGGTGCACGTCTAAAATTCATGATTTATATATGTTGTGTGGGCTGGCAGCAGTCACTGGAAGCAGTCCATAAACTGAGAAATGGATTGCGCCCTGTCATTTTTGCTGCTTTTAGCTAGTTGAAAAAGAACCTTAAAATAAAGGCTAAAATAAGTGCTAAGTTAAGAATTTGAAGAAAAAAGAAGTTGAACACGAAGACAGAGAACTGGTAAAGATGTTCCTCAGCCAGATCACAGAACTGGGACGCTACTAGTTTTTTTAGCCCCTGTTTGTATCTCTTCCCACTGCAGTGGAGGGCACAGGGGCACAAGGATGCTCCCATGCATAACTGCACTGAGAAGAAGTGTTCAGGAGGGATGGTTCAACAGCATGGGGTATTGCTTCATTCACTGTTCATACATCTTGGAAAAGACTGAACTCTTTATGGTTGCCAAATTCCTTTTCACCCCCCTTTGAGAAAGCAAAATGTTGCCTGCCTGTAGTCAGATAGGGAACTGAAGAATTAGAAAATTTAAGAGGATAAAAACAACAATAATGAGGCTATAAGAAAACAAAGTATTTTAAATAAAGAGAAAAACACAGCACTACAGTAAATTAGGAACTCAGAATGAAAAATGCTATCTTGTTCTGATCCAGAATCACCAGTGTGAGTGGCAGGGTTTTTGTTTACTTCAGTGAGTTTTGGAACAGGACCTAAATGACCTTAGTATCTAAATCATACATAAGTCAGGGTAGATTTTTACTTCTTCATTTTGGGTAGGGAAAAGATCATGTATTGCTTTGGGTTAATAAGAGAGCGAAGGCACCTTATCCATCCTCTTAAAACCATTCATCTTGTGAAGTCTGCCTCCTGGAATTTTGTATTTGCTTCTGTTAAATATTCAGCTTCCTTTTTGTCCCTTGGATTTTCCACCCACTCATTTTCACCATCAGGAGTGGAAATCTTCATTTCTCATGTCTAAGTGGGCTAAGAGATGAGGGAGGTGATGGTAGAGGCCTGCTCATGAAGACAGGGTATTTCTCAGATAGTATTAATCTCATGTACTCTGATATCTGCGTCCAACAGAGAAGTATTTAGAAAGCTGATTATGTATTAAACATCTGAAATGAGACACAAAGTTGACAAAACATCTAAACTACTAAGGACATGAGTATTGGTTAAATACTGACCTGTTTGATAATAATACTTAGTATTTCTATACTTTACATTTTTAAATCACTGTGTACATTTGAACTAATTAATGCCTTCAAGTATCCCTGCAATATATGGAAGTCTTTTCCAAAATTTAAAGAACAGGAAATTCAGACGTGGAGGTCTGGAGATCAAAATTTTAAATGCAGATTTGGGTATTTGACCTCCTCAAGGTCTGTGTCAGTCTTATGTATAAATTGATGCACATAGAATGAGCTACAGTTGTTAGAAGATTTGGTCTAAATGACTTATCCAAGGTCACAGAAATCAGTGGCAGAGCTGGGAAAGGATCTGAAGAGTGCATCTTTCAAGGTAAAAAACAACTGAGGTATAAAACTATTTCTGTTTTTAAGTGCATTATGCCCTGTGAATTTTATAATAACGAATTTTTTTTCATGCTGTTTTTGAAAAATTCAATCTAGTACATAAGACATGAAATGCTGCAGCTGCACTGGATCAACCCCATGGTGTACACAAACTAGCACACTGTGTTTGTGTCCAGGAGTTGATATTTGTACTGTTGAAACTACTTAGAGTGGACTTGTCACTGCACATCAATTATCTGTTGATTCACACATTTAGGTAAAAGCAAAAGGGTATTGCACTTTGTCAATTATTGTACTTCTTTCACTCTGTAAAAGAGCAGACTATCCTCCCTTCATAAGAAATACTCCAGGAAGATTGAAGGGTGAGGATATCCTCAGAGACCCTGGACCTACCTGGTCTAACTTCAAGGCTGGCTGTGCTTTGAGCAGTTTGGACCAACGACTTCTAAAAGTCACTTCCAAGCTGAACCTCACTGCAATTTCCCTTCAGTGGAATCATTGTGTGGCAAGGGGAAGAGGTAGAGACTATACACTGGATAGATACAGAGACTATTCACTGTGCAAGAGATGAGCTGCTCCTCATATACCTGTAGAATGGAATTAGCTTCTGCCACTGAGGACAGGGGCCCCCTGCTAGGCTACCACTGTAAAATACCTCTCTGGGTGAGTAATGAAGATCTGGGAGCTAGTTATGGAAAGTGGCTAACAAATACCTTATCTTGTAAAATGATCTCAGCTGCCATTGCTGCCAGTGGGAAGGAACAGCACACAACACTTCCCAAGCAGTTCTCAGCTCCTTGCAAATGATACTCAGGTACACCTCAAATTACTTGAGAGAAGTACTTCTTAGTTTTTTCTCTTTTCTACCTGCTCATCTTTACAGTGTTTTTTTTGCCTGATGCCTTCGTATTGATTCCTATAACACAAAAACAGCCCCCCTTGTGCTGCCCACTGCTGCTACAGCGCCCTTTCCTTTCTGAGGATATGAAATTTTTCCTCAGTAACTTTGAGATGTGAGTAATGCCACTCCATGCAACAACCACCAGATGGTAACGAAGAGCAGACTAGTTGTGTGTCTTTTGTAGATTTAGTGTATTACCACAGTGACAAATTTTGCTTTTACAAGCAGAGCTTATAGGTCTAAACTCCAATTTGTTCAGCTGTTTACCTCTGGGCCAGTCTGCTTGGCAGCTCTATTTGCATAAACCCCCCCAATCATTCTGTTTGCTTTTATACTAAAATATGTGAAAGGGAGTATTCTCTACCTAATGCACAAATGCTGATATTAATATTTAGTTCAAAAATGTTCTCATTCTAAGGAAGGTTTTGACTATATTTGTGTACCACTATATGAGCTATCTCTTGCAAGAAGGTAGATGCAGAACACCTTTAAGTGACTGTATTCCTTGCTTCTTCTGCTGCCATTATATTTCTCCAAGTGTCATGAAGGATGTGCCTCTTTCAAGGTAGAAAGGAAAGTCTCTGTTGCTGTGTGTGCTTGGCATCAGCAAAGTGAGCAGTGTTGAGAAGTGAACCAAACCAAAGCAAAGTTCTTAGCTGAACATCATTGTCAGTGAAGAGGTGGTGTTTAGCACAGCTCACCAACCCCACAGCATGGCAACGTCAGGGAAGAGCAGCATAAACAGAGCCTCTTAAATACTGCTAGCCCCAGACTACTGAAAACCAGAAATCAGCTCCACAGGGCTCATGAGATTCAGAAGTCTAAGTTTTACGTATCTGCCTGCAGGATTTTGGGTTCTTTATTAAGTACCTTGTAAACCATCTAGGTCAAATTTTCAGGTTTTTCCTGGCATTGTACAATCCAGAGACTTTGCAACTCTCTCCTTTCTTCCTTTTAAAGAAAAATGAGGCTCCTCCTCCTTTTGTGCAAGCCAAGCACCAGGAAGGCAGGAAGAAAATCACTAGAGCTGTTGCTAATGGCTTCACTGTGAGTCAAGGGCCAGACCTGTAGCTTCCATGGAATATTTAAGTCATTCCCCAGGTATCTGCCCATGACTCATATACTTCTGGGATTAGTAGACATGTAATGACTGGGAATAATGAAGCCTTCCAGGAAGGCAGTTTGTTGGTGCATCTTCTCTCTTGTACCATCTGGGAGCAGTTGCCAGCAACAGGATGCAGCTGTCTTAAAACCAGTAGGCAGAGCAGCAGGGTCTGCCTGAAAACAGGAATCTGAAGGAGACTGCAAGTGGAAGCATCCAGCCTTCCTCCCTTCTCCTTCTGAGCTATGGCAGCCCCCACAAACTCCCCCTGCCTCAGCCCCCTGCCCCTCTCTGCCCTGCCTGTCACTTCTGAATGCTGCAAAAAGTTTGCAACTGTTGCTCGTGGCAACCAAAATTTTTGACACATTTTGCATTTGTGGGAGCCCTGACAGGGTAGGGCAGAATACAGGGCAGTGGCTTCTCAGATTCCTCCCCACAACCCTGGCTGCCATGTCCTTCACCTCGATGAAAGAGAGACATATTTGTATTGGTTTTAGTAAAATCTGCATGCCCCCCTGCATGAAGAGGTTTTTCTTATTTTTCCAGGGATGCCCATTTTAGAGATAGAAAGCCAGAGATCTGCTTGATTCCCCACTTTGCCACTGAGGATGTGACTGTGACTTGTTCTGATGGCCCTAGCTGCAGATGTGACATGGGTCAGTGACATGCCAAATTATGTGAGTGTGCCAGGAAAGTATTAGGGTCAGATGAGAAAGAAGAGATGAAGGCACATGAATCCTCCAGTGCTTTCTTGGTGACGACATTTTTGCCCCAAATTGCAGTTCCTGCAGTGAGTGCTTCCACAAACACATTTCCATTGCAGTGTGTAGAGTAGAGGTCCCGTTAAATATGAAGCTCACAGTTTACCTCCTTAAACATCCATGTGTCAATCACTAGAATCCATATAAATCTTCTTGCAATCAGTAATAGCAATATATGCATGTGTGTGTATATATATATATATATATTTGGTATTCAAAGGATTTTCTAGTCTTATTCCAAGGAATCAAGGACATGTGTGTTAAAATACCCATGGTACTGTAGAGCAGTCTTGTAAATACCATATGTCAGAGGAAAAAATACACAGCTAAATGCATGTCGGCATCAGCTCCTGCAGTTTCGTAGGAGTTCTGGCCAAGGAAGTGAAGCAAAGCTGGGCCAGCTGAACATTCAGTTTTACATAGAGCTTATGCTGTGCTCTGAAAAGACAGATGAGGAGGTGACTGGAAAACTGACCTGGGACGCGGCAGACTGGAATGAAGCTTCAGTTCTGCTGCAAATTTCTTATATGGGAAGTAGTTACATTTCATAAATGGTGTTGCATTGCCACTTAAGCTTTTTGTATCTCTACTCCCCGCAAAACAGTAATAATAGTACTTTCTTGTATCCAGTCCTTACTTAGTCTTGTTTATCTAGACTGTAAATTCTTTAGAGAGGAAGTGCATAGGTAAAAAATTTGTGATCAGATACTGAAATAAGAACCTGGAATTAAAACTTCTAGAACTACATCAGGAAAGGGAACTACAGGGAAAACTGGAACTTGAAGAAGAGCCAGAAAGAGCTTATGCATCTCTCTTACTGTTCCCAGAGCAGAACTTAAGTTTCAATCAATAGGCCCCAAATCCACATTCCTTAAACATAAGTACATCACTAGAGGTGCAGTCAAGGCCCACAGTGTCCTGGTATCCCCACTGATTGAAAACTCTTCCCTGAACAGGTAGCACAGATTTTCCCTGAACTCCAGGTCAAAGTTTTGATAAAGTCAAGACATGTAAGTTTCCATGATCTCTTTAATCAGTGTGAATGTTGGAGAAGAAAGGAATGAAAGACACTTTTGTTAGTACAGTAAAGGTATCCATATCTTTTCTTGGTCATCTACCAAAAATGGGATTGGAGTATGCATTTTCCAAAGAATGGATACTCAACCCCTGATTTTTTAAAAAGGATGTATGTGAAGACAAGTTGTTTGTTCAAGAATGTAAGATACTCTATTGATATGGAGAGAAACTAAAAAATCCAAGAAATCAATGACTTAGCTATTTAGATAAAGAAACATTGAGATGCTTGGCAGTGATCCCAGTTTTATCTTCTCTTTTCTAAGGGTTAGAGGTTTTAAGCTATGCAACATGTAGCTGGGCATTAAAGATTTTCACAGTCTTTTCGATAGTAGCTTGCCTGTCTTCATGGATTTGATGCCAAAAATAAATCAGGTAAAAATCATCGGCATAATTAAATCTGCTAGGGGAAAGGATGGAACCTATAATTTACCTATATAACCTGTAGTGTTGGTAGAGCCTATAGTTTACAAAAGGTAAAAAAAAAAAAGCCAAACCAAAAAAATACGAACCCGTAAAGGTTAGATAATGACTAACACATGAAAAGAACTGACTTCCTTTTTCTTTACACTTAATCTGATGGTAAAGTAGAAATGGGAAGAGTGATGAGAACATTTTCTGCTTCTCTGTGTTGTGACAAATAAGAAATGATTAAGCTATACTTGAAGATCCATAGCTTTGGATAAACCTGCTTTTGAGGCTTGGCCAGAATGTCTGTTTCATCAAAAATCATTAGTAGCATACATCAGCATAGGGACAGTAAAAAAAAAAAAATCTATTTAAGAAATTCAAGTGCTTTCTGAGCATATGGAGCCTGGCAAAAATAGTCTTCTTCTTACAATAGTCCCCGATGGGTGAGATTTCTTCAGAGAAATCTTGGAAGAATTGGTGGTAAAAGCTGGAGAAGCTGGGAAAAAGCTGAATTCAGTCAACACTTTTGGGGACCTTCAATCCAGCCTGTGACCACTAAAACCTTCTTGGAATCATCAAGTTCTTTTAGGGAGATGATATAACCCAGATATTCTGTGAAGAGATCAAAGACCATTTGAAGCAGTGCTTTTCAAAACAGCATACATCTGCTGGTGACAAAGAAGCACCTCCAGAGTTTCTGTGTGTCTATGCTACAAATATGTTGCCAAAACCCCCCTAGAATAGCTCTTAAGTTGTAATTCAGAAAACATTGAAATTAAGCAGGGCAATGCATATATCAGAAGTAATAAACAAATAGAGGTGCTATATGTGGCTTACAGGACTGTTTACTGTTATTTTGGATTGCTTTATGTTTCTTTCAAGTCTAGTTTTGTAAAAGCTTCATCAATCTACAAATGATACCATTTTTCAGACATCAAGGTCAACAGTCTGGTTTTAGCATTAATCTTATGGATTTCTTGATAGTAATTGCTGGATTTAAGGGAGGTATTAACCACTGATACATTTGAGTAGTGCTAGAATTAATTTTCTAGATTTAGAGAAAGTGAATTTTCATTTAGTTTTAGCACCTATAGGGAGTAAATGCACTCACATGGCATCTGAATATTACATCCATACAACCTGAGGCAGGCTTGGTGTGACAGGAGGGCACTCTGTCTACATTTTGTTAGAAAAAACAACATGGGCATCTTTTTAGAAGCCAGGAGTATTTCTTGCCCTTGCATGGCACATCCACAAATCTTGTAACCTGATTTTACCTTTACTGAATGTTACTTCAGTTACTTTACTGAAGTACCTGTACTGAAGAGACAAAAAGTATCAATAATATTGGTCTTTGTTCTAAAGAACTTGGAAACCATTCAAAGACTAGCTCAGTTCCTAGATTTGATGAAAGGGGGAGGTTTTTTGATTTCTAGCTGTAGCAGAACTACTGACTCCAGGCATGGATTTGAGAGGGGTTGTGCAATAGCATTTCTCATGACATTCAGGTGGTGAGATCATTACTGGTGAATACCACTCGACTTTTCTATTTCAGTTAACACAGGTGTCTATACAAATCCAGAAGGTATTAAAACAATCTAAACCCAAGGGTGTCCCCAGCTCTGCCTGGGTGTTTGTTTTCTTCCTCAGCAGCAGCAATAAATGACCATGCCATAGAGCCATGTTTTGAGGCATCCTTATATAAGATAATCTCACTAGGAGATATTTTCAAGATTCTGCAATAAGGGATTACTTTTTACTGCAATAGAGAAAAAATAGACACTCTCTTTAGTGGAGGCCTATTCTAAGTATCCCCCTGGCATAGTCCATGCTAGAGCAGAAGAACGGTCCAGAGAAACAAATCACAACACTTTATAGAAGATCCCAAGTGGCTGATTAACCCAGAGAAACTTATCTGATTCTGGTGAAATTAGACTTCTGAAGAGCTGTGCATCCATCCTTTTGTTGTTCCTGATCAGATTGCTAATGGAGCCAGAGCAGTGGACTCTGGCTGTCGTGCTGGTTTTCACCTGTGTGTGGAGTTAAACAGGCTGCTCCCAGAGCCTCATCACAAGAGCTGAAGTGACCTTGGCATGACATCCTACCGTCTGCGTTGTCCAGGTTTGTAAAAACTGCACAGAGCATGTGTGCTGTCCATAGGCAGGCTGCCCCACTCGGTGAGGTTTTGGCAGCACATTTGTCATTCCACTAAGGCAGTCAGATCAGGATCCTATCAAGCAGTTAGGAGATGAGGATCCTTGTTAAAATCTCAGGAAGCAGACTAGTAATCTGCAGAGGCCTAAATAGGGCTTTTAAAATTGGAAGCAGAACTGACTGCCTAGACGGAGTTTTTTGAAAGATAAACAGCGTCAGCAGGCTAAATGGATTTGAAGCACAGCTTTAATTGTTTTTCAAACGAATCAGCAAAGGGCACCCTTGCTGGAACAAGCTCTGAAGTACAATCAGGAAGATTTCAAGTGTACAGTAGTTTTGAAGATAATCAGGCATTTCAGTGCTAAAAGATACTGTAGTAAGTAATGAATAAAGACTTTTTTAATGTCAACATTGACAGTACTGTAGTCTTGGAGTCAATTACAATACCTGCCCTATGTGCATGATGAATTTCACCATCCTCATTAAAATTGACATGCACATTGATTTTCAAACCTCAACAATTGTCTCTGCAGCACACTTGATCAGAAGAACAAGTTGTTCATTGCTAATACTTACTGTGTGTGGAACACCCCCCATTCTCCTCCTTTCCCCCTGTCCTCCTCTCTCCACCCAACCATCCCAATAGCCTGTGACAGTCTAACAACACCTCTGAGTGGATTTTACTGTAATTCTTCAGAATCCCTTGGACCTTGCATAATGGAAAAATTTTGGGTCACCAAATCATGTTTCCTAATTATAGGAATGATAAGAAAAGAAAAAAGAAAATCCCACCAGATATAACGTGAAACGATTCCCTTATTCTGGCATTTTTTGCGTTTAGAAACCTGGGATAACCCACTCGCTTCCATCTGTTTTGGGTGCGCTCTGTTTTAACCTTGAAGTCAAAGCTTTCCTTCACCTCCTCTTCTTGCCTCTCTCCTGCCAGCTCCTCTCCTACTGGAGCGGAGAGACCCTCCTGGTCTCAAACCCTCCTCGCTGGGGAATTAATCGCCCTCGCCCGCCCCCGCTCTCGGTTTTGTTCCCCTCGTGGGGAGCACAGGCGATCGGGACGAGCGAAGGCTCCGCCACCGCGGTCACCCCCGCGACGCCCCCAGCCTCCCTTTCCGACCTGCCAGCCCACCTCCGCACCGCCGCCGGTGGCAGCGGCGGCCGCCGGCCGGGCCGGGAGGGGAGCGCGGGGCGGAGCGCGGGGCCGCGGGCGGGGCGGGGCGGGGGCGGGAGCGGGGGGAGCGGCGGGGACCGGCGCCTGTTGCCCCGAGAGAGTTAACGGTGCGGGGAAACTCGCTCGCCGCTCCTCCGCCCGTGCTGGGCGCTTGGCAACCGGGGCGCCGCGCATGTGGGACCGCCGGGCGCCGCCGCCCCCCGGCCGGGCCCCGCGTCCCCCTCCCCGCCCCGGACAAGGCGTTTAACGTGCCCAGGCGTGAAGTATGGCATGCAAAGATGGTTTCTGCCAAGGAGCCAGCCATCGCCATGTCCTCGGGTCTCTCCATCGCCCTCCTGCACTGCCTTTGCCTGGCGACCTGGTGAGTACCCCGGCGGCGGCGCCGGGGGCCCCGGGCGGCCGGTCCGCTGCCGCTGCTCCCCGCGGGCTCCCGGCGGCTCCGCTCACCCGCTCTCTCTTTGCCTCGCAGTCTCACCGGGCCGCCAGGGCAGATCAAAAAAGAAGAGAAATTGTGGCCGGAGAATTTCACCAGCATCTTGAACAGCCTCCTAGATGGCTATGACAACCGGCTGCGACCGGGATTTGGGGGTACGGTGGCGGCGCGGTGCCGGCGGCGGGCGGGGGGTCGCTGGGCACGGGCAGGGGACGCAGCGCTCAGCGCTCGGACCGACCAGTTACTGACCGTAACCGTGGGGGTGTGTCCCCACTCCCTGCTCCGGGGTCCGAGCCCTCCGAAAAGGGCCGGCAGCGAGGCAGTGCTTGGCCCGAAAGCCCGGGGGGTGCTGCGCAGTCCCGGCCGTGGGGGCCCCGCTGGGGCGGTCCCGGGCTCAGCCCCCGCTTTGCTGCTCTGCCCACATCCCGGGCTCAGGCTGCTGCGCTGAAGGAAAAACAAGCCCTGAAGCCGGTGTGCGTCGGCTTGATGGGGATGGAGGGACCTGTATAACACCCAGATTCTTCTCGTTGTTGGCAGTTTTTGACCCGTAAATGCCGCGATCGGGTCCTAATAGAAACAAGTATACTTTTACCAGCCTAGGAGGTTAGGACTGATGGATTGTCCCACTAGTTAGGGAAAATAAGAGCTCAGGTGCCTGAGCACACTAGTTCTTTACCACAGTTGCTGAAATTCCAGCTTTGATTTAGAAGTAGTAGACTTCATTGCTGTATAGGAATTAGATGTGGCGGAGTTTCAAATTTGCCTTCACCTGTTCTCTGCATGTGGGGGTTTTGGGCCTCTTCCTTTCCTTAGGCTGTTAAGATGCAGTTTTGTGATGCTGAAGAAGCAGCCAGACTTGCTGTTCTTTATGATTTTGATGTTTTTGTGTAGGGACTTGGAATGAAAAATCATTAAGATGCAGGCAAAATAAAAGTTTATTTTGTAATCTGGAACGAAGATATTAAAAATGCAAATTTGAAAGTAAAAGTAATATAAAAAATATTTATAAATAAATGCTACAGCCCTTTTTATGATGCTCAAAGCTGTAACGAGGTTTTTATAGGCTGCTTCCAATACAGGATTGAATGAGATCCTTGCGTAGGTTTATGTTGCGAAATACTTTCTTCCTCCTCTGAAAGTACCTTCTCCATACATGTGATCCATCCACACTGACATGTATGCCAGCACATTCCCCACACGCCATATGCAGTGCTCACATGCATGATCGTGATTGTTATAAAGGACAACACCTGGCACCATGGACCACTCTTATTATTTTCAGTGTATGGAATAAATGAGGCCTTCTTAAGTTAGCTTACACATTAAGTGAGAAGGAAGCTAAATTTATTAACACCCGGAGGAGTCATTGGGAACTGATAGCCTTTTGCAATTTAGTCTTTGCAGAGAGGTTACAGACACTTCTGCACGCGTACAAGAGATGTGCTAAGTTTGGCATCGTTTTAGGTTGAATGCCAACTAATTAGTCATCTAGCAAAGATGCTTTATGAGCATTATCAGATTTCCAAAATTAAACAACTACTAAATATGTAATATATGTTGATTTTTATTTTAATACGGTTGTCCTTTGCAGGATGTTTTGCAAGAGTAGATATTTTTCCCCTGTAAGTGTGGCAGACTTTCAGAAAAATGCAGTCAAGGAGAAAAAGTTCATTGTATCTTCTTGAACTTTCATATTGGCAATATTGAAGTAAATGAGAGAGAGAGGAAAAAACTCTCAGATTTCAGCCTGGGGAAAACACTTCTGGGTCAATATTTCACAAAATGGATATTATTTTGCTTCTTCCTTCCTCATAACCATGTCTATGGTTTATGTTTAAACCACTCATCTCTGAATTTTGAACTTTTAAGTAAAACATGAGGAAAAAATGTTTTGTTTTTAAAAATTATGCTTGCCTCGCTAGCTTCTTACAGCAAAAATTACCTACACCTGATTTGAGAAGAAAAACTTTGGATAAAAAAAAAAATCAAACAACAAAACCAACCAAAGAAAGAAATTTCTGTAATTGATCAGATTTCACTTTTTGACGTTGCTCAGAGTAATAACTACAGACTATTTATTGAAATATAGAATATCAACACCAACTTTTACCTATATTTTGGTTTTTTTTTTTCTGATAAATCTTTATGACGAATGGGATTTGTATCTTAAAAGTGGGTCACTCGCTAGTTTATACCATTGCAAACAAAATGTCAGAGGGGATGGGAATATTTAGAGATGGAAAGCATAGTGTGTTTTGGTAACATTAAAGCTACATCCCTTTCTGATGAACAGCGGAATACTTATTTTTGTTTTCTTCTAGAAGCTGATTCACCATCTAGTTTTCACATGGCCTGAAATGAAATGAAGGTTTTATTTTAAGAACAAAAGGCCTCACAGAGGACTAACTGATTGTAAACTTCAAATTGATGAAAATGTTTCTAATTCTGGCACAAATTATGTTTAAAATCAGGCTTGGGGAGGTAGCCAAATTCTGAATTTTACTGGCATATTCCAGAGTTACCACAAATAAAAATACATGAAGATAAGTCACATGCAGAGTAAAGTAGAAAATATTTGATTTTGGAAATTTCCTACAACTGGATCAAAAGTCTCCATACTATCGTTAATTTACACAATTTTTGGTAGTTATGAAGGAGAAGTTAAACCCTCATCATGCTTACAAATGTGGATATGGTCTCCCAGGAGAGTTGTGAACCCCAGGAGAGTATGTGGAAGCTTCTCTTGGTGGTGCTTGTGCAGGAGCATGGCATATGTTGAGGGTTAATAGCAGAATGAAGTTCCCCATGTCATTGGATTGACACCTTGCATTATAAAATCACTTTATTAAATGAATTTTATAAACTATAAAAGTTGCTTTCACCTTACTAGGCACTGTGAGGCTTGGTAGTGTGATAAACAAAACCAGAAGAGTTTATTAAAAAGGTTAGTAGAGACCATTTATGTGAAAGTTCCCGTTAAGTTGGGGCAGGGGGGAAAGTCTAAAGAGCGAAGCAAAGAAATGTCACCTAGAAATTGAATGAAGTAAAGCAGGATGGGCAGTTTCATGTATGAAAGGAAAAAAAAACCTGCAGCTGCTGTCAGGAAGACTTTAAATGCATAAGCGTTTTGAATTTGAGTAGATGGAAGGTATTTAGGGACTAATGAGTAAAGTAATGCTGTATGATGTTTGAAAATAGTGTGATGGAAATGAAGTTAGTTCATTCCCTACACTGTATGCTCTGTTTTAACATATCCTGAATTTCAGCATGCAGTTTATAATCCAAGTGGGTTTCCTGGTCAAAACCACTCTATAAACACAGTGTTTTTCCAGAGGCTGCTTGTAGTGTCATTAATTAAAATCATCATCTGCTGGAAAACTTCAAAAGTACTACCTTAGTACTATTTTGATTCAGCCGTAAAAGTCTGAAGTAAAACCCTGTCTCCAGTTTTCATCTGATTTAAAAAATTTTGTGTATTACATGAAGAAAAATGATAGAAAGCTGTATTTTCTCTGAAAATCACCTTATTACTTTTCTGGTGATTAGTTTCAAAGTGACAGTAGAAGCCCAAAGTCTTTGAAAGGAGCATTATTCACTTGAAGTAAAAGGCCTATGTCTGATTTGCCATTTGAAACCCTTGCATGGTTTCAGACTTTACCTGAGCAACTCTTGATGTTAGCGAGGGCCTGCAAGGGCTGATTCAAACCTGTATTGGATGGTAACTTTAAACAGTGTAATTGTGTCTTTGAAATTTTCATGATACAGTAACTAATCACACTTAAACCTGGACTTACGGATGTAGGAAGGAATAAGAAGACTGAAGCTGGTGAGGGTGACAGCACTGTGTGCTGCCATGTATCTGCTAATTTCAATGAGCTGTGCCTTTCAGAGAACATCTGATCTCTGGTGTCTTGCTCTTAATGGCCAATTGTATGGCCAGACTGAAGAAAGAAAAGTGGTGTATGACTTGCCTCCTGCCCAAGGTTCTTAGGTTGACTGTTGAAACCCCCTGACCACAAGCTGCTGGCATCGCCCACAGCCCGTTACTGGTGTGTGGTCGTGTGGTTGCCATCATTTGGTGACAGCTGGAGCCCTCTCCCTTCCTGAGTTCTGTTCATTTGTGTCAGGTGGAATCTGGCATAAGTTTTGAATCTCACTATCAACTACTGGTGTTAGCTCTGTGGCTTTCTCTTTGGAAATTGCCACATACACTGCTGACTCCTGAACAGAAGGAACAGGACTGTGTCCATTCATTTCCCTTTTTCTCTTCTTCCTCCTTTTGTATTCTTTCTAATGATCTTGTAACTGGGGAAGCGCAGCTGAGTACTTGGTGGAAATAAATATGCTGGCCATTGTCTCCCTGAGGAAGGGTAGGAGAAGGATTCTCTGCCCCATCTAGTCTGTGTGTTCAGCTGATGAACAGCATTTCTGAAGAGTTTCATTTCCTGTCTATGCAGGACTTTAGTCAGAAAATAAACACAGAATACATTTGAAGAGCAAAGGCAATTTTCTGTTTTTAGAGAAAACAAAAATATCTACATGATTATTTGCTCTTACTAGGAACTCAAGCGTACCTTAAAGGTTCCATTACTCAGCATAATAGATATTATAATTTGTCTTTACTATTTAGATTGCAAATGAACTTGAAGTGAGCACTGGAAAGTGAAGCGGGTAATTTTTTTCTTTCCGGCAGTTGTCCATTCTTTCTCAGCTGGTGAGAGTTGATGACTCAAAGCTTAACAGGATATGGTGTTAGATACCTGTAGGTGACAGATTTGAATTTGGCCTGTTAGTAATGCTTGAAGTCATTACCATCTGTCTGTTGTTCAGTGATCTGTATAAAATTAGCTGATATTCTTAGTCCAGTTCTTAGTAGACAGGTGTCCACATCATGAAAACTGGCACTGGTATCAGGCTTATTGGCTGTCTCAGCAGAGATGATTTGCTGATAAATAGGCAAAGAAACAGTAATCTCCTAATTTCTGAGGTATACTTTTCCCTTTTCAGGTTCAGACATGCTGATGGATGAACATACATAGAGGCAAAGGTTATTGTGTGGTGCTGTGTTTGTTGCATTGTCTTTTGGTAGAGAATGTAGCCCAAGTGCTTGAATCCTGCATTAATTTTTTAAAAATGCCCTACCTAGTTCTGGCTTCTGGACAGAATTCTTACATATAGCAGGTGTCCTTAGCTGTTCTTTCTGATAGAATGAAACAAGAGAACATGTTTCATATGCTGGGGTTTTTTTTTCTTTTTTTCCCTCACTTAAAAAATGTCAACCCTATTCAGGCAGCAAGAATTTGGAAAGAGCACCAAATCTTTCACATGTAGTTATATTTAAAAGAAATCTGTAGCAACTACTTTTTTTTTTTTTTTTATAATGTAGCCGTAGGAACTGATGTAATAGGATTTTATGTGGTTTATATATTATATCCAGGGATTGAGCTCATAATAGCAGCAATAACTGCACAGCATTTAAATTGTACTTTGTATGTTGAAACTGTTGTACAGACTTGTTTGTTAATGTTTCTGATTAGTTGTGGGACCCTTGATGGCAAAATTTGCAATATACAGAAAGCCTGTGCAGGATTTGAGTGTTTACATACAGCGGAGATCTCTGCAGTGACAGTTGCCTATGGAGACGCAGGGATAATGGAGCCCGAAGTCTTTCACTGGGAGCTGTGCTGCAGTTCAACCCATATGTTGACATAAAATGCATGGGAGAGCTCTCTTATGTTCCTCTTCCCAGGACTAGGGCCTGGCATCACTTCTTCAGCCCACATGTAACATCTATAACACTGAACTATTCTGGCTTTTTGCAGGGGTTGCTTTTAATCCTGCCTGAGCTTCTTTAAAGTATATTATCTTGCAAGCAGTGATTCAGACTTAACTGTTCCCACTGCAGTGTGTAGGACTCTCCTCCTATTTCATTGACATAAAAATACACACCAGTATGATATAAATAGTTCTTCAGCATTCCTGAAGATTTATGGTGGATAGATACTTTGTGAAGATCCATTGAGGGGTAAACCCGAATGGTCATATTTAAAGTTAATTGGCCTTCTTACAACTCACTGCATTTTATTGCCAGTAATAGAGCGTTAAGGATTCTAATAGGATCTTCTGCTTGCAGAGCCTGAGTTGATTAAGTGGTGCAACACATTCGTTTTGGAGGGCTGCTTAAATCACCAGTAAAAGTAGGTTAGGTGACTACAGATCACCTCCTCGTTGACAGGAATTCCCACGATTAATAATAGTTTAAAAAAGAAGCAGCAGCATGACTCACTATTTATACCCCCGCTATTGTTACCAACTGGAGTTATGTTTTCTCCTAGAACAAGAACAAGAGATAGGTATTGGTGTCGCCATAGATACTCCTGGGTTGGCATTAAGTACTGGGATGTGCTGGAAAATCCAAGATTTGTCATTTCACAACTGTTAAGGCCAATGTAGGTGGAAGATGTGGAGTATGAAAGGGCTGCAATTGGAGAGAAAGCATTAAGGAGATAATCAACTTCACTCTCTTTGCTCATACCAGACACTGAACTGTTTGACCAAGGTTTTGGCTGCAAAGCAAGGATTTGTATGTCCATACTAGCTGGATAACTGTTATGATATCTAAAGTATTTCTAGATCCGCATTCATCTGCCATTTTCTAGTTCAATAAGATGTGATTTTTACATCTGTTTTGTCACTCTTCTGCCATCAATGTTGGACTAGCATCTAGAAGTAGACACTATTTTGTGGCCTCATAATTGTTGGAGAGTTCCTACTTCCTTCATTCTCATGGCTCATACTAATGAATATTTGAAAACAGAATAGCAGTTCCTGGAGAGTGAACTCAAACATAGTTTTATGTTTGTTTTCTTGTGCTGCTGCTATAGTATTTCTAATAGCATTAAGTTGTAGACTTGCTGATTTGGAGATTAGCTTCTTGATCTTAGCTTACCCCTTCTTTCTGAGAAACTCCAAAAAACAAAGTTGCAGAAGCCTCTGAATGGCTATTGTCCATGAAGCTGTAATGATTTAATAAAACAAAAGAAATCAATGTCTGAGGTAAAGCAGCTCATGCCTGTGGGAAAAATCTGTCCCTTTGCTCAATTTGGTATGATTGTAAAATTACAGTGTTCTGTGAGCTAAAGAAAAGAATATAGCATCAGAGGAAAAACATTTAAAGGTTTGGGGTTTATTTAGGGAGTATTCCTATTTAGTTTCTTAGAACTAACAAGTAAAGCAGTCCCTGAACAGAATTCAGGGACTTGTCTCTGTTACTCAATAATAAGGGAATACTGAATATTGGCCTCTGTTCCTGAAAGGGATTCTTGCAGGAACTGAGTGCAATATTCAGTATTCTCTTACTATTGAATAACAAAGACTAATTCCTGTATTTTCCTTACTAAAGCTATGTGGGAAAATGATTTTTTCATTTCTGTAGAACTGATTTCAGAAATATTTCAAGTTCAAATGAAATAAATATTTATATATTTAAACCAACCCTTGATAAACTGTAATAGTGTGTTTATGGGAGATCAGTTGTAATTGAATCTCTTCTATTTCTACATACAAGTATGACTGGGCTTTTCTCTCCTGTCTTCTAGCACTGTAGATAAATGTCTTCACTTCTAATCTCTTGGAGCTCTTCTCTCCAGAAAATAATATCTTCAGGAAATGTCATTGGACTATGTTGTCAGTTAAATGAGTGATCTAAACACTCACGGATTTCCTTGACCGACGAACACTTTGTTATTTGTAGAAAAGGGAGCAGCTTCCATTTGACATGTTTAGAGAGCAACCCATTGCAAAACAAATGACATGGTCTGAAAGTGTGTTATCTGGAACTTGGGAGTTGCGTCTTAAAACCTTTTCGAGACAAACATGCAAACTATGCAACTTTCCAGGGACCTCTGAGCTACCAACTGTTGTACAGTGGAATTTCTTTAGAATTATTTTGAAAAAATGCCCGTCTGTGGAACTTAGCTTCCAGTAAAGTAATCTTTTTGACATTTAGCGGAAAAATTCTTAGCTATTCTTCTCTAAATAATTTGCAGATTCTGTAGTAAAATAATTTTACATGGTTTTCTTTCACTTTTTTTTCACAGCTTGAGACTCATTCTAGATGTCATAAGTTCAGGTTCCCTGTTTTCCCATTGCTTACTTATTTTTTTATCTTTATCATTTGATTCAAAGTGACATTTGCGAAGAATGATTTTTTTTTAATTTTTTTTTTCTTTTCAAGTGGGGCATATTCTTCTGCTGCTAACTCTGTTGAGTCTTTCCTCCTTTCAGTTTTGGATTACAAATACTATGATAAACCCTGAATTATCAGACTTGAGCCTCTTATCCTCTTTAGTAATTTGAGTTGTAGGGGTTTAGAAGCTGGTTGTGAATTTGTAGATCATGCATGTTTTTTCAAACAGATACTGTTTGGTAAGACCTTCAGTAGATTTTTAAAAAATTTATGATGTGAGTTAATTACCTGAATTAAACTGTTAGCTAATGCTTTGATGACAGAATCATCGTAATTATCAGCTGATAATTATTAGCAACTTTCTAGCCCTTTACATTAGGAAGAGACCTAAATCCCAGTGAAATTAGTGCATGTATTCTTTGGTTTAAGAGGAAGTGTAGAGTGTGCTGTAGAGTGGTTGCCCATCTAAAATTTCAAGGTAGTAAAGGAAATTATACATTAAAATGAAACTGTTTTCTCTGGTGGTTGATTTGCTGTGCACAGCTGTGTGAGTGCAAAACCTCCACTCAGTGCACTGTTTTTAACAGTGTCCTAAGTATCATTAGTTCTTTCAAGACAGGCTTTGTAGCAGAATGCGGATCTTGGTTCAAACCCTCAAAAATGCTTAGACCTCCAACTTTTATTTTGGATATTAGTATTAAAGCACTTAAGTACATCTCAGGATATGGATTCAGTTCTTGATCCTGCAATACTAAATTGCTCAGTGCATGGCATGCTAATGTCTGTAGTCCAGTTATTACCAGTAGGTCCAAATATTACTAATAAACGCTTTGAGGAATGGGGTTTTCTTAGATTCAGTGCTTGCTGTTAAGTAGAATGGTGTTTTTAGTGAGCCTTTTAATTTTTTGGCATCAATTTTCTTAGCTGTTGAGTCAACATTGGTTTTCTGAATGGGGATTTGCATGGAAATGCTGCTTTTGATTAACTTATGTGGTAAAGGTAATTGAGCAGTGCTTCTTATTTGAGACTTATCTGAATTGACCTCTGTTTGCGTTTTGCTCTTGCTCATCCACAGAACCCTGAAAGCTGTAACTGTTCACACGCCAGGATCATTTATGGGAATTGTTGACCTGCAAAATTCAAATTTTCTTGCTCACTTCCTTTTCATACATTAGGTCCTGTTACTGAAGTCAAAACAGATATATATGTCACCAGTTTTGGACCTGTTTCTGATGTAGAAATGGTATGTATTTCTGGGATTAAAATGCCATTTCCTGGTTCTGAGAAACCATTAGCTGCAGTAGGAGTGGATGCTTCATCTGTACTGTTCTGTCAATCATGCAAATTAGGCAAGATTAGTAACAGCTTAATTTACAGGTTATAATTAGATACATCAGGCCTGATTCTGGTCACACTTTCAGTGGGTTTTGGCTGGCTTAAGAAATTCACTTCATAGGATTTAAAACAGATTTTCACAGCACAGAGGCAGAATCCGGCCTTGCAGGGAGTGTCTAAGTCACTCTGTTGTGGGGAAAATGTGCAATATCTTTGAAATTGCTTTTCGTTTCTGAAACTTGTGTTATTCTCAGGTGAATAATAATGGCATCACTTCACAAATACTTGTTGATGTTTTCATTTCAGATGAATGCCCTTTGCTGATCTTTGTGCTTCTTTAAGCATCACTTTCAGCAAATGTTTGTCTGATAAGAGTTTTCATAAGTATCTGCAGAAGTTAAACGTATGCGTGACATGCATGAAATAGTAACAGAGGAGAAATATTACATTTGCATGCTCTGTTATTTGTGCCTGAATGGCTTTTGCTTTCAAGGTCAAATCCAGCAAAACTCTCATCAACTTCTAAAATACAGTGATATACCCTTAAATCATACAGCAGTTGATCTTTTTATAACATATTCAAGAAATCCCATGGAAATAACACTAGCCATATGTGCTGAACTGAAATTCTTCATGGAAAAAGCCATTTCAGGGTAGTAATTGTCTTCCCATATAGTGCCGTAGTTCACTTTATGGTGCACCTGATTTACTTCTATTATATGGAAAGGTATGTGATAGCAAGGTATTTTTATAAAGGCTACATTCGTGACAGCAGTCTCACGTTGAAAAGCCCCTTCATTGGTTATCGTGTGCAGTATTATGCTTATCAGAGTGACAAGGGCTACAAGAATGTGGTGCCAAGGAAATCTAGTGATATGTGCCTCAAATCAATGAGGGCTGCATGACCTCTCTCAGGTTTCATTTTCATGGGAAGTTATTAGTTATATTGGAGCAGGCAAAAGTGAGAACATGGACTGAAGACAGGTGAGGAACTTTACAGCAGATATTTCCCCTTTCTTCATTAGGGATTTTTTAGGAGGCTATTTAGCAATACAGGAATTGTTTCTGGAATACTCTCTAGTTAATATATACATTAGTGACCCAATGTAATCTGAATGTGGCTGCACTCTTAAAACTTGCTGCAACAGTGAAGTGTGATTTGGTCTCAGTACAGGGGATGATCAGAATGTCTTTTTAGTTGCTTTTGTACCCATTTCCATTTTGTAATGAAAATGGTTGAAATCTTATATTACAAAATCTGTCATGTAGAAGCTAATAACAGAAACTGCTACTTATGAGCTATGAAGTCACCAGCAAGAAATGACACTAGAGGAGACACTTTTCATGGATTAACTGTAAACCACAGTGGAGGATACAGTCATGGAAAAGAAGACAGATATAATCCTAAGATGCATTGCACTAGTAGACATGCCTCCTTGCCAATGCAAATAGATACAGCCTTACAAGTAATTTAAATGGAAACATTATGCAGAAGAATTTGAAATTAAGTCAGAAAACTTAACAACAAAATCAAAACTGTAAGTTAGAAAGGACTTAAAGCTTCCCATGTGACCTTTTTCAATGTCACACGATAGTTTATTTTGTGAAATACTTTAGCTTCCCAAAATGAGAAATGCATTCTTTCATCCGTTCATTCACATATGATTTCTTATGATGTGCCTGTGTCTGCAGTTCTGCAGTTGTTTGCATGTTTTCTTTGGAACATCTGAGTGGCTTTTCTGAGAAAGTTAATGGGATAGTTACATACTTTAAAAAATATATATGTATATATGCAAATCTCTATATAATTTATTATCTGTGTTTTGTGGGCATGGCAAAGGACTTACTTCGCTTTTCTCAGTTAAAAGCTTACTTTCCTTGAGACGAAGTTAAGTTTGCTTTTCTAACTTTTAAATGGAACTAATTATTTGTCCTGGTATTTTCAATTTAGCTAGCAGCAGCCAATCTATGGATGTATTTCCTTTAAAAACCTGTTGACAATTCTTGTCAGAGAACATTTTGTTTCCAGTTATATGCTTGACTTCAAATTCTGTTGCTTGCTTCCTGCAACCTAATTAGGTTAATTATTCCTAAATGATTAAATGTGTAGCAGTATTGTTTACTAATGTAAGAAATTAAGCTATTAAGAAGCAGACAAGACACTTTAATTGGTGGAAAGATGTTTGTGTAGTGGACTTAGGATTTTCTTTTCTAATGGTTTCTTTGGTCCTGAGGGATTTCTTCTTTTACAGGAAACACACATGCAAATGTGATCTTTGTTTTTCTGCAATTTAATACAGGAATATACAATGGATGTCTTCTTTCGTCAGACATGGGTAGATAAAAGATTAAAATATGATGGCCCTATTGAAATTTTAAGACTAAACAACTTGATGGTTTCGAAGGTATGGACTCCTGACACTTTCTTCAGGAATGGGAAAAAGTCTGTTGCACATAATATGACAGCCCCAAATAAACTCTTCAGAATAATGAGAAATGGCACCATCCTGTACACAATGAGGTATCTAATGTGTTTGTTTGACTTCTTACAATTACTGTATGCAAAAGTTGTACTGCCTAGACAAAATGGCAACCAGAGACTATTTAATTTGTTCCATTATAGGCTTACAATAAGTGCAGAGTGTCCCATGAGATTAGTGGATTTTCCCATGGATGGTCATGCTTGTCCTCTCAAATTTGGGAGTTGTAAGTTGCAATTATGAAATTTCTTGTAACTACAGAATTTAAATAGTAGACGTAAATTTTGAGCAATTACTAGACTTTCTGAATATATACAGATATGTCTTGATATGCAATCCCTATGCAGACAAAACTCCTGTTAAGTTCCTTGGGACTTCCATTTAGGACCGCAAAAATTAAACCCAGAGAACTAAAAAGCAGGTGGTGATTCAGCTGTTATGTTAAACCCCACTATTCTGGATACGTGGTTGCTTGAAATACATAGTTTTTCTTGGTTCTTGGGGAGGAATTGGATACTCAGTGAAGTGAGAGATTCTCTAGAGAAGACAAACTTGGCTTAAACCAGCAAGGTAAAAGACACCTAGGGCAGCAGGTTAGCTGACTTTCTCTACAGGTAGTGGAAGCACATTGGCATCTTAAGAAAGAGGTGTAGGTTATGTGCAGAGATGTAACCTGTAGTTGTAATTGTTGTTCTGCTGGCCTGTAAGAGGAGTCTGCATGGCAAGTTCAGACTAGATAACTTTTTAACTGGTGAGAAGAATCTTAGTGCAGATGACTCTCCTTTTCTGCTTTGAAGTCAGATGTAGATTTTTGAAAAATGTACAAACCTTGGATAGAAGGAACAGTTTGGGACATCTGCATAACAAACAAGAGAGGGTAGTTGTGTTTCCCTGATGTGAATCCAAAGCAGAGACCTCTGAGACCCCCTGGAGATGATTGGTGCACTCCATTAACTATCTTGTCATTCTTTTAAGCCTTCTTGGTCACTGACTTCTCTGCTTTAGACCCTCTGATGGCTGGACATTAATCTGTTTTCCTTGACCCCAGAGCTCTGAAGTCAGAAATGGCTGGAGAACCCTCAGAGATTTTCCATAGCATAAATTTAGCTTATACAGGTGGGTAGTCAACCTGAACAGGGGTATTAAAGACACTGCTCTGATATGATTTTTCATCCCTGCCACAGTGAGACTGGAGACCAGGTGCGGCAAGATTTGTCTTTGGTATCAGCTGTATGATAGGGCTGCTTTGATAGTGGGGGCTCATCCACAGTCATAGCTCTTCAGACAGAATCACCAGTCAGCAGGAATTGTGCTGAACCCTAGTCTGATACTTCCCACAGCGAAACTTGAAATAACATGTAGCCATTTCAAATGTAAGACTGATTTGATTCAATTTTAACAGGAGTTTGGACTGTGTAGGGATTGAATGCTAGCCCTAAGATACGTCTTTTGCATTAAATGTAAAATGTTTCTTTGTGTGTGCTTATTTTGGGGCTGTTGTGAATTTTTTACTGACCTCTGGTTTCTGGCAAATATTTTAAACAGAAGTTTAAAATATTGTAGTTTTTAGTGCAGTCATTCTTTTCTATAAAGAAATGTGCATCCAATCTTCAAATATATCCTCCCAAATATATCCTCCCTCCTCTTTTTTTTCAGATTAGTATATTTTAACAGTAAAATTTCGGTTAGAAATTGCTAAAATAAAGACAAACTTTGCATGCCCAGTAAGGGCTGATCCAGAAGGGATTTGTGTTTAGTCTTCACATTCATATGTGAAGTGAATTTATGTGTGACACTTGACATATTTATTATGATTTTATTTATTCTACTCCGAGGGTGGCTTTTTGGGGGTAACTTAACATGAAGGGTATCTTCTGAAATTGTTCATGTGTGTTTTACTGTTTGGTTTCAGTAGGTTTGGCTTGGCTTCTTAGTAAGGCATGAGAAAAAGTTTTCTATTTATGCAAACTGATGCTGTGTTGTAGATGCTTATCCAAAGAGTGAAATGATTTATACCTGGACAAAAGGACCTGAGAAGTCAGTGGAAGTTCCTGAGGAGTCTTCCAGTTTAGTTCAGTATGACCTGCTTGGGCATACAGTATCCTCTGAAACTATTAAATCTATTACAGGTAGGAATCTCATCAGTAAAAATCAACTTGAGGTAAAATTAACCTGTAACATTGCCCAAAACTTTTTTCCTTTTTCTTCCTGTAAGTTATTCTACAGAATGTCATAGGGTATGTGTTAAGGGCTGATAGTGTAAATCTGAATTAGGTTTCTGTCCTTGAGATTTACATTTGCAGATTCATTACAGTAGATTGCGACGGTCTTTCAGAAAGCTGGAATGAGATCATTACTCCAAGGGACAAAATGAGCATTTAATCACTGCTTAAAATGCAGTTTGAAGAGTCAAGAGGATGCCTGGGTGAGGAAGTAATTTCTCAGCACTGTCTCCACGTTATGTGCAAAAGACTTCCTTTGTTTGGGAGTGCAAACAGCCCAGGATAGAAGAACAGCATACAGAATGGGTCATTAAAATCATAAAAACCCTCTAGTCAGATAAGGGTAGGCACAAATACATTAGTCACAATAGATACTTCTGCTGATTTGTGCTGTAAGAAATAAAGCAAATGGCAAGTACAGGCATCCAAAATGAGTGAAGTATCACTGATGAGCAGTGTGGTGATAAACAAGCATATTCCCAAAATATTTTTAAAATTTGGAATAATTTTCTAAGCATCAGCAGGTTTGGGTGTTGTGAGATAGTCAAAATGAAACTAACAAAGCAAATATATTTGATGTATTGCTCTGTGGATGTTTTTACTCATAGATAAAATGGCATTTTGCAATTCACTAGAAATTTACTTTTCAGCATCTAGATTATTATGAGTTAACAAAAAAATGTCCTTGCTGTCCCTAAAGGCTCATTCTGTAGTGCTTTATTTAGACAGTTTATTGAGTTTATGGTAAAACTGCTTTTTTGGTCTGTTTGCTTAATATGAATGATGACATTTTAGATAAATTTAGAGTATTTTTAATCCTTCTCAATGATTTTTGCATTTGTTTCATTATCATAGCAGGGCTGACTTATAAACCTAGCAAAAAGCTGAGATGCTTGCATAACGTTTGATGCGTATCATTGTTCTTATTGTTTTATTCAGCAGGTAGGTACCACAATGTTATGGATACTATGGTAGGTAGATAATTTGTGTCTTGGGATTCTCTTCTTCAACAGCTGTCAAAAAGATTTTTAAAACCATGTCTATACTGTAAATTGTAATCCAGTATTAGCTGTATTATAGTATTTTTTATATCAGCTCCTGGATGGCACTGTAAGGACCTACTGTTTCTAGGATTGTTTAAAAAAACCTTTCATTCATTCTTGTTCTAAAGAAGATATCTTTGTGTACATGTTAAGTAATATGAATAACATCACCTTAAACAATCCTAGTTGAGAGTCTGAAACATTTATTCTGCAACACGGATTTCATACACAGAGAAATATTTTCTTTTTTTTAGGTGAATATATTGTTATGACAGTTTATTTCCACCTCAGACGGAAAATGGGTTATTTTATGATTCAGACCTATATCCCATGCATTATGACCGTGATCCTCTCTCAAGTTTCATTTTGGATAAATAAGGAATCTGTTCCTGCTAGAACTGTATTTGGTAATTATTTCTTTTTTTACTTTTTCTTGTACTTGCTCTTTTAATAGCTCTCACTAGAATAGGGCTTTTTAGTTCCTTGGGGTATGCTCCATGCTGTTGCAGAAATAAGGGAATAATTTAAATTCACAGGAAATTTTGCTACTGATGTATGAAGAATGTTGTTATATGAATCCTTGGACTCTGAAGAGAAACTTGGAATATATAATCTGAAAGGTGGCATTGTCACCTGTAGCAAATGACTGCTCAGCTCTAGGGATTCTACCTGCTTGAGGGAGCAAACTGGAAAGATCTTGCTCTGAGTAATACACTCAAGTCCTTAGTCTACATCCAGATCAGGTTTATCTTCCAGTGGACAGTAGTGTAAGTACTTGAACTCACACTTTATAGAATACTTGTAAAATAAATTGATTTGGAGTGTGAGATTTTCAAATGTCTTGTTATGAGGTATCTGTGTCATCAGTGGAAGCTTGCTATGAGTAAGGCTTAGATTCTGTTACTGTAATTTCATATTTAGTGCTCTTCTTTCCTTTCTGCCATTGCCATCATGAGAATGGATTACAAAAGCAAAATGATCACAAGATATTAAAATTGCCCTCATCAAAATGCAGCTTGAATGAGATGCTACAGTGAAAATAACAGAAAATCTTCTGTGGAAGACAAAGTGTAGGAATCTAAATGGAAATACGTTTCCTAACAAAGAAATAGGATAAAAACATTTTAAAAGCAGCATTTATAGAACAATGTCTTGACTTCATAATGCACTGTAGTCTAAAGAAGGAAGAGAATGTTCTACTAAAAGTGTTTCTACAGACTGATAGATGCTGTCAAGAGTGATAGGAATTAATGTTTTTTAGTGATGGCCCATTCAAACATGTAACTGGAGTCAAAACACTGTATCACAAGTGAGACAAGGTTGATGTTTATAGGGAGAAATAACCTGTAAACCTATTAAGAACCCCACTAACTTTCAACTCAATTGTTACATTAGACAAACTGGTATATCACTTCATACGCCTTTGCAGTGGTGTTAAATAATGGTACTTTTTTGAATGGAGTATTGCTATAAACTGGAAATATAGAATTTGTATTTACAGAGAAAATGAGTTTTTTCATACAGAATATGGAGCAATAAATGTAATATGTGTAATTTCATGTATGTGAAGCCAAAAAAAAAATAGTTTGGGCATCCACTAACTTACAGATAACTCACTAAAATGCATTTGATAGCAACTTACTGAAAATATGGCAGCAAGTGTCTTCCTATTTTTGAGACAAATTATGACAGGGGCCCTGTTTTCCAAAGGTTTATTTTTAAAAGAGAAAAAGAGATAGGCAAGAGATAGGAAAGAAGCCATAATACTGCTCTGGTACCAGCTTTCTAGAGGAACTGTCAGAAGAGGCTAACCAAAAGATCGTTCCGTTGGACACTGCAGGATTAGGGAGAACTTGGCAAAGGTAACATGAAGGACTAAGGGACATCGGTCCATGATTTCTGCAGTCAGAGCTTCAGACACCTGTAATCTGGTGATTGTGGGAGAGTAGAAAGACCGCATTATTTTTAGAACAACTTTTAACCATATAAAAATATATTAATAGTATTTGAATATAAAAATTAATGTTAAAACTTAATGTCTATGTGCATCTTAAGTCAGAAGCTTGTCAATATTTAGCTTTGGATAAATACAGTGTATGTGCAAATACAATATTTTTACCAGAAGTTAATTCCCGACCCTGTAAATCCCTATGACATATATGGGCAGTTGTACTGGCAGCTCCAAGTCTTCCAGAAGAATGATTTAATAGGGAAAAATCTGATAAAGAGTGTCAGTAAACTATAATATTGTCACAGCCTCCCGTCTCATCCTTGTTTTTGCTTACTGTTTGGTCATTTATTTCACTTTATCGTATTTTTACATTTATTAAACAAGTGCTTTTAGAAACAATTCAGACAAACTTTTGGCTTGAAGTGGACGAAGATCTGCTCAGGTCCTTAGAAAGGATAGGGCTAAACAGGGATGTGTCTCCTCCAGGGGAAAAAACAAACTCAAACAACTTTTCATAATTTATTCTTTTCCTGGGACTTAAACATTTTCAGTGGTGTGGTTTTCAACACCGTCCCACTGAAGAAGGTTTTGTGAGCTTGCATCTGTATTTTTTATCCTCTTGAAAACTCTGAGATATCCTTTGAGCTCTCATGACCTGGCTATTACTCTTTTTTTCATTTTTCTTCTTTAGTGGGAAGGATTGATTTCATGGTGACCAGTTCTCTGTATGGCAATGTGTAGGTGAAGCTTTTTTTAATCATATTACCTTGATGGAATGCCATCATTTAGCAAACAGGGATGTGGGGAATCTGTTGAAAAACATATCCTTAATGAGCTTAAATTCTTCTGAGCTAAGAATTGCATCTTGAATTAGAATGGGTACAGTGTTCTTTTCATAAGAGTAAAAACATGTCTATTTGTAGTCACTCATCCTTGAGGTTATCATGCTAGGATTTATGCAGTGTTCACTACATTCTTGGGGTTTTACTTTTGATATGGGATGTTTTTTTTGATGAAAACAGAGAAAAAAAGACCTCATTCATTTGTTTTAATACAGCATGTATTTGCATTTGAAGTACTACCATGAAGTGGCCGTATTTTGAGTTCAGTGTTCATGCTTGCACACTTTTTAATTAAAGTTGTTCTTTCAGAAGATGAAATTCTAATTAAATTTCATTGGCTGTAAAAAAAGGTGATATTTTCTTAACTAACAGAGTTTTTAACATAATATTCTTCCTTAGCACCAAAACAATTTGTCATGATTTAATGGCTCCTGGATTACGAGTGTGATCAGAGGCACAGATGCAGGGTAATAGGTGGCATTCAGAACCCTTTACAGGAAAAGTCATGTTTTTGTTGCCATCTGAGGAGTATTCCCCAATTTAACAACTTAAATTTTATTCAAATGTTTAGAAAATAACTTGTAAAAAATTCTACTGAACTTGATGTGAAAAAAAAATGAAACAAAGGCTTCTGCGTTTTCTTCATGTGAACTTCAGATGATCTGCTGAAGCCATGGCTTCCTGTGCCTCCTTTAAAAAGTGGTTAACTGTGGGCTTGGCTGCTCATGGATATGTGACGGTAGCCATGACTTAGATCTAATGCAGTGTTCACAAGCAGCAGAGAAAGACTCACAAGTGATTTAAAATTCTTTGTTTGAAACTGCTTGCCAGTTCTTGCTTTGTTTTACTTTGATTCAACAGTTCTTTGGCTTTATTTTTTTTGAAGGAATAACCACAGTGTTGACAATGACGACACTGAGCATCAGTGCAAGACATTCACTGCCAAAAGTATCCTATGCTACTGCCATGGACTGGTTCATAGCGGTTTGCTTTGCCTTTGTGTTCTCTGCTCTTATTGAGTTTGCTGCTGTCAACTATTTTACTAACATTCAAATGGAAAAAGCCAAAAGGAAGACGGTAAAGTCCCTTCTTGAATTTCCAGTTGCTCCAGTACAAAGAAAAAGAAGTACAGAAGAGACATTCATGGTACGTTTTCAGCTTACACATTTTCTGTGTTTTTGGTAGTGTTTCTTGGTAAAAATTGGCCTTTAGCTTCTTCCCAGGTTCCCTTTGTGCTAATGATGCAGTGTACATCAGCTTAATGGAAGGCCAATACTACACTATATTCAATTATAGAAACCTGTAAAACATGATTCAGTTCTTATTTGCATTACTGAATAAACACAGGGGAGAGGTGGTTATGATGTCCATCCATACCTGCAGTCTCTTCTATGTTTATTTGTGTTTTGGTGAAGGTCAGTTAGGATGGGTACCTTGAGGAAACTTCATTTCCTTTTGCACTTTGATTCTGTATGGACTGATTATTAGGCCAAGATACTGCAGATTGTAAGGGCAGCATGCTATCTTATGTAGCTAATGTCTTTAATGAATTAAAATATGTTAAAGCATTGCAGTTGTACCTTGGAGCACTTCCCTAAACATCACAGTTCTCCTTGCATTGGATATATTGCCTATCAAGAGCTTTCTTTCTTTATCAGTTACAATTTCAGGAATTTTTGAAGAATGCTGGATGGAAACTTTTTGTCTACTATAGATATCATTTTCATGTAATTTTTGTATCTTTGCACAGTAGTTCACCTCAATTCCTGATAAGTTTTTGGGGCTCTGTTTAACAAAATGCTTTCTTGCTTTCCTAGTGCTTTGGATTAAGTGTGACTTGTGTGGGAGCTGTTTTAGTGTGTGGACTAGTTAATAAGAGCTTGATCTCATTTCCAGTAGAGTTCACTGGTGATTACCCCTTCCTCCCTTTTCCCATTCCCAATAAGTGGTGCTTACTCTCTGCTACATCTATTCACGAGGCACACAGCTAACAGAGTCATTGCAGCACCTGTCCCAGCCGTGCAGTTGGCCAGTACTTCCCAGCCATGACTGACTCTTGGCAACACCACTCAAGAAGTGAGACGCTGACAGCAGCATTGTAATTGACTTACTCTTCCTGTCAGGCTGACTTTGTAATTTCCTTTGGCTGAGCCAGGATTTCAGAAGTGCTGTTTTAGACTAACTCTTGTTAATTTTGTCTTCTGTCTCTTTTAACATCTCGTTTGTCTCCTTCCCTATTCATCTTCTCATTTTTGCCTTCCCACCCCTTCCATTTTCTATTGCTGCTCAGCTGCTGTCCACCCACTTCCATTTTTCTTCCTCTTCTTTGCTCTCCTACTGTAGATACTGTTTTCAATCTCCTGGCTATGTTGTTCTGTTAGCTCCCATTTCTGCTTAAAAGGATAGATGTGCTCCTGAAGGGTTTGTTATTTGTCACTCCATTGGCTGCTGGCAAGAGACAGGAACTAAGAAATATGTTTATAGTAGCACGTAGTTCACCTTGTACACAGAGGTATTAGTGCTGTGAGCTTATGCTAAGCTTCTTGACTGTGCAGCATGAAGTTTAGTAGAGTATCTTGGTTGCTCCTGAGGAGTGTTAGTAAATACTGCTTTTGGTGGTTGGTTTTATTTGCACGCATAGGAAAATAAATTACATAAGAACAGTTTAATCCTGGGTTTATTTATAAGATTTTATTTAAAACAATAGGAAAAACCAGTAGTTTTCTCAGGAAGGCGAATAAAACTGTTATTCTCATGGAGGCTTAAGAAAACTCTTTTGATTCATGGACTGAATTGCTTTAAGTTAGTAGTGTATAATGCTTAGCCATTTATACATATTTTGGAGAAATTTCTCTTTTCTCTTTTTCTTTCTGTTGTTGTTATTATTATTATTACTATTATTATTTTAAAAACAGCAGCAACATACACAGCTTCACCCAACCTGAAAGATAGATAAAATGAGATGTGAACAGTTCTATTCCACTGCTTAATTAATACTGCCGTGATAAATGTGGTAACGTTCTCACAGATTGGAAGATTTTAAAAGCACTCAAGGGAGCAATCTACTCAAGGGGTTACACATTAATGTTATGATTATGTAAGTGAGTGATAGTGTTGATTTTACCTTGAACAGTTATTTTTTTTCACGGCTTTCTCCCTAATTATGCTTATACTAAGACTTGAGACTGCTCTTCCAAGACAGCCGTACAAGGTGAGCCCACAGCTACTGTTACAAAGGCTTAACTACCATGCAATCCTTTCTATGACTGGAGGATTACTTCTGGTCTCCTGCTGCGCAGAACAGAAGCTAGGATTACTTCTCTGATTCTCTAGAACCTAACATAGATGCTACACTCTGCTTTCCAACCTGACATGTAAAATACTCCTTGCTGTATTTTTCTTATAAGGACTAATCTAGAATTTTCTTTATTTCTTATTATTATGTATTATATTATCTTTTATTATTATTATATTATTTCTTTATTCCTTATTATGAATCTGATTTTTTGTTCTGCACATATACTTTCTAGTCAGTGCTGATTTACTAGAGATAATGAAATCTCAGATTCCTTGGTACTGAGATTGGTGGTGAGTTTGTGGTGCACAAAGAATGCAGGACAGTAGCTGGGCTGCAGCATGTCATCTGTAAGCAGTGTTTCTTAATGTAAATCTACATATTTTTTCTCCATAGATAAATGATAGGCTTGATTTCTTGACCCAGTTAGTGTTTAAAAAAATTTCTGTACTATACTGGCACTATTGTGATAGAAATTCTGTTGATAGCAGTACAATTGCCAGAGCTCAAGGAAAAGTTGTGTTTTAAACTTGAAACTTTTTTCAAACAGACTTTGCCTATAATACTAAATTTGCTAGTCTCCCAAAATTAAAGATTTTCACTTAGCCCAGGGAGGAAGTGTCTGCTAATTGGGAAAGAAGATGACTGAACACAGTTCTTTCTGTTGTATATCTCACCATTTGCAACCTGATTGGATCTTCTACTAATTGGCGGGGGAAAATCTCTGTGTTAAGCCTATTAGACCTATACTTTAGCCTGCCTTGGAGTGGCTTACAGGTGTGTCTGCCTGCTTTTTTTGCAAGTGAGGTGCCATCTGTATAGGTCCCCTGAAAAATTACAGAACAATTGAGGTTGTTAAGGAAAAAAAATACGGTGATATTATACTTCTAAATAAGGGTTTTATGAGCTGTTGATTCTGCATTATTGACTGGATGGTTTCATGCATTTGACCCTTTTTTTCCCTCAAGTAACATGGGGGGATTGTCCTTGAAGGATTCTGTGAGGGAGCAAGTTGGGTTATGAAACTTGATTAGCTATGGAACATGAAGATTTTTCTATCTGATAATATTAGAAATTAGGCATAATAATAGTAAACTTCGGTAAAATAAAGATAAATTGCACATTATTAGAAGTCCTTTTTTTGACAGGAAACCCACAGAAATAAAGTGGGTTTTCTGTATTGAATCAGTTCATATAATATTACTCATGCTAATTAGAATTTTTAGTGGTGGGTTATTTTTCTCTTCTCAGTCAAAACCACTTTTTTTAGTTGTCTTGGATCAAAGGCAACTCCTATCATTTATCATTATGATCAAATGATTTGGATATATTTTTTCACATTATATATTTCTTCACTAGAACCAATAAATCTTTACTGTAGCCAATGTGGGCTATCTGCTTTTCTAAGTTATTCTCTTATGTAGTTATATTTACTTTTTTGCAGCTAGATGATGGGTGTGACTGATGCATACACTGATTAAAGTAAGCATTAAATGCAGTTCAGAGGCTAGCTAAGTAGTCTGAACTGTGTCAGTTCCAACAAAAAATCATGGCATCAAGCTAATTTACTGGGCTGAGGGTGGCAAGAGCAAGCCTCCAATAGCTGCAGATGCAGTGCATGTTCCTTTATCACTTGATTTGACTTTAGCCATGATAATCTTCAATATTTTTTAATACTCCTTCCCCTCCCTACCCTATTTCAACTCTTCTTGATGTCTTTAACTTCTTGATACAAAGTTAATGTGTTTCAATAAGGAGTGCAGGTCTGCAGTAGACATCCCAGGAGTAGGATCCAAGCTTTTTTGAGGTCTCCCTTGAGTTTACAAGGGACTTGGACAGACTTTCTATCAGGCACAGCAGGATAGCACTGAAGTATGTCTAAGCCAAGAGAGGTAGGTTACACCATGGTTACCTGTGATTTCCTTGTTTTGGGAGCAAGTTAAAATGCTTTCTGGTTAGAGGGAATGAACCTATCCCTAAATGTTCTGAACTACTTTCTTTAGTATAAGCAGAAATGTTGCTGCAAGTCAATGTGTGATGGAAATGAATGATTTATAGTTTGTTATTGGACTCCTGAGTCTATTTTTATGCTTCTGTACTATTTCCTTTTTACTGTATTCCTATGAAGTTTATTTTTAAAGACCTACCCAGTTTTGGAAATGAAGAATGCTAGTGAAAAGTAGTCTTCAAAAAATAGACTCCTAAACACTGGTAACATGAGCTTCAACCTCAGCTGTTTGTTAAAAGGGTGCAAAACTTGGGAAAAATCAGGTCAGACTCAAAAAAGCCCTTTTGAATGGAATTATTTCTTCAAACTCAGTCACAAGTAGCTTGTAACTGTTGATTTTCTTCCTCTTTTCTGAAGACAGTTACATGTCATCTTGTCTTCAGCAAGCTCTGTAGCATCTAATGGGGGAGCTCGGCGGTCAAGCTCTTCACTGCCATGTAGGCACACACTCCTCTCCTTGCTTGGGTGGTATGTGACTGGCATCCACCTCGCAAGTTTACAAGAAATGTTGTCATGTGGACAACACGCTGCTTTTGTGTAATTCAGATGTATTTTCTCTTGTATGAAATACTTGTCTTGTATGGACACAGCTCAAATTATATGATGGGGATGGGAGAGGAGTGGAGATCCTCTGGCAGCCCTTGGTGAACAGACATCTAGAGCAGTTAATCTGGCTGATGGCCAGCTCTGTTCCCCAAACTCCTGACTTACAGAACAAAGATTGGGCCTGATAAATTGTTCTGATGGGCTGCATACAATCTTGAGGCTATAGGTACGATACTTCTTTTTTTAGTGTGTGTGCCATTTTTTTGTTGTTGTTCTTAATCCCTGAAGTTGATTAATGATGAGATGTCAGCAGATAAACTCTTGTCTAAGGTCTAGATTTGAAGTGAAACAAAAAATTTTAGCATCTGGATGAAAACTTCTGTTTGAATATATAGACAATTCTGTAATAGAGAGGTACAAAAAATGTACCAGGCCTAGAGTAGTACCACTTGGTTACTTTGCTCCATCTTTGGAGTAGTAGAATAATAGCTTCCTTTGTCCCGACAAATAGTGAAGTGGAGTTAAACCCTGCTCCCTCATATGTGAAAGGAAGTATCTGATGAGCAGCTCAGTCTTGATGGCAGTACTTGGGCCACAGCTCTGGTTACTAGACTCCTTATGTGGATGCATAGCCCATCTCCTTTGTATGACTTAAACAGTCCTGCAGTTAGAACACCATTTCAGTTTTTAAATGTAATGACCATTTTTTTCTGCTTCACTACTTTTCCACTGCCTAGGGTGTTACGGTTTGGGTTTTTTTAGGGCAGTGGCATTTAAAACTCAGATCCTAATGAAGGACGTCAGGATCAAGAAATGCATAGAGCTCATCTAAATATAAGGACAGGACCATACAAATGGAGGCTGCTGTGCCATGTGAATAATTTCTTTGACATGTAAACAGTTTTCTGCTGCTCTAATTTCATTAGTCAACATTTTTGTTGTTGATGATTTACAACCAAGATATGCTAGCATCAGGTTTAAGTAGGATGAGAGTGGATGCAGGTCATAAACAACTGGCACATTTTGTACTAAATGCTATTTGAAAGGTAGAACAGATTGATCGCCTGGGAGAAGGCTGCACTGACTTAGTGGGAAATTTGAATGTTTGGATACCTGAAGATACAATAGATCCAAACCAGTTCATAAGATATTTTGTTAGCTGTGATGCTCAGGTTAAATGTTTTGTGGGGCTTTTTTAGCTTCCTTGATTTTATTTGCCTTTTTGTTGTTTTGTTGCTTTATATTTTGGGGTTTTTAAAGGTTTTTTTGTGTTTTTTTTGGTTTTTTTTTGTTCGGGGCCTTTTAGTTGTTTGTTTTGGTTGTGGGGTTTTATTTTTGGGGTTATCTAGTGTGTTGTTTGGGGTTTTTGTGGGTTTTTTTGCTTGTTTTTGGTTGGTTGGTTTATTTTGGTTCTTTTTTTTTTAGTTTTATTTTTTACTTGGTTACTTAGACAGTCCTACTGATCAACTGGCACTATACCTAATGTATAAAGTGAAATATGTGCTCAAGCAATATGATTTGGGCATAAATGTGAGGCATAAAGATTAAATTTTTAAAAAAAAATATTTCACATAATATGTCTTTTTCAATAGCACAAATTAAAATGCTATATTAAAAAATTTTGTCTCTCTTCAACAACCTAATGTTACTCTACCTTTAACATGGTTGGTTGTGGAATGAATTTAAACTGTAAGTAGAAACATTTCTCTACTGCAAAGTGAGCAAAGTAATTAATGGAAGTAGGCAATGTAGTATGGGATTTGTGCCTAGATTCTGACCCAACTTAACTGTGATGTAAACTCCAGTGAATTCCAGAATTCAGTTATAATGAAGGTAAAAAAATGGCAGGATGTTTGATCAAATCGCTGTTGCAATTTAAAGGTGTGCAATGAGTTATTTTCTTATTGTAGTGGAAATGTTTTTTGTGGGTTTTTGGGGGGGTTGGGTTTGTTGTGGTTTTTTTTTTTCAATATGCAAAAAAAGAAGGAGGAGTTTAGTTGCAACACCTGGCTGATAAAAAATCCTTCTGGCATGCTATCTCCTCCAAGCCTTACTAGGAAATGTTATCATTGATCATTCTTCAATTTTCTGTAAGTATTAGAATGAACTGTCACAAAGTAGGCAGGGAAATATGAAGGATATACTTGGCTGTTACTCATTTGATGCTAAAATGCCTGACAGTGTTTACTGTAAGTAGTGGAACACTTTATTTAAATAGTATTAGGATAAGACATCTCTTTTGGGAACCAAAGCATAATGCTGTTATTTTAAAAAATACGACATCCCATTGTTTTTAATTCCAAAAATATATGTGAATGCCTTTCTCTGTCATTGTGATGATCTACTAGAAAAAAAAAGACTACTATGCTCCAAAAAAACCATGTTCCTTATGTTTTTTTTCATTAGCATATACAATGCATGTTTCTGTTTAATAATAAAAAGTTATTTTCATGCCAATACCAGTTGCAGGCATTCATATAGGTCTTATATTGATATAATGGCAGTTTCCTCCCTTTTTTGATCTTTTTTTTGTAGCGGGAAATGTTACGTAGTCAAAAAATATGTGGTAGTATTTCAGAAACACTGAGTCAGGGCAATTCTTTATGGTGACAAGGGTAAAATTTTGAGATTGTTCAGCATCAACCCTTACACTGCAAATTGTTGGGGAGTTTATAGTTTTCCCTGCAATGCTTAGTATTAAGTGATATCTTTGAACACAAGACTCTTCATATTTTCTGCTTAAACCTTTTAATGTGTTTATATTTAAATTTTAGTTTTGTTTCCCAAAGTTTTCAATACTGGTGCATCCAATGACACCAAATTGCATTTGGGGTTCACAGCTGTGTGTGAGATTTCTGGCTGGCTTTACTTTTATACTGGGAAAATTGGAATCAGAAGAAATAAGCTTTGAGCTGCTTGGGAAGATCTACAGGGCAATGAGTGTTCCAGGCATTTTCAGCAAACTACTAAAGCAAATTTAACTACAGCTTTAAGGTCAATGAAAATTGAAAGATCCAGAAAATAGCAAAGGTCTTTGGTTCCTAATCAGCCATTCTTCTTCCTTTCAGAGATGTTACACAAATAACCACCACAGTTCATTAGGACATAATTTAGGCTAATAGATTTATTCCCCACCACAGTTATGTTTTCAGTTCTTTTATTTTTGTCGTAGTATATTTATATAGCTTTAAGAATTTTAATATATAAAGCTTTAAGAATTGTGCACACCAGTGCTTAAGAACCATATACATGCATACTTACATTTAATACATATACATACATATATATGTTTGCATGTGTAAGGCTTTTAGGCAGCATACAGATGGATGTGTTTATTTGGCATAAATTTGGCATCCATTTATTAAAAAAAGTTTCTTGTAATTTATGTTTCTTTAATAACCTCAAATTTACTTTTCATCTACTTAGTGCACTTTTAGGCACGTCTAGTGGTAGAACATAGAATGGAGTGCTCTTCTTACCTCTTTTCCCCTCCCATTACATGATTCAGATTGCAAAATGAGCAAAGTGGATAGTGGACTGGCTCTTAAAACTTATCTCCCCTTTGTTTTTCCTTTCCAAATAATTTGCACTGCTCTCTGCACTGCTAGAGCTATGACATAGAATTCATTGTGTTTTGTGGCAGGTGGAGCTTTTACTTGGTCATATTCCAGGGCTCTGTAAGGCAACCCAAAATCTCTAGTATTATTGCAGTAAAATTCGGATTGACTGGCTCTACAACACAGTAGTAAACTGGGGTAGATTTCTCCTCCAAGTTTTGCTTTTGCTCGCAGCAGGTCAATATGGTGACTCAGTGGGATCTGGGACAAGCAGCATTAGTTACACTGATGACAACATGCTGCTTTCCCTGATAAATGTCAAATAGTGTGGATTTGGCAGGTTATATACAGTGTCCTCCCAGAAGAACAGACTGTTTTCTTAGGAAGGATTGGTAAGGATAAAAACCACTATGGTAGATTTTAATAGGAAAATATTACTAAATTATCATACAAACAATTTCGTTGTTGCAGCTAAACAGTAAGTAATGTCAGACTTTTGGTTGCTTTAAGCCTTCCAATTTTTCATGAATTTTTGTTTGGATTAATTGAGTTCTCCCAGTTTGGGAAGCCCATGCTGTCATATAACACATTACTGACTCTCCTAAGTATTAATTTACCGGTGTCTCATGGAAGTTTTAGTAGTGCTGTCATGAAAGACTCTAATTGTATTCTTGGAAAATTAACAGAAAAGCATAAAGATGTTTATTGACTGTTCACTTTTAATTTCATTCTACTAACACCTCATTGTTACATGCCTGATTATTTTAATGAACAATTAAAATTCTTTGCCGTTTTAAAACTGCTTTGACTGTGTTGCCCTTTTCAGGAAATCTTTTTTTTTTTTTTGACTGGTTGGTTTTGTGTTCGGGTTTTATTTTTTTAAGTATGCAAAATGGTTATTAGACACCTGAAGGGCTTAATTACTAAATTTCCCTGGGTGGGCATGTGCATTACTGACTTGCTGCTTCTTAAGTGTTTGCCATGCATCTTAGGTGTATACCTACCCTGTTTCAATTCAGTGGCCAGCATGCCTATAAGATACAGCCTCCCACAAATCCCACATGGGAATCTGAGCAGACTTGAGTCCTGCCTTTTCAATATTGGAGGATTAGATTAGTAGCCAGACTGCTAGGTAGTCCTTGGCATGTTAAGTTCCTATTGAAGCTGCTCTTGTTATGTTAAATAATTTATATGGGGCCAGGGAGAAGGAGAGGAATTGATTATGGAGCCAGCTTGACTGTGCATGCACTGTGATGGGAGGGCAAGATTGAAGTGTGGAGAATGCAACATGTATAACAAGGAAGGATGACCACTTGTCTTAGAATATCCAGTGGCTTGGTGGGGAAGTGCTTGAGATGTGAAAAGCCTGTGTTGATATCCCTGTGAAAGTCAGGGCAGATTTGAGAAGTGGTCTATTACCAAACCCATGTACCCATCCTGGTTGCTGGGTTACAGTAGAGGACGACAGAGTCTTTTTGTGAGTGTCTTTTTGCAGTGTGACTTAGCTGTCTCACCTCAGGAAGGAGCTCAGAGCTGGAAGCGCTGGATGCAGTTGGGTGGCTCCTTCTGCAAAGGCATGAAATCTAGGCTGTGATCCTACCCGGGGCATTTCTCTCCAGCTTTGACAGCTGCTTGCTAGATGTCAGTGTGTTAGCTCTCTCTCCCACTAGCACTGGTACCAGATGGTGGTGTTGTGACTTGTAAATTCTGTTGTGCATTTATCCCTGGGAAAGAGAAGCTACTGCTTTAAATATTGTACTACCTCAGTCCCAGAGAGAGGTACCATTTTAGTGATATCCTGTGGCAAAGATCTGTTGTGAACTAGAAAATGTATTGATCTGCAGCAGTGAACTCTCCACTTGAGTAAACAAACAGTGCAAAAGCAGCCCTGGGATCTTGCACAGTGACGCTGTGAAGCTCTGTCATAGGGTGAGGCTGATGCAGGTCTTCAGAAGTGTCTGTATATCCAACCCCACAACTGCTGAGCTGTTTTCCAAAGAGTGCTGAGGCAGATTAGAAGAATACATCTGAATTGTATTGCCAATATATGGTTCTAGTTTTAATGTGTGCCTGTTTTTCAGGAGTTGATGATGGCTGTGCTTCCTAGTGATCAGAGGGCCTAAGAAGGGGATTTTCCATGCGGAGTACTACTGATACTCTGTTAGCTCAGGCAGTAAGAGCTGCTTATTTTAGTTTCACATCTCAAAAGGATGTGTCCATCATAAAAACTGTGAAGAAATTTAAAATTGCAGAGACTGATATAAAGCTGCTCTGTAGAGCACTAACAGGCTATAGGAAGATGCTCTTGAGTTGTGTGAAACAGCTGACTGTACAGTGCTGTACCAACACAAGAATTTCTCACAGCTTGCAGTGTTCTCACTGCTTTTGTTTTTAAATACAGTCCTAAGGATTAAGTTCCCTGAGTCCCTGCTAATCACTTTTACCATTGCTGCATTCTTCCCAGGACTTGGCTTGTGACTTGTAAATTATGTTCTTGTTTGTTTTACAGATTCTAGGTTGGCCTTATCATAGGAAATATGTGGCGTGGTTGTTACCAGCTCTCTTTGTTCTATAACAAGATGACTAAGTTTGTCAGTTCAGTACTGCATATTGCTGTGCTGATGATCCCCTTCCCTTGAACCTCAGCTCAGCTGCTGCACGCTACTTCAGTTCATGCTAAATTTGCAATCTTGACTTCATTGAAGTGCAAAATTGCCTTGCTTGTCAAAAACTGGTAATACATACAAAACAATCCAGTACTTTATTTTTTTTGGCTCAAGTTGAGGCTTACATAGACTTAGAAATAGTTTCAGAATTTCCACATTATGTGAGCAGCTGTTTATGGTGTACAAACCATGTTAAATATTGAAGAGTGTCGATCGACTCATATTTGTGCATCATTTTAGTACTGTAGTAAACAGCAGTATCCATCAAAGTTGAGCTTAAATAGAAAAGCAAATGATGTATGAGTTGATTTTTGGCAATAGATTTATTGTAGGGGTTTTTTTGTTTGTTCTGTACATTCTGTCATAGGAGCTGACCATCAGACTTACTCCACAAATCTGCCACAGTAATTAAAAATAAATTGTATAGATTTATCCTGACCTATGCTAACAGCATCTTTCATTGTCTTATTCATGGTTAATTGCATGTGAATCCACTGGTCAAGGGAAGGATACAGCATTAATTACCGCATTTTACACACACTTTTAAGAAGGCTGGTTTAGATGTCCTGTCTTCATTCCAAGTGAAATGGACTTTCTGTTCTAGTACTAGCAAAAGGGCATCTTGCATCAGGACATTATATATAGGAAGAATTTGTACTCAATGGTTCTTTCCCTAATTTAGTTCTTTTAAAGATAAAACCCATGAGAAATAGCAGTGATACTTAAAATTAAAGCAAAATCTCTATGCCTTTTAAAGCAGTAAATACTTCAAAGGCTTTTGGCATAGTGCATTCTATGTGACAAAATTTGTCTGCCTGAACCTGAACCTATCCTACAGCCTCCTTCCTCCTCAGTGAAGTATGCTTATGCATAGGATGGGAGTTTTCTAAACCTCTTTCACTGAGAACATTTTTGGTTTTCTTTTCTTTTTTTAGTTGTATTTACTAATGAATTATTCATTTCACTGGAAAGGAGGAGTGATTGTCATAGTTGTATTTACTAATGAATTATTCAGTTGGCTAGAAAGGAGGAGTGCTTATCAATCTCTCCTGAAAAAGACTGTATTCCACGTTTTCCCATATTTGGTCAATTCCTTGGCTTTACTATACTCACCTATCTACCTCTGGCATGATCAAAGTTTTGGTGATAAATATTTCAACTCCCATCGAGGCTGGAATTTAGTTTTCACTGTTGCCAATCTTGGCTGTTAAAAATAAAATAGGCATTAGAGTACCCCAGCCAACCACAGAGCTTTAGCCAATGAAGGTGTCTTACAATTAGGACAATGTATATATTCTTAGATTATTATCAGAGCCCTTGAGAACTTTGTTTCTGCATGGACAGGAATCGTGTGTTCAAATCACTCAAAATTTTGAAACTCATCCATAGTGTTTCTGCCAGTAAAGGTTCAGAGCCTGAATTCTCCTGACAGGACAATAGCAAGAAGGTTTCCTCTTGAAGGAGGATATATCAGAGCAAAGTACTTACAACTTTGGTTTGGTGGTGGTTATGATAAGAGTTTCTGGTTTGTGTGGAATTGGTTGGACCAACTGGTTGGACCTGTCAGATGGATAGGCTATTTCAAAGGAAGGGTGAGGCATCATTTATGTAAGTAGAATTTGGTTTTTTTGTAGAAAGGCAGTCTTTATCAGACCTGTTAAGCCTGGCTCTGCATTGTGTAATAGACTGGATGTTATGGTATTTTTCAGGCTCCCATTTTGCATTCCTGAGCTACACAATTTTAATGTCTCCCAAAAGTCTTACTGAAATGTCTCCAGAAAATCAGAATCTTTCTCAGTCTAGAGTGAGAATGTAAAAAATGTGCACTCGGCATTTCCTGTGGAGCCCCGTCTGGACTAGCACGGCAGTCCTGTTGGCTCAGGACAATTGAGTGGTTTCCTGACTTGCCCTCATAAAAGAATCATTACTTGGATAATCCCTGCCTTTCTTGGCTTGCATTTTCATTTGTCTTTTGTTTGATCTTCATGTTATATTTCTTGTTTTTGTGCCTGTGATGGGTTGACCCTGGCTGAACACCAGTGCCCACCAAAGTTGCTTTATTGCTCCTCTCCTAAACTGCACAGGGTAGAGAAAATAAAATGTTCACGGGTCAAGATAAGGACAGGGAGAGATCACTTGCCAATTACCATCATGGGCAAAACAGACTCAACTTGGGGAAAATTAGTTTAATTTATTACTAGTCAAAGCAGAGTAGGGTAATGAGAAAATAAAACTAAATCTTAAAACATCTTCCCTGCAGCCTTCTTCCTGTGCTTAATTTTACTCCTGAATTAATATCTTCTGCCCTACAGTGGTTCAGGGGGATGGGAAATGGTAGTTACAGTCAGTTTATTACAAGTCACCTCTGCCACTCTTTCTTCCTCAGGGAGAAGAGTCTTCACACTCGTGCTCCAGTGTGAGGTCCCTCCTGGGGGAGACAGTCCTCCTTGAACTTTTCCAGTGTGAGTCCTTCCCAGGCTCTGCAGTTCTTCATGAGCTGCTGCAGTGTGGGTCCCTTCCACGGAGTGCGGTCCTGCAAAAACAGGCTGCTCCACACTCCAGCATGGAGGACCTCCATGGGCTGCAGGTGTATGTTTGTCAGACACTGGGGAAGTTTCTGGCAGCTTCTCGCAGAAGCCACCCCTGTGGCCCCTCTGCCATGCAAACCTTGCCATGCAAACCTAATCAGTGCTTCCAAATTAAAAAGTGCTTCCAAATTAAAGTAGGTTTGTGTTTCTTGCTGTTGTTTTAAAAAAGGTTAAGTGAAATAATTTTGGGAGGTAGCAAGTGCTTTGCATACGTTTATACTTTTGTTTGTCAGATTATCATTGTTGTATTATCCTTTTACTAGGGGTATATACCATAGCTGAAATGTATGTGAAATGCTTTCTTAATACAAACTGAATGTTGTATTGTACTGTGTTTTACAACAGAATTTGGTTCATTAAGGCTCACCACAGAATCAGACTTGTTCGATATTTTTATTAGTGAGCTTGGCACTAATCTTCAGATGATGTAGAGTCGTGAGACAGCTTCTGTACAGAGGAGAAATAGACTAATGTAGAAAGAAGTGAGTTATCTTTGTTACTTTGAACAGAGAAATATGTCAGGGCCCTATGTATACAACCAGTAATAAGAATTTTTGCTAGAAACTTTTCAACTGGACAGCTCAACAAGGAGGGATACCTGAGTGCTTTGAATGAGGAGAATGAGCTATTGTCATGATATTACTTTGAGTAAAACAAGTGCAAAGAAAGGATAAATGGGGGTCATGATGGTCAATGTTCTGGTGAGGCCACCCTGGCAAGGAGTGTGCATTGTGCTCAGCTTTGATGGGGTGTGGACCTGGTGCTCCATGGAGCATGCTTGTTTCAGTACATTTCAAGAACAAGGTTCAACTCAAGAACACAAATCCAAACTATTACAATGACATTGTGCAAGAACAACTGATTTTCTGTGATACTTCATCTGTGGAGCTTGTTAGAAGTGCCACTTCTGATTTCTATGCTCTGAGTGACTGGAAGGTGGTTCCCAGAGAATTAAAAAAAATGTGCCCATATTTTTGGTGCTTGTTATGCTGTGTTATTTTGTGATCTTACAATGTTATCTGTTTGAGCTTTATGTGTACATTTATGTGTATGTTATGAGCAAACTGTGTTTCTCTCTAAACTTGAAGTTTCTGAAGTATTGGAAGTTTTCTGTGTCAGTAACAATAAGGCGAATGCCCAGTAGGCTTTTACACAGATACACATTTTGACTATTTGAAAAAGTATAGATAATTTTATTCCAGGTTAGAGACTGTAATGGAAAATAAGTAGTAAATCCAATAGCAACAGGTCTGGTTGGGTCATTTAGATGACAGTTGAAGTGGGAGAAGATAAGGTATTGTGCAAATATATTGATGGAAACAAGTTCCTACAAAAGAAATGGAGATGACTGGAATGTGAGGAGCCTGACTGTTACCTGTCTCTCTTTTACCTGTGTCTGTAGTGGATGGTGCACAAAAGGGAAGTATACTGAGATGGTTGCTGAAAACATGTGACAGTACAAGTGAGCAAGAACATAGAATGGTGTCTCTGTAAATTAATTGCACTTAATTTATTGTTTTGCTCTTTGGACCATTCTTTATGGTTGCACATGGAGTGACTGAAGATGTGGTAATTCTATTCTCCAGCAGCAGCACTTCTAAGCCACTTGTCTAATGTAGGCAGAGAACAGGAAGGAAGCGAGACATGTCTTAATTCCAGTGCAGATCTACTTTGCACCCCCTGTCCCAGCCTGTGGATTTTTGCTCCCCAGGCACTGCTTGAGAGCTTTGCAGTGGGTGACTCATACTTGAGCAAAGCCAGGTTGTCCAAGGATCCACATGAAGAAGATAAAACTCACCTCCTCTCATTGATTAGTGCCAGCTTCTTGAGAGCACAGAGCTGTTGTTTTGGGCAGTGAACATTAATGACTTCCATCTGCTTAGCTTTGCAAGCCTTCAAGTGACGTGCAGCACTCCATCAGATATTACCAAGTCTCTAGTAAGTGTACCTCTGTCCTGATTGTACATTATCACTTCAATTTCGCAGTCTTGAAAACAGCTTTACTCTTCCTGGGTCATTGACAACCCTAGTGTGAAAGTATCCTAACTGCACACCCGTGTGTACTTCTGCACTTCCCAAAAAATGACTCGGGCTTCTCTATCAAACAGTAAAATTAGTGTTTTTTTCAGGAATATCCAGTCTCTTCTGGTGTTTCTTTCAGTCCTCTGCTTCTTTGGATTGCAGATGCAGAAGAGTAAATAATGGGGATTGACATGCTTCTATGCAGGAAGGAAAGCTGAAATTTAAGAGGGATTCTTTGGTATATCAACTGTGAGCTGGAAAATGCATCAGCCATGAACAGGCATAAAGCTGTGACAGTTTCAGATAAATTCAGGCCAAGAGTATTGCCAGTGACAGATTTGTACTGCAATTAACAGGATTAGGAACCAGCATTCTGGCCATGATGGAAATACTATCAAGTGATTTGGTTTTTTTTTTTAATTATTTTTTTAGATTTCTTTTCAGCTTCAATTTCTCTGTTTTCTTGAGCAGAACAGTGAAGCACAACTGATGTAGTAGACAGACACAGTGTCACTCTTGTCACTACTCAAGGTGCTACTAGTACTTGAATAACACTTAACCTGCTCTCTGTTACTGCTCTGTCACTTGGCTGGAGAGAACCGCTGTTGGACGAAGGAGAGAAGACATCGCTGCCTGCTTTCTCTCCCTTTGATTTGTGCTGTGAGCTTTGGCAGGGTTCTCTGGAAAGGCTGCAGGGAAGGGGAGCCAAAGGCACAGTTGGTATGGTACAGGGCAATGCTTGGGAATGGTATCATCAGAGGGGCATAAAACATAGGATTTTTAATATATAACAAGTGGTTGTTTGGGCCTGTCTGTATTTAGACCTGTGTACCCTATCTGTCCTCAAGTCTTTGTCTTCTGGAAAGCAGTTAGTTTCTTAATTAAAAAATATTCACATATTATATCTAAAGTATTATATGTTTTACATCATGTTTAGGTGCAGGACTGAAGGTCAGAATTCCTTAGGTACTTTTCCAGAAGGAAGTTCAGGAGATGTTAGTCTTCCTCTTAAGTGCAGAGGAGAAAGGCAGAGGCCGAGTCACGCTCCCAAAAGTCAGTAGAATATTAAACTCTGATGTATTTCCTATTCCTGTCCTTCCTTATCTGTATTTCAGTTTCTCATGCAGCCTAATAAGTACTATTTGGTTGAAGAATATCTTTCAGAAAGACATCCAGACTTGCCTGAAGACACCAAGAGATGGAGAATTCACCACTCTCTTAATGAATGGAGAGGAGTAGTTGGTGAAAGACTAATTTATTCCCTGGTTCAATTGTGCCTGGGGAATTTATTGCCTATGGTTGATGTGAAAAAGCACTGGCTTTATTTCTGAAAGAGTAGCAATGGGGTAACTTGGTTTGGTAAATACTTGCATTTTAACAGCCTCTTCTGTAGAAGACTAGAGTTCCTAGTATATGGTAGTTATTTTTCTGGGGATATAAAGCATAAATAAACCTTCATGGCTGGTAAGTTGCATCTAGAATGTTTTTATATGATCAGAGAAATAGGTAGACATCAGAGAATCTTGTTTTGAGCTTGAGCCTGGAAAAAGCTGTCACTCTAACCTGAGAATCCTTAGCTTCATGGTATTCAGTTTGTATAGGTACTGCATCACATGGGGCGTGATGCATTTAGATGTCTTCACTCTGGTATTCCAGCCACAGGTAAAAGGAACTCATTTGTCACTTTATATGCTATTAAATCTATTTTCATGAGTTTTCGGTATCTTTGTGCTTCAGGATCAAGTTACTGGTTATATTTGTGAGTATTGCTCCGATAGTGCGTGATTATAGTTTCCACTGCTTTTTTCTGAGTGTTTATTTGAAGAATGACTAGCATTTTTTTTGTAACTTTGCAGAGTACAGATGCCAATTCAAATGTGAGGAAAAGAACGAATGCCACAGTACAGTCTGAAGCTGATGGTGGGAGCCGAATTGACACAAGGCACAGCTCTGTCCAGCCTCCCTCTGTAGCTCAGGGGTCTTCTGACATTGCACCCCACTCCCTTTCTGCATCAAGTCCCAACCCTTTCACACGAATCAATGCATCGGAGACATTATCTTCTGCAAGAGCTACCCCTCCAGCTCCTCCTTCTACCCCCATTTTAACTGGATTTGTATCCCAGCATGCCACAGCTGGATCCCCTTCCATTCAGCACTTGCTTGGATCTAGACTGGAGCAGATTCAGACCACCACACCTAACACTTTAGGAGCATCTGCAAAGCCATCTGCTGTCACACCACCTCCTCCCCCTGCCTCCCACTCTGGCACGAGTAAGATAGACAAATATGCACGCATTTTATTTCCTGTTACCTTCGGAGCATTTAACATGGTCTACTGGGTGGTGTATCTATCCAAGGACACCATGGAAAAATCAGAAAGTCTAATGTAGTTTTGCTGCTATGTAGTAGTTCCTAAATTATACTCACATTTGATGCAGAGTTTCTTCTTTTGAAACTATTTAAAAAGGTCAGTAATTCTTATTTATAAAAGCTGTGTGCTACTTTCCCATTCTAAAGGCTGGAGTTATTGGGGATAATTAGTTAACTCTTAGCAGAGTATTGGGTAACAGTAATGGGTCTTCCTCCATTCAGCCAGCAATGAACCAACACTCGCTTGAGACAAACTACTCTGGCTGCACAGAACTTGCTTTTGGGAGGAACATGCACCTGAAAAACATCAGAGGTAGAGGTGCACAGCTGTGCAGTGGAACACATCTGACTGCTAGGAATATGGATGTTGGCTATTACAAATCCCTGAGGCACCCAGCACTGCTGTCTGGACACAGCACTGCATTCTCTGAGTGCGAGGTCTATGTCCTGAATATTTTGACAGTGCTTGCTGGGGAAGGACTTTCCCTGCTAGTTTAAAATTGGCAGAATGGGGGGAAGAAAATGAACAGTGGCAAAAGAAAAGAGAGTCCAGCCTGGGAGAGTGCAACTCCGGGAAAGTTATGCAAAGGAGTTGTAGAGCTCCGTATATTTTTACTAAGCATTATTTTGCATTGTAACATGGGAAATTCTCACACCAAACTAAGAATGAGTGAACCTTGTAAAATCTGAAATCTGATGCAATTCTCAAAATTGGATTTTCTTGTTTGGTAAGGTGATCTTAAATGGGCGATTCTTCTTTGACCTTGCTGACCAGCTTGAGTGGATTTACTCCTAAATTACATCAATTGTAGTAGATGAGGACCAGATCCACAATGTTCAACTTCTTATTTGAATTCTTTGCTTTTTCTTTGGATGCTTTGAGGTTTGGGTTTTGGTTTGTTTTTGGGTTGTTTCCCCCATACTTTTCAGTTGCACTCCTGATTTCCTTTAAACACATATTCCATTGCCCCCACCCCATGCTCCTTACGTAATGTTTGTGTCAAGTTAAATTTTTAACGTAGTCTTGAAAGTGGCTTCAAAATTAAGCAAAAAAAGCCTCATTTCCTGTGCATGGATGAGTGTGGCTAGGGCACGTCACTGAGTGAATGAAAGACACCCTTTTTGAGAAGGATGGCTGATTCCCTAGGTGGATCCCAGGCTAAAAAACTTAATTTACAATCCATTTGTTTACTTTAAACTGTGGCATAGATAGGTGCTTTTCATACCAAATTGCAGTATGCAAGCGGGCAGCATTATTAAAGAATTGAATAGTTAAACCTGATAGAAATCCTAATCGTAAATGTTATTTTCACTAGAAAAGGTAGAAAACATATTGCCAATAAGTACAAGAAATGTTTGTACAGATCCATCTGGCTCAGCAAATGGTTAGCGTTTCTGTGCAGGTGACAAGTGAAAATCAAAGGCCAGATTCTCAGCTATGATCTGGCTGTGCCTTTAAAGGGTCTGGACTAATCCTTAGCTTCAGTTGATTAGCTTCAGCAGATTGGTAGCCTGTTGTCAAAGTCTTATGCTGCAGGGCAGATCAGGTGAGTGTTGAGTGGTTCTGTGCCCAGATAATGATCAAGGGACTGGTGGAGACCACAAGCTGGTGGGGTAGTGGATGGCATGTGTGAGACTGCCCTAGACTATGCTGGGACAAGAGTCAGGGTAAAAAGACCCCATAATGGTGAGACTACAACCGTGCCTCTGTCTCTCCAAGCCTTTTAGCCAGCTCATGGCTGAGAATCTGACCTTTAACTTACGGGACCTGGGAGATGGCAAGAGATACTACAGCGTGTAGTATGGATCCCTTAGTGCTCTTGCATGTGTAATACTGGACTGTAGATGATAGAATGCAGTGGGAATGTCTTACCTAACCTTATTATAGTGTAGTGATATAAACAGTTGCCTTAGTCTTTCTTTTACTTAAGGGATGCTCTCAAAAGGCCAGGTATGGTTCTTTCCTTTTTCATCTTTTACATCTCGAAGATGCCTGAGATGCCAACACTCCTTAGAAAACCATTATGTGGCATATCACAGAACTGGAAGTGGAGCACCCATACAAGATGTCTTAACTGCAGTAGTTTGTATCTTTGGATGTACTGCTCGTTGCTGTAGCTGTTTCCTCTCTAATTAGGTCACATTGTTACAAGTTGTTAGAATAGAAGATAGTATGCAAGAGATTGATTATTTATTTGGTTAAGCCAGAAGTAACAAAGCTTAACCTCTGGGAATTACTGATTATGGTTGCACAAATGATAAAATACTTCTAGCATGAAGAAAGGTGACCTTCTGTGTATAGAACCTAGTATTTGCACCAGAAGTTACTGAAATTACTCTTTGCTTTCCTCTGTGATGAAAACCAAGGATGTTTTCTCACAGGCAGAGCTTTAAACGATTCATTAGAAACAGCTGTCTGTTCCTTCCACCCATCCCTGTGTACTGATTTTATAATCAGCTTTTTCTAGTTCACTGTTCGGTGGTATCAACACTAGTTCAGGCAAAGACTGATCTAAATGTGCTGCTTGAATTCACTTGTACTTTCTGTTTCATTTTAAAGGCTTATAAGGAGGAAAAAGGCTTGCAAAAATTAATAGATTCCAAATATTTATTTCTATGCTTCCATTTTGGGAGAAATTTTTAGTGATACCTCAGAAAAAGTTACCTATTTTAAATCTGCCAGTGTATTTCTGAAGAACTTTCCAACACTTCCATGCCTACATTCAAAATGAGATACATTAAAAAAAAAATCATTATGAGTCTAGGATTAATTTATTGAACTGTACTACATTTTTATGTTGCAGCATATGAATAAATTGCCATAATTACCTTTCCAAAGTACATGTGGACAATGTAAATAGGAATTTATTGTTAACAGTTGTTCTTCCTTATTTTTAATCTCCCTGAATGATCAGAAACAATAAAACAATAAAAAGCCTGCAATATACTCAGTGACACCAGAACTCGGAAGCACAAAAGGAGGAATATGCTAAATATAGTGGCCCAAATGTTCAAAACTGCTAACTAAAATCTTAAGGGAGATCATTGCAGGTGTCATTTCAATGACCAAATAGCTTATTAGAAATGAGCTTCAGTGAGATGAACTCTACAGGAGCTCTTCTTTTTAGTTTCTTATTCTTTTTTTCCCATTGGCTTTGTTGAACAATCTTTCTTTGACAGTATCATAGTGATTTAAAACTAACCAAACTCTTCAGATAAGTTCACATCTATCAACAGGAAAGGAAACTGGATATAATGACAAAAATCTTTACAAGGAAACAGAGATAGCTCTCCCCTGATATTTCCTTGGAGACATTGTTACCAGTAGCAAAACTCCCAGATTGCAGTGATGCAGCCCTGACCACTAATGCAGTCATTTGAGAAAACAGTTAAAAACATGGTTCAGGAAGATTGCCTTCACAGGAGCTGAAGTGTGGTTTGTAGTCAATTGAGAGCCCACTATTAACAGGTTTCACTGCAATTGTGAAAATAAGGAAGCTGAGAAAGGTGGCAAACTTACTCAGCCCTTCACGGTGACGTGAGCTCTTAGAGCTCAACAGAAGTACTGGAATCTGTTTTTCCTCCTGTAAAATGGACTTGTCTCCATCAAATGGATGTTGGTAGTACATTTCTTCTCCCATGTGTCTATGAAGGGGAAAAAAGTAGACTTTTAAAGCTGTTTATTTATCCACTCTACATTACTCTTTGATCAGGCAGGTAAACTGAACAATAACTGAATGAAAGAGGTAAATAGTTCAATAAGGAATGCGATTAGAGCTCTTCTGTTAACAGGAGCTAAGAGTTATTGATTACAGGGTATTCAAGTGGAGCCTTTGACATCTCATCATCTTTGTCATTCAGAATGGACCTTACGAAAAAAAAAGGGGAAAGCAAGTACGTGTATTTAATAGGATTTAACCAGTATTTCCACAAAAACCTGGATGAACTCAGCTTTTTGATATGCCCAGAATTCTGTGTTCTTCCACTGTATTGTGTACCTCCTCTATGTCATTTGGCCTCAGTGTACCTTAATGCTGTAGTACACTGTCTGTATGCCATGTGAGAACGTCAGGGTATGCAGTGTGTATTTATCCAATTTATCCAAAGCCTAACTTCCTATATTCCTTGTGCTATTAGAAGTGAAGGGAAGGCCAGAATGGAAGAAATGTCACACAGGCTTTGTTAGAGACACACACTGGCCATCTGGGACATTTTCCCATAGATACTACAGATTTCCTAGCAGGGTGTTTTTCAGTGTGCTATAGCACACTGTATGTCCAAATCCCAAAAGCTTCCAAGAGGTCTGTTTGGAAAGAAGAGTAGATCATGGACTTTGCACACTTTCCATAACTTTTGCTTGACTTAGAATATTAAGGAGGAAAGAAATTTTGGTGAGTTTTACCTTGTCTTCCAGAGACTTGCCAATAGGGCTTGGCCTCACTAAAATAGAAAAGGTTTGTGTGGCTAGCACTGTTATGAAATGCAATACAGACAGCTGACAAAAATTCAGCCTTGGTTTTATTTAATTCTAGTATTGAATAACAGATTAGGAAAAAAAGCAGCTGTAGTGTTGAGAAGCCTAGGTTTAGTATAACATCTGCTGATGATCTCGATCAAGCCAAGGATGATCAAAGTTGTAGAAGTCTTACAGAACTGTAGGGCTGTGCAGCAGTAAGTTTGCAGCAGGTCAGTGCTAAGTGGGCAGAATAGAAGATGCTTCCCTTCATACTCTGACAGGAGTAAAGCAATATTGCATAAGCAGTACAGCTCCTCCATTTATATTTGGTAGAACAAAACTGTATAAACAAAATTTCATATTCAGTGGAAATCTGAGGGGCAAATATCATTATGGAGGTCAGTATTAACCACCAGACAACAACCCGAAAAATCTCGGGGAAAAAAATCCAGGAAAAAATTTAAATTAATTTAAATGACAGTAGCATCTTTTAAAATTATTTATTTATATATATATTTTTTTGTATTTCTTTCTCTGTGGGCTTCCAAGGTAAGTTTACATTGTTGTAAGGACCTGTACTGGTATCCACTGACACCAATATGTGTTTTTCGTTTACTTCAGTGCACTTTAAATGGGAAGTTTACTGGAAGGAATAATGTGCCATTTTGAAAGAGTCTGATATGCGTTAATTTGTGCAATCTTCCTTTGTAGACCTCTCCTCAGAGTCAAGATGTAGCTATTTTGGAGAATGTGAGTGTGGTGAGAGTTTCAGCATGTTCTGAGTAAATCAGACTCTGAAAGTAAATTTTTGCCACATCCCAAGCAAGTGAGAGTAGTGCGAAGTACAGAGCACCCTGTAAAGATCTCTCTTTGCTAATGTTATGTTCTGTGTTAACTGGAGGGAATGAAAAATGCAATTATTGTAAAATTGATAGCATTTGCAAAACATACTTTGTTTTCACATGAGTTAGAAATGTGATAGTTACTTATTTCAGAATTGAACAGTACTGTCTTCTAGTCCATAACTTACTGCATCTAGATGTATCTTTTAGACTTTCTTATGCTTTTTGTATTATTCCACTGGAAAGGGTTTCAAAGAAAACCAGTTAATATCCATTGCAGTTGACTATATTTTTTGGTCATAATTCTGTTTTCATTTTCTTGTGCAAGAGGAATTGAGAGCATGATGGCTTCTTCAAAACAAAAATAACAGCAGCAAAAAAAAAGCCTTGGAGATTCCCTTTTTTAGAAAACCATCCAAACTCCCATCAATTTTTGAATGGTTTAAAAAAAAAAAAAATAGTGTAGTTTTAACATTTAAAAATACTAATGCTGTTGCAGCCTGGATACATATATACATTTATCTCTTGAAAAAATATCAGTTCCCTGAATTTTAAGGAGGAAAACTCAAGATGCACTTGCTAATAGTTCTGTATTGAAAGAGTACCCTTCTGGATGAAAACACCATGTAAGGTAGGTTTTTTTGTTTTTTATTTTTACTACTGTCTTCATATAACTATTTTCAAGAAAAAGATCTGGAGGAAAAGTATGGTATTACTGAATTAATCTTCAGCTAGCATGAAGATCTGGGTTATTTCCTGCTGGTCATCTTGCTGTTGTGTCAACATTTGCTTAGTTTTTTGTGAGTGCTGTATCCAGGTTGCTGTTAACTGACATAGTAATCTTTGGATGATCTGATGACATAAAGAAACACTTAAGGAAGTCATTGTTTGTGAATATGTTTTCATCCTTGGAAAAAACTTAACTGGAATTTGGTAGAAGAAGCAGATGACATTATGAAGCACTCAGCTGTACTTCTGAGCTCAATGAATTGAAAAATTTAGTTGAGTACTGCTTTGTCTTGCATCATCATCTTGTGCTGATGGCTCATCTCCATGCTAAGTAAAACTGCTACAAGGACGGAGGACCCAGCAGTAAAGAGCGTGTACAAGTATTTCTTCAAAGTTATTTTGAAATATGAGATGGCTAACCTTATTACTGACAGTAACGTCACACTATGCTTTATATTTGCAAGCTTGAAAATCTCCTTTTCTGTTAGAATGGACCAGGTTGTCAATGAACTTTTCATAAATCATAAATAGGTGATTCTGTATGTGTATGTATTTAATTTTTTATTAATTTGTGGCAACATTCTCTTATCACCAGATGAGTGGTGGAGATTTGAGGTGTTTCAGATAACTAGAGTTCTTGAGCAATTACTTTTAAATATTTGTTTCATAGGTAATTGACTTTGCAAATCAATACCAGCAGTGCTTTCATGGTGAAAATTAACCCACTTGTGAAAAGTCCTGGCCGTGAGTACTCAACCCTTATTTGAAGGGCTGATGAAGCACATTGGGCAGGGCAGCACTCAGGGTATGTTTATTTTGAGAGGCTTCTGAATTGGAGCTGGCTTATATCCTGCCATCTTCTGAAGCAATCTGCACCAGAGAGACTACAGAGCAGAATTGATGGGGTTTTTGTGGCCTTTTGTTAAGACTCCATCATAAAACTGTATTACTGCTGGATGTAGTGCTCTCACCTTCTTCTCTATTGTCTTGCTTTGTGTGTGGCAAATATTTCAGTGCTTGTGGGGGAGCAGTCCGAAATAACTTGTCTAGCTAAAGCCCCGAGTTTGTCTTGTTTCCTTTTGGCTGGTTAGTAGCAGTGGGATCTGTCTGATCTGGCTCCCCTCTTAGTGCTGGTCCAAAGGAGGGGGTGAGGACCCTGGATTGGTGCTTTGAGCTGGGTTAAAGCTGGTGTGAAACCACAGTCTGAGGATTCTCATCTTAACCTCCACTGTCATTAAAACAGAGGTGCTGTCAGACTTTCTCAAACCTCCGGTACCCCTTGTGGTCATTTTTCCTCCACAAAGGTGATTTTGTGAATTGTATCAATGACAAATCATGGACTAAAAAAACCCCAAAACAAAAAAAAACAGGCCAGAATTTTTGAAAGAGCCAAAATCAATGAAGTTCTTTGAAGAGAGAGAAAAGGAAGAGAAGGGAAAACATGAGGATAGATGAAAAATTTAATTTCTTGCTACCAAGCAGTTATTTTAAGATATGTCCTGTTAGAGGTACTAGAACTGCATCTGGCAGGAAACAGCCTAGAAATAATTATTTCTTCATTACAAGTATAATGAGAAAGTAATAAAGAAAAGTGTCTAATGTCCTGTTATAAACATTTGTGTTCCACTGTAGCTGTTTTCAAAAATGGTACTTTCATTCTCAGCCAGGAAGAGTTAGGAGACAGAATGGGAAGGGGAAAAGAATGAGTTTTATTAAGTATTACTGTTTCCCTATGTTTTAGAACATTTCTCAACCAAAAATGTAAACAGTAACATTTAAAAAAAAAATCTTTCTGGGACTCCATATATTTCATTTTCAGTAATGAAGCACTTAAAAATGTTTAGCATTTAACTTGCTTTATGTTTAAGAGATTAAATACAGGGAATGCTGTCTCCGATTTAATTCAGTTATCAGAGGGGATGTGGGTGAAGAAAAAGCTTTCGTTACAGTAACAACAAGTTTTTTTAAAGTATCATGCTTTCCTGCTGAATCTGAAGACTTCCTTCTTGTACCCAAATTCATGGGAGCTGTTTAGTGCTGAGCATTTCTGATAATCAGTGCTAATAATCAGTGCTAATAATCAGTGCTAATAATCAGACAGTGCTACAGCTTGTGGGCTGCAGATGCATTTAAAGTTTCCGTGTCTGAAAATGTCCGTCCACAACTTGGCACTTGCACAGCGTGGATCCCACAAAAGGCAGAGGTGTGTGTGTAGCCCACTGTGGGTGCATGAGAGCTGTTGTGTTGCTCGTGTGGGAGAAGATGGGAGTCTGTGGTCAGAAACAGAGGGTAAGGAGACTGTGACTGCCTCTTTCAGAGGCTGAGCAGAGCTTATATTGGATTAAGCCACTTATGAAAATGCCCCCTAAACTCTTTTCCAAGTAGGCGGCTTAGGAACAAGCTGAGTGCAATGTGGAATTCAACTCCAACTGCAAATCCTGCATGAGGATCAGCACAGTTAATCTCTCCTAAGGTTTCTGATGCTGTGGCTAGAAGACTGAAAAGGTGTGAGGTAGCTCCTGCTGCCAGCTGGAATGCCTTCATGTTGCTGTGCATCCAAGCTGTCCTGTAGTGCAACAGGGTCTTTGGAATAGTGGGGGTGGGATGGAAAATACTTCTTTGGAGTACAAAATAGGGCAGAATGAAAATCTTCCTTCAGATCAGCACTGCTCATCTGCACTGTAACAGTGCAGAACATCCCGAAGGAGCACCAAGGTGCAGTGTTGTCTTCTCCTTGCATATCTGCTAAATGCTTTGAAATGGAGAGTGGTGGGAATGACAAGCACAGGTCTGGTAATGGAACAGAACATGCTTAGTGCTGCTGCCTGGTATGTACCCACAGTTTCTTGCCAGCAGCTTGCGGACCTTCCCAGTGAGGCAGAACAGCATCGCTGACTTTTTCATAGGTATAATTATTATGCCCCTACCATCTCTCCTGTAACTTAAACATTGGAAAGGGAGGGTTTCTCTTTGATGCTCTATTTTGTTGCATAATTATGAAGAAGAAAATCAAGCTGAATTCTTCTCATTTTTTTAACTTACTTTTTTTTTTAAAGAGGTTTCCTCACCTGCACGCATAGAAATCATAAGCTCCATTGCAAACTTCAGGAAGGTAGGAAACACTTCTAAGCAAAGTTCTCTCTATGATTATCTCACAAAGATAGCTTTCATTTTCAAATAAAATCTCTAATTTGGAGAATATTTAGTAAAAACTTCTAAAATTTTAAATACAAAAGTATTTTCTGTGTGCTGAAAATGTGAATTTTATTTGTAGACATTTCACTTAAGAAGGTAAGGCAAAACAAATGTATGTGGGTTTTCTGTTAAGCTGAAACAGAAAGATGCTTAGCTACGGGATATTCAGTAGCCATTTCATAAATACATTAATTGTATTTTTTTTTTTTTTTCCTTTGGAGAATGTGGAGACGATGCATAAACAGAAGGTGGGAAAATTCTGTGGAGAGGTTTTAAAATGCTACTTCTCACTTCCTCTCTGGATATCATATGCATAAATATAGTGAAATCGGATAAGAAAAGGTGTGTGAGTTAAAAACACATTCTTTGATCCTCACACTCCCAGTTGATCTTACTAAGTACGCAGTTAAGCAGCTTCCCTGTGTACTTCCAAGTTTTCTTTCTGCTATGCCGTGGGTGAACTGTGGAAGACCTAGGAATTTTTAGGTTCAGTTCATTAGTCCAAGTCAGGAGGGCACTCAGTGCTGGCCTTGCTGAGTTAGGAGTATGTTTTTATAGGTGTAAATTTTGTCCTGATGGAGCAATCTGTTCAGCAGGAGAAGGTATCCCACTTCTGGAAAAGAGCAGCTGAGGCATTTTGCTGAGGTAAGGTGTAAGAGTTGAATTAGGCTTAAGGGGTGCTCATTAGCTGTATTAAACTCCCCAAGTGAAAAATCTAAACCCACTCTTTGGCATGTTCTGCTACTTTTGCACTGTTTACTGTTCTGGTTTGTTCAAGATATGTCCCTGACTTTTCTTCCTTGCCTTGTGGCCGAGGTGGGGAGCAGCAGTTTCTGGGATGGTGTGGGATTCACATGCCTTCCCTTTAGCCACGGGCTCTCTACGCATCCCATCTCCATCACCGGGTACTCAGCAGAATCTGGGCAGGGAGAGGGTGTGCATCCATGCCAGTGGCAGATAAGCCCCAGCAGTCAAGCAGCAAGGCACAGTGTGAGTAGGGTTGGAGTCCTAAAGTATGGTGTGTGAGGACTTTTGCGTGGGTTTCAAGATCCAGTGCTAGTGCAGTGGCATAAACCAACTTTGATTGCTTGAAATACAGTTGTAGAACAGACAAAAGATTTTCAGGTTTCTAAATTCTCTGGGTGACTGCTAGCACTGCCAGCCTGCTTGTGCTGTGTGCTGCATCTCTAGCAAGCATACAGAGCAGTGACAGTATGTTAAAAGCCCGTCTGCAGGCACTGCATTTACTTGCTGGTAGTAAGTAAATAAGGCCCCTAGAAGTTGCCTTGGTTGCTCTTTCTCCTCACTTTTACCTACTACCCTTGCACTCTGCCAGTCCTGCCAGTTCTGATATTCCAAGTTGCTGGGGCACTTTAGTGAGCTGTTAAAATCAGTCCATCTAACAAATGATGAGGAAAATCCTTTCTCTCGCTCTTTCTACACACAAATTCACAGTTGAGAGGCAGACTGGGAGATACCAACTTCTGCACTAATTCAAAGCTTATGACCCAAGGAACCAACTGAGGAACAACAACAACAACAAATTATATTATATCTTGCGTTGTTTTAAAGCTGAAAAGAAGTAAAAAAAAAAAAAAGAAGATGGTATTTATTGATGCTCAGTTTACTGTAACCTTTTCTTTTCCTGAGAAGCCCCATCCATTGCAATCAAAACAGCTGGGTTTAGGCTTAGATATTGCAAGGAAGACTGAAAAATAATGAAGCTTTTGGAAGTACTTCTATCTTTGTGTTCTGTAAAAGTAGTGGCATGCAGAAAATATGCACTAAAGCAAGCATAGTAAAAATGCTTTTTAAACACCCACTATAGGAAAGTCCTATCTTCTCTGTCAATAACTTATTACTTCTGAAATATGTGGCTGTCCTAAATGCATGTTGCAAGATTTCCTGTGCCATGCCAAATTCTGATGTTTATCCCTTTGTATTGGCTCATACATGGGGAAGAACTGAAAGGAAATCAAAGCAAGGGAAGCCTTGGGTTGAATTCTTTTACACTATTCTTGGTGCACATTTTAGTTGCATGGAACAATGTGGCTGGGAGGATTTGAAGAATCACAGGTTAACTAAATTATCTGAATGATATGTTCAGTGCTGGTCACCTGACTATACTAACAAACTTAAAAGGTGGTTTGATAGCTGTCAACTTGTTTTGCTATTGTGCAGCTTAACTGTTACCTTCCTGTATTATGAACATCTATGTATTTGGAAAATAAATCCATCTTGCAAGAAAGATTGTGCAAAAAATTGTTCCTATTATACTCCAGTGTATATTGCTGATGTCAAATAAAATACAATTGTGAGAGTTCTTAAACAGTTGTCTTTCTAATTGTGGCCTGAAGCAGGAAGAGGAAGGAATACAGTAAACCTCTTTAATATGGATTCTCCTGCAATTATTGCTGTAACATTGATGCTAGCTAAATGAGTCCATCAACCTGATGTTTTATATATGAACAGATAAAGGGATGGGTTTCATGAGAAATATGATGAATGTTAATCTGTTTTGTTATTTATTAAGATGGCACACCAGTCTACTGATTTATCATGGTCATGATGTATCTCACTGTGTCAACAAGATAAAAGCTAAATGAATTACCTTGCCTCTCTCACAGCAGTAGAAACAAATAATACACGGATTAGCAATGCTCACTTTATTATCTAGTTTATTTATTTTTTATTCCTGTGAGGTAATCTAAGAGAACTTCATTCTTGCCTTGCCTGCCAACAAACCATTTGTCAGCTGCTCTAATTCTTTACATGACCTAAAGTGATTTTCTATTATTCTGTGCTTGGGCCTGGCAAAGCTTCCGTACATCAGATGCCATAGACTTTATAAAGACTGTGTTTCAGCAAAGATGAACTATAGCTTGCACCAAATATGTGTAGAGAGGCATGTATGGAGAAATCATTTTAGTAATAGTAGTAGGCCCATGCAAGGCCAGGAGAGGGGCACCCTAATTTCTTTTGCTAAGTGTGCCCAGGACCATCAAATCTTTTTGCAGGCTGAGCTGAAAGCTGTCAGAATGGCTTATAGTGCTGCAAGATGCCGTAATTGCTGCTTGCTTCAGGGACAGATGTTGGTGCCAAGAAATCTGCTATGTTTGACAATCACAGCTAGATCATAGATTTGGGAGACTACAGCCCTTTCTCCTAGCTTCTGTGGCTGTCATTTTTAAGCCTGTAGCACAAACTAGTCATACATGCTGCTGCTGCCACTTAATGTTACATGGCATAATGCTACCTACCCCACGTCTCGCATTTTACTCACATCACTTGCATTGATTAGATGGGGAATTCTGCTGTTAGGTTATAGATGAGGTCTGTTTAGCATCCAAAGAGAGTTTTCATTGACTTAGTGGATGCTGGGGTCAGGTTTTATGTAACTTAGAACTATGGCTGCTGGTAGTATAAGAGGAATTCAGCCTGCAGGCTGAAAATGATCAGGAAAATGACCAGCCCTTTACATGGGCTGGTGAAAAACACGTCCTAAATTAACTTTTCATTCTTCTTGTTGTATTGCATGTGATTAGTGCTTCTTAAGACCACTAAATCCATTTCTGGTAGTTAGAAGCTTGAGACTTCTGTTGTATATGTATATTCATTCTGAGTTTAAGGGAATTGAGCCTTTGTTTTCTGTCTGAATGGTCTTACTGTGGGCCCATGAAATATCTGAGATTGAGCAGGGAATAGGTGCTCTCAATTCCCATTAAAATATTCTACTTTTATATGTATTACTTAGTACTTCTTCTAAGAGAAAAAACACAGCTAAGGAGGACTCAGTTGTGGGAGTCAGGTTCTGGATTTTTGCCTACCACTGCCTTCTGCCCTTTTTCCTCCTTCCTTTCTGCAGGGATCAGTCTCAAATTTATATTCTCAAATTTGTATGCAGATGCTCGTTTTTAATGACCCTGGAGAAGACACAATTAAGGATGCTGTTACTTGAATAAAGATCTTGGTCTCAAATGCTGAATATCAGTGTTCATCTACTGAGCAGCCTCTGACCTGATATGTATATAAAGGTAAAACCTACTCAGCCTGTTCAATGGTCTGAGATGGTAAGACTAAAATTGTCTAGAAAACCAGCTAGATGACAGCTCCAGACATAAGTGAAGAAGCACCTGGGAAAAGGTTGGATGTAGCTCATGTGACATTTCACAACTTATTCCAGCAATTGTCATGTCAGGAGGGCAGCCAACACAGGAACCGGGAGACTGGAAGTTGTATTGACTTCAGCACGGCCGAGTGAGCCTGGAGGAGAAATTCAAAGTACAAGGTGAAGGGTAGTCCCAGTGTGAGTGCAGGAAGGAACTGGTAACACCCTGATTGCTATTAGGGGAGGGAAGATGAAGGTGTGAGTCGATGTGATTAAGCCAGCAAAATTTAGAGAAATTATAGATCAAAGGCTTGTTTTTCAGATTTGCTGGAGGGTCTTTAAGAGAAATAGAGTACTTACCTGTATTGCTGAACTGCTTTAATGCTGATGAAAGCCTCTGGGTGGGAATTATGTGTCAGCCCTGACGGATAGTGTAAAAGGAAACTTGCTGGAGACCTAACAGGTGTGAAGCTGTTGGGGCAAGGTGCCAAAGGCATTCTAGGATGGGCAATGTGTCCAGATGTACTCACTGTATTTATTGCAATTTTGGCTATTTTTCTTAAGTGACTTTTTCTGTTTGTTCTGTGGAGATTTTTACTTTCTCAACTGAGAACTCAAACTACAGGAAATTCATTAAAAATGCATTGAAGTATTTTCTTTTTCAGATGACAAGAAGCTGAGCAAAAAGCTACTCTGAAGTGTCGTTCACAGCATGGGAGAGCCTGCCAAAACAACACAAACAACTTGGGGCTCCCTGGTGTTTTATCTACTGGGGTTTTTTTGGTGTTTGGTTATTTTTTTTTAATGATTTCAGATGGAGTTGTTCTTATATCCTTCCTTTACAAGGCTAATGATTAGAGCACTTGCCCATAAAAGATGTTGAAAGTCTTCTGCTTGTTTTACAACATGTATATAGGCATCAGCTCCCAGCTGACATAAAAAACCTCTGTGTGTAATGTGAAGTAACCACAGCCAGTGGGCCATTATAGCAAAGGAGAAGACCTGTGGGGTCCCTTGAAGCATAGTAGAAGGTGTTTTGCTTCAGGAGTCTGTCCAGGATCTGAAGTTGACAGAGGTGTGTGATTCTGTTGCTGGTTCAGGAGATAATTTCATACATGTTTTTCACAGTGTTTCTGGACCCCTTGTTTGAGGAGCCTATACATGCAAGAAGCCTTAGCACCAGGTAACGTTGTTCATGGAGTTTGAATAAACGTGTTAGAATGCCTACAGATTTGACCCTGAAGGGAACTGGACTCAGCTGGAGAGGCCTAAATGTTATGTGGGTTGTATGGGCACAATTCCAGCGATAGGAAGACTATTTTTCCCCAGGGACATGACCATCCCTGGAGTTCCACCCCAGCTTTGTGACTACGTGTCATAGTGGTGTTGATATGGGGCCCAAAGAGAGACTTTGTAAGAGTAGAGGTGTCCAGTTGGAAGTTAAATGGGCCTGATTATTTGCATGAGTCTGGGCCTGTCTGAATGGTTTTTGCTACTGCTATATACCAGCCTCTTTTTTTACCATGCATTTGACTTTTATTCCTTTATTTATCTTCCTTAATAACAGTCTTTGCTTTTATTGAAATGAATTACATCTGTCAGTTCAGGCTGGAAGTTGTGCTTGTGTTTTTTCTAAATTTCCAGCTCCTCTAAACAGCATTACATCTGTGTTATGTGATTCATTGCGAGCTATAAAACACAGCAATGCTTTGGAGACACTGTGTAAGCTCTGCTTTGTACGTTGACAGCTGAAGGTCAAGAAGGTGGGATGCCTTAGGAATGCAGAAGCAGATCCCTACCAGATTCCCTGGCCATCACAGGAAAAGAGGTATTTGAGATGTGTTTCCATCCTCTCCATGTGGCTCCAAGCCATGTCTGAGAATTGGCGCAGCTGGAATTATTTTAAGACCTTTTTATTATGTTTTAACTTCATCATATAAGATTGCAATAAACACCACCTTTGGAGAGAAAATGTGATAAATTCTATCCCTGAATTTGAGAAAATATTATAACTGTTGGTGAATGTAGTAACATAAGTAGGATAATTGTTAAGTCTGCTTAATTTCTCTAACTGGAAGCCTCTTCTCCTGTGATTTTAAGAGCCTGGCATCCTATCAGCATCTTGGGCTTTGATAATTTTCACATTCACCTAGATTAGCTAAATATTGTTGCTTCTGAATATATTTAGTTATCAAACTTGTGACCACACATATCACAGCATCTGTCAGATCTTTTTCAATCAGTTCTTACATAATGCATGTTTTATCTTGCCTTTATTTCCATAAGTTGTTGTCAATAAGCTGCATTCTAAAATATAAGCCTTTAGTCTCCTCTGGGATATGAAAAAAATTACGTGAAAATAAATGGCTGTCAGTTTGATACTGCAAGTGGTGAGAAGAAGTTGGCTTAGTATATTCTGAAATTTGTTAAAAATACATGTGTCTGTATGCTGAGAAAGGTCTGGAAAGAGCTTATCTCTAATGGATTGCTCAGTTCCCTGTCCGAGGTGTCTGTGGGCAAAGCCTGGTAAGGAGGTATATCAAGGTGCTTAAAGCGAGAGCTGAGGGAATGAGCCTGAGCGTTCTTTTCTGTCATGCAGCGTGATTTATTGTTACTTTATTCACATGAAAGTCAAATTCATTGAGTAAATTATATAGTGTGAGCATCTCTTACTTTTGTTATCATAGGAGCAGGGTATGCTAAATGGAGCAAATCAACCAAATCAATCCTTAATTCATTGTCATGGATTTTTCCCCAGGAGTATTCATTATGTCCTTGCAAATGCATTGTTGTTGCATTTCCCTGTAACCATTATTTAGGTTTTTTTCACTATTTAGTTAATACATATTACATTAATGTCTTTAAATTTGGATGAAACCACAAGTACTTAATTCAAGTTACACATAGCTTTGTGTTGTGTTACTAACATTTATTTAAAGAGTTTTCTAGGGAAAGTTGTATAAAATAAATCATTTTGCAAGAGTCATGAAGAAACTCACAAGAGAAGTACAGAAGACATTTTCTACTCTGTGTGTGCTGAAACTACTGGAGAGTGAGGTACAGATTCCAACAATACCCAAAGTACAGTGGCACATGGCCACCAGATTTAGTCTCAAATCCTGGGGTTTTGGCCCTTTTCTTTGGTTTTGCTTTGTTTTGTTTTTGTTTAGGCTGTGTCCCTCACACTGTTCCTGTCCTTCTTGGCTATTCAGTTCCTGCTTTTCTTTGTCCAGTGTTCCACCCCATTCTCTCTTTATAACTGATTCCCTCAACTTACCTAATAATTGAATTCAGTGGAACTTGAGGACATGTTCAAGTGCTCTCCTGAAGAAGGATGCTCTACTTAATCAGACTGAAATTATCTGTGAAGTAAATAACATTTATGAAGAGTTTTCTGAGTTATGAATAAATGCAAGGACAATTTGTTGATGTTAATTTTGTCACAAAGTACTTTATTAATAAATTGTTCAGGCAACTAGATAAACCTCTCAGATACCTGCTGTAAAAGAGAAATAACCCCACTTACATATTCATTTAGAAGTTTTTGCTGGCATCTCCCAGTGCAGTAGCTATACTCTGCAGTCCTGTGCTTGGATGGTGAAACTCTTCACTGTGTGAAAAACTGCTGGGCCCAGAGATGATGGTGAATGATACTACATCCAGCTGGCAGCTGGTTGCTTGCAGTGTTCCCCAGGGATCAGTGTTTTGGCCAGTTCTGTTGAATATCTTTAGTGGTGATTTGGATGAGGGGATTGAGAGCATTCTCAGTAAGTTCACAAACAACACCATACTGAGGGGGAGTGTTGGTCTGCTGGAGGGCAGGAAGGCTCTGCAGAGGGATCTGGACAGGCTGGATCGATGGGCTGAGGCCGACTGTATGAGGTTCAGCAAGGCCAAGTGCTGGATGCAGCACTTGGGTCACACCACCCCAGGCAGGGGGTTGAGTGGCTGGAAAGTTGCTCAGCAGAAAAGGACCAGGAGGTGCTGGTTGACAGCAGCTGAACGTGAGCCAGTGTGTGCCCAGGTGGCCAAGAAAGTCAGTGGCATCCTGGCCTGTATTAGAAGTAGTGTGGCCATGGAAGTTATTGTCCCTGTGTACTCAGCCCTGGTGAGGCCACACCTCAAGTGCTGTGCTCAGTTCTGGGCTCTTCCCTTCAAAAAAGACGCTGAGGTACTGGAGCCAGTCCAGAGACGGGCAATGGAGCTGGTGAAGGGTCTGTAATATAAGGGGTGGCTGAGAGAGCTGGGGTTGTTTAGCCTGGAGGAGGCTCAGGAAGGGACCTCATTTCTCCCTACAGCTACCTGACAGGAGGTTGTAGTGAGGTGGGGATTGGTCTTTTTTTTGCCATGTCTCAAATGAAAAGACAAGAGGAAATGATGTTAAGTTGCACTAGGGGAGGTTAAGATTAGATACTAAAAATTTTCTCATTGATAGAGTGGTTGGACATTGAAGTGAGTTCCCCAGGTAGGTGGTGGAGTCACTGTAGCTGGAGTTGCTCAAGAGGCAGCTGAATGTGACGCTTGGATTATGGTTTAGCGGTGCTTATGGTGGTGCTGGGTTGAGGGTTGGACTAGATGATCTTGAAGGTCTCTTCCAACCTTGATGATTCTGTGAAAGACAATTTTATTTTATTTTTTTTTTTATTTTCTTTCTTCTTGACTATGTCCATGATAGAAGTTAAGCACCTAAACTAGTCTTTGGGGTGGTTTTTGTTTGCATCAGCTAGCCAAGTGGTTTCTGGACATAATTTAGGGGTTCCTGATGGGAGTTTTCTCAGTACATTGATGCCCTCACTGGAGGACAAGAGGAGTAAAGGACATCACTCTGTTCAGTACCAGCTAGCCTAAGCAGAAGGCACAGGTCCTGGGCAAGTTTAACGTAGTAGCATAGGTGCACCAGGCTGCAGCAGGGTGGAGAAGAGTCCTAGTGTTCCTTAAAGGACTGTGGAGGGATGCAGCAAACTGTTTTGTTGGAAGTAGAATTTTTAAATGCAGTTGCAGAGGAATACCCCACAGGTTTATAATAAGCCTAGCTGGAGGTCAAATTTAACTACCATTATTGGCATTGAGTACCATTAATCCCTGTATTTCAAAATGAAATTACACGTATTATTACAATTTGGTCCTTTACAAATGCTTTTCATTGTCTAGGAAATAACCCTAACACAGTCCTTCAGTGTGGGATAAAGCTATTTAACATTTCAGACATCTCAAATGATCTTGCTGGTGCTGTCACATGTGAACTTCATAGCCTCTGACCACATCCAAGCAGTGCTATACCAACAATTCACCTGAGACATCCCACAGCATGTTCCATCCAGACTAAGATCTGGTGACGGCTCTGTGAATCATTAACCACATGCCTGACGTGCACATATTCTAGGAAAACTCTGCACTCTTTGTAGTCTTTCAGGTCTGACAGTAAACAGTCCTTCTGAGTCTTGCATGCTGGTGGCTGATTTTGCTGCCTTCTTGCAGATCTTGCAGATCATTTGAGTCCATGTCATTGTCATTAAACATAAAGGAAGCACTGGGGTTCTTTGAAGCTGAAATGTGTCACAGAGCTTACTTTGACCAAGAGAGATGTCATGAAAATGACATTATCATAGATTTTTGCTTTCTTTGGTGTTAAAATTAAGCTTGAGAACAAGAGTGATTGAAAAAGAAATCTTTAAAACACCTAAGTTTACAAGTCAACAAAACAAAGATTTTCAAATTTTCAATGAAAAACTTGGAAATTTTGTCCAGTTCTGATGGAAAAAGACAGATTAATATAGCATCCAAGTAGGGATATGCATGCCCCATTTTAATGCACTTGATCTAATGAAAGAATTTCAAGTGAGGGGTTGCATCAGTTTGCAGACTTGCAAGTGATAGAGAGATAGAGAAATATAGCATTCTAAATGTAAGAAAAGGACGATGATCGAATCAAGGACAAATCTTGTTTTACTTTGCTGGCTCTCTACACAGGTCTGTGACCCTGTACTACAGATACAATAAGGATATGTACCCTGCTTGCCTTGAAGTGCAAAGGGAGAATGAGAGAATTCAGATACATAAGAATGATTCCTGACCCAGGTGAAGACCTTGAGGGTAACTCAGTGTTTTCTTTCTCTCTGGCAGGCACTGGGCCTGATTTGCAGTATTAAGCAATAGGATTGTTTAAATCACCATGATCTGGATGTTCTTTATCACCTGTAAATGAATGATTTTTAAAAAAAAAAATTTTATTTAAATAATGTGGTATTGCCACACTGAACCAAAGTTTAGGCAGGTGAGAAGTGACTTTACAGAAGTGTAAGGCTCATATGCTTGGCTGAGACAAAAGCTTGGTAAATGTGGGACTAAACCTGTACAAACAATACATATTTATAGATCAATTGCCACACTTCTGACCTACACAGAACTATTCAATAAAATGACATTGATTCCAGCAACTCTATATTTAAAGACTAATTCCAGAGAAGTATCAGACATGAAACTTAGGAGAAGTTTGATGTTTTGAGGATTTCACCCTATGGGTACATCTAAGGTGTAGGCTACTGCATGTATCAATACCTGCTATTAATAACAGGAGAGAATTGAAGGTAGGAGAAGTTACTGATAAATGTAGAATGGTATTTTGGCTAAACTATGGCACTCTTAGAAAAGGCTGGAAAAGAATTAATCAGATTTAATGGTGAAGAAATTAGCAATGGAGAAATAGAGTGTCTTGGTAAGTCAAACTTGTAGAGAATTTTTTATAGCAAAATGTAAGAAAATGTTTAGAACTATGGAACTAATAAAGTTATGAAATTATCAAGAAATGTGATACAATATGAAAAAGTGTGGCCAAAAGAACTACCTCAGCTGGAGCAAATGTTTCCTAGCTTGAACTGAATAGCAAGCATATCTATAACATACTATTGCAGCAGACTGAAAAATATGTTAGATGCCATCTGGAATGTTGCAGTGGTTGCACTTTTTAAAAATTTCCTTCTAACAAGAAGCAATTTTGCAATCTCAGCTGTGGCAGAAATTATCAAGATGAAATGCTTCTTTACCTTTACTTAAATGATACATTATGCAAATTGAAAACAGCAACTTAAGGAAACAATTACATAAAGTGAATAGCTTTTATGATCCTCAAACAGGAAATTGTAAGGGATAAAAAAAGCAAACCCTAAATGCTCTTGACTTCAAGCTAGTACAGGAAAAGAAGCTCCATACCTTTCTTCATTTGAGGAATTTCAATTGCCAGTATAGACAGTCCTTGTAAAACATCCCAGTTGAAGGTCTTTGAGCAGCTAAGAACAAGTAAGTGAAGTAATACATCTGATGAAAACTTGAAATGTGGAGATAGTACCATTAGAGCGATATAGGAGTAGTAAACAATTTACTTGCAGGGCAGAACTGAAAGTAGATTCTTACTCTGACCTAAATTCCTGCATCCCTTCACTTTTATCAGCTTTTATAGGATTCATGGCTCTTTGCTGGTGGTCTCAAATAGCCCAGTGCTTACTGACCCATGCCCATCAGTGAGTGGTTTTTTCTAATAGTTTATTTATGTAAGGCTTAAAAACTGAGAAGATGGTCAATGTCTCTGTGTCTGGGGAAAAACAGAGACATTCATGTGATGACAATATTGTGTCCCACTTCACTAATTCATCCCCACTGTGTATTTCAGTGATTTTAATGATGTGTTTCCATCTTGTTGACTTTATGTGCTTTCTTGATTATCTGCATGTAGAAGATTACCCTTTAGTCTTCTTTATTTTGTTTGGCAACTGAAACTCACAGGTTGACACGCAAGCAGTGAGGGATACCTTTGACATTGGGAAAAATCTTCTAGCTGCTGTTGTATTCACACACAGGAGTGCCTATGGGGTTTTTTTGAGTCTTTGTTACTGCTTTTTCTTTTTAAAAACCTGTATCAGAAATGTTTTAATACTGTTGGTCCTGCCTTGAATATGTGTCTGGATTAGCTGATCTCTTATGGTCCATACTTCAAGAAAAATAAGGTGTATTTCCTTTATTCAGGAAAAAATATTGAGAAAGTGTGGTTTTTTAAAGTTATTATTTTGATTCATATTTTTGTGAATATAACTCCTTGTGTTTCTTAAGAGTTTGCTTCTTTATTATAAGGTCTTATAAGGTTTATTATATAAGGTCTCCTGCCACAGTCTTTGTCACATAGAGTAATTTGGTGACTGGCAGTTTATCTGCCTAGTTTTTTCTAATCCCATTCAGACTCCTGGTCTATATATTCATTTTTCTTAGGTAAAAATAAAGAGGTTACATTTGTATGTAAAATGATCAAAATATTAATTTAAAAGAAAATAAAAATGTAGTTTTTACAAAAGCTTCTCTTAGACTATGATGTTTTCAGTACTGCTTTTAGTTTTTAACTGTGCTGTAGCTCAGCTGTACCTTGTTGAATTAGTATGTATAATGTAGGGTGAGATCAAAACTGTGTCACCTAGGCAATTCCAGTTATGTCCTATCTTTTATTCTGATGGTGCAGCTAAATGGTCCTGCTCTTCTCTTTTTGCCAGTCCTCCACCTGCACAACTTTCTGAATAAATATTTTGTCAGTGCAGTGGTGGAATGGGCTGTGGCGCAAGGCAGATGTGATGTCAAAGAAGCAAAAGTTGCAGATGAATTAACTGAAGCCATGTGTGACAGTAAAAAGTGGAATATCAATAACATGAATGCTTCAGAATGGGGAACAAGCCTGCACCCTGTTAGCTTAAAAAAGGGTAGCTGTGATGTACTGGAGTCATGGCTGTTAATTACTTGCTGTCATCCCTAAGTGATATCACTGTATATTGGGATAAGGGACAGAAGAGGTTGGGTGCATTAGTGTCATACACTCTTGGAAATATATTTAATTGGTGCAAAAATGTTATATACTTTTAGTTGTGATGTGGTTATTATTTTATACTGTTATTGTTTAGGGTTGTGCTTGTATTTTCTTTATTTAGGGTTAGGTGTTAGATCTTAATTGCCAATGAAAGTAGAGTTTACTAGATAGATTGTTATTTGCCTGTAGTCACACATTTTTCTGGCTTCCGTCTGTTTTCTAATATTATAATTTACTGTTGAACATATGGTTGAACATAAATTTGTATCAAGAGCTAGTGTGGTAAGCACTGAAAATGTGAAAAAAGTTCTGATAATACAAAACATCCTGAGATTAAACTGGCATGTGTCAGTTCTCTTCAAATTTTGTGAAAACAAAAGTTGATCTATAATTAAGATGTCCAGTTCTCAGACTAAACTATGAGATGCAATGAATGAAGGAAACCTGAGCTGAAGACAGATGGAAATAAGCTCAGAAGCTGATTTGAAGGTGATGTCTGGGATTTACTTAAGGAAAGAAAGGATCAGGAAATTTGGAATTCAAATATTGTATAGAAGATCTCTGTATCTTTGTAAATTAATAAACCTCTCAAGTTTTTGGGAAGTATTTAGATTGCCTTCAAGCAGCTGAAGAAAGGCTGAAGATTTAAATTAAATGCCTTAGAGATCAGAAAATGAGTAGGTAGGTAAAGAAAATTAGTCAACCTCAGTTAGACATTCAGAGTTAAAACAAAGGGCCCTTTGCTCAGTAAATAAAGAGGAGATAATGGCATTCATTGCATAAAAATAGTATTAGGATGGAGAAATATTACACAGCAACAATCTAAAAATAATGATAGAGGGTTGTACTGAAATAATATACAAATACATAACTAAAGTCATGAGAATTAAGTATCTGCCCATCTGGGACTAAGATAACAGTTTATTGAATAGGAGAACTTTGATTTCTGAGTCAAAACTTGTGGGTGATGATAATGGAGAAAGCATGAATAAGGATGCTGTGACAGCTTAGTGGAAAAAGAAGCAAGCAAAGTGGCTTCATGCAAAATTAGAGGCAGGTAAAAAATAAAGGAGGCATTTGCAAGAATATTGAAGACACTATTAAAATCAACATATAAATGATAAGACAAATAATGAATTGGTTTGGCTAAAACTAATCAGGTGTTAAAAAGATTAACTAAGTGGACAAGATTAAGAAGGAAAGGAAATGAGAAAATAGGTCCATTAAGTTTTAAGAAGCTAATGGGTCAGAAAAAAGTAGCTGAGAATTCAGAATCTCTTAAAAAGAAAATAAAGATGTTGAACTCCAGAAAACCCCAGCTCTCAATTAAAATCAGTTTTTTTCCTTTCTGCCTTTCCAAGAGAAAAATTACATAGGATTTAAAAAAAATCAGCAAATGAGAACATGATATTTTTAAATTTTATATAACTTTAGAGGCTGTATTCAATAAAATGTTAGAGAGATATACACTTAGAATTGAATGTGCAGGTATTTTTGCTTGTATATTCACCACTTCTGAGTGAGAAGCTGTGTAATTGCACTAGGATCATGTTGTACCTGCCCTGAAAGCTCTGCACGTTGCAAAGGTGATCTGTTGCTGGAAAGCTTCCCTCTGGCACACATTTCAATGCAAGTAGCATTCACAGAGTGTCTGGTCCTGAGTCAATTATGGACATTATGAAACCTGTTAAAACAGCCTCTGTTCAAGACTTTGGTGGATGAATGACTAATTTGGCATCCTCTTGAGACTTGGGTGGGAGCTCGATGCTGAATTAGGCAGGCTGAAACAGACATGCAGAAGAGTAGAATGTTGTCAGTGAGGATTTTGAGTGTTGTCAAAGGGATTTGAGTACTTTCACAGTTTGAAGGTTGCTGAATGCAATTATATGGGGAAAAATTGGGTTGGGTAAGTCCTGCTGTAGAGCCTGCCTACCTCTTCTATATAACATGTAGCTGTTAGCTCAGATTGGTAGTTTTCAACACATAAAGAGCTGTTAACTTGAGCTTGTAGCATTCATTTAAAAACAACCAACCAATCTGATTCATGGTAAGCTCTTTCAGCACACTTCATTTCATTAGGGAAGGATATCTGGTAAGAGATTTGATAGATCCTGGGGCACTGAGGAACATAATTACTTTAACACCAATGTCTGCCATGTAGCTGTAACCCCAAAGATCCTGTCTCGGTCTTGTTGGGTAAGGTATGCAAGAAGAGATAGACTTTGACCCAAAGACCTTACAAGCTTTTCACTGTTCATTTGTTTTTATGTTTGTTTTATTTAGTTTTTCTACATTCTTCTATAACGTATTTCTCATCCTTTATTTTCAGTCCTGTGCAGAGATTTTCCCCTCTGCAGTGCCAATCCTTTATCTTTCAATGTGTGTCTCTAGTGCTCTCATCAGTCTGTTCACTCACTCATCCCTGTGTCGTTTTCCCCCTTACAGTCTAGTGAGATGTAAGCTGATCACAGAAATCTTTATGTTCCTTTGTTCGAAGCACCTCAGCACAGTTCTTTGTTTCTTCTTTCTGCCTGACAATTGTGTTCATGGCTTTGTCATCCCAGTCAGTGGGAGTACAAGAACTGGCAACATCCTGGCATCTTTTCTGAGTGCGCGCACTGGATAGTTTTGTTGAATGCTGTTCTGTCACGATGTTCAAAGCACACATCTACTGCAATGCAGCTGTTTGAGCTGTGCCTGCACTTGGTACTATTTTTGTTTGCAGTTCAACACGTTTTCCTAAACCTCTTTTAGTAAACTCAGATACATGCTGCAGGCTGATAGCTGTTCAGAGAAAAGCATAATCCCTAGGAGCTGCCTGCCTTGGCAAGCATGTACATGCTTTTCAATATGTCAACAGGCAATTATTCTAGCAGTGTTTATTCCCTTAGTTCCCTCAACCCGGCCCAACAATTGAATATATTTTTCATTTACCTTCACTTAAGAAGATCAGATGAATGTCAATAATTGTGAATTTGACATCTATGGATTTGTGCAGTCTCAGCTCAGATGATTTGGTTATTCAACCTTTTGCACTCTTTCAGAGTTATATTAGAATACTTTTATTTCAGGACTAGGATCATGCAATTGATATTATTCACATGATTAGTACCATATTTTCAAAAGCCAGATATTGACATTCCAGAGAGAGTCTTCATTAGCTTTTTTTTTCCAATTTCCCTGCCCCAGTGCATTCCTGCCTCCGTAAAACAGTTTACCTCCACATCATCAGGAGAAAAGCTAACTCTCTGCTGTTTTTCCCAATCAAGGTAATTTCAGATTATAGGATCTTGCCTTATGCATGCCCAGGGCCTCAGTTGTAGTCATCCTTCATAACTGCAGTTTATTCGGTAATTAACTTTTTACTGTATGGCTCATGCAATGTACAAGTAGTTCAGATCTTTATGTAAAATGGTCTGCTGATTTGAGAATGGCTTAAAATATTTTTCTTTGGGAAATAAAAAATTTTTTTTTATTAAAATAGTGAAAAAAGTGGAAGCTGCTTGTCATGTCTTAGCCAAATTAGAAACATTAGAGATTAGAGTAACCCACCTCTTTCAAAGAATGAGACCTGCTACAATGGACTTTTTCTTCACATCGTGTCTGGAACTCTTTTTCTGGAGAAAAGTAGCTGTTACAGTGCTTAAAATTCTTTGATAGTGTGATCACAAATATATACTGGCATAGAATGATTGCATGTTTGCGATCTGGATTTATTCCCTTCAGCTGTCTGTTAGTGATGGGGGCTATCATTTGAACCTTTGACACCATTTATATTGCATATATAAGTAACTAACTGTAACATCTATTTTGAAATTTACATCTAATATCTGTACTAAGATTTTATTGCTATTTAACCAAGTATTGTAATACTAGTAGAGCTTTCTTTTGGGGGCTTTAGAACATCGTGGGTTTCCCTTCCCTCCCTCCTATTATAGGGACGTCTCATCTGAAGCTGATGAGAAATTGTGGGAGCTATGACTTCATCTCAACATGCAGTGCCAAGGCTGTGCTTCATCCTTTTCCTCCACACTAAGTTGTATTTTCTACTTATTACAGCTGTTTCCTCCACTTAGTCCCCTTTGCACAAGGTGCTTTGCTGTGTGTTTTGCCGGGGACCATGTGGGCAGATCCAGATCATGAGAGGGGAAGATGTGAGCAATTCACCAAGTGCAGTGGTCCTTTGACAAACAACACAGGCAGAACATCCTGCTGGCCAACATGAGGAAGCCCAGGTGATGGGAAACAGCTCACAGGTTCAAAAAGTTCTTCGAGAAGGAGAAAATATTGCAGAAAAAAGAGAGATTCAGGGTTTTCATTTTATAAAATCAGAGAATGATAGAATATCCTGAGTTGGAAGGGACCCACAAAGATCATTGAGTCCAACTCCTGGCCCTTCACAGGACAGCCCCAAGAATCACATTATGTGCCTGAGAGCATTGTCCAAAAGATTCTTCCAAGAACCCTCTGGGTGAAGAACCTTTTCCTGATATCTAATGTAAACCTCTCCTGACACAACTTCAGTCCATTCCCTTGCGTCCTGTCACTGGTCACCAGAGAGAAGAGATTGGTGCCTGCCCCTCCACTTCTTCTCCTGAGGCTGTTGAAGAACACAATGAGGTCCTCCCTCAGTCTTTTCTGCTCCAGGCTTAACCTCAGCCTCTCCTCATACGGCTTTCCCTTCTCACCCTTCACCATCTTTGTAGCCCTCCTTTGGACACTCCCTAATAACTTTCTATCTTTTTCATACTATGGCACCCAAAACTTCCCCCAGGACTTGAGGTGAGGCTGCCCCAGTGCAGAGCAGAATGGGACAATCCCCTCCCTTGCCCAGCCAGCGATGCTGTGCCTGATGCCCCCCAGGACATGGTTGGCCCTCCTGGGTGCCAGGGCACTGCTGACTCAGATTCAACTTGCCATTGATGAGGACCCCCTTTAAGTGGTGCTGCTCTCCAGCATCTCATTCCATAGTCTAGCCATACATCCAGGGTTTCCCCCTTCGCAGGTGCAAAATCCAGCACTTGTCTTTTTTGAGCTTCATGTGGTTGGTTATTATCCATCTCTCTAATGTTAGGGGAGGTTTTTTGGGGTTTTTTTTGAGGGGGAAAGAGGGATGAATACAGCAAAGGGGAATGTTTCTGTTTTAGAGTCTGGAGTGCCCTGTGCTCCCACCTAAAGAAGAGCGAATTACTTTCTCATGGTGACTTTAACTAAATGGAGTTGACTGGGTCCCTTGCTTTTGGTGCAAAGGGAGACAATTGGGGATTTTAAAATTAAAGGAGTTGTGGTACTTACTGAGCTGACTGGAAGGAGGCATGGACACCATATCCCTATGGCCACATCTTTTCTTTCCTTGCAGTTACCACAGGCAACAGACTGGCATTATCCCCTCGGTGGGAAGAAATGTTGAAGAAGGAACAGCGGAGGTAGGACCTGGGCCAGGAGCCTTACATAATCTAAGCCTGAGCACATGGAGAGTCTCTTTGCCAGAAGAATTTCTGCCTAACAACTTTGAGGCAACACCACTGCAACAACAGCATGCCACTTTTGAATGTGGCTATTTCGATAGATCTGACTGTATTGGTAAAGCTCTTGTGTCTCATATATAAGAACACAAACATCTAGTTTGTCTCTTTGTTTTTCCCTTAGTATTCACAGTTTGCTCTGGGCACTTGCAGCATTTAGGAAGAATATCAGTCTGATTTGTTGCCTGCAAGAGAGTCTAATTAAAACAAGAGAGCAGGATGGGAACTGATGACACATAGTGCAGCTGAGCTGCTCCCAAAGCTGAACATGGCAGCTGTGGTTTTCGTCATTTGCAGAGCCTCAGCCAACACGTTGGCCCACAGAGTTAAAATAAATGTCTAATTATGTTGTTTAATTATTTCAGTTCCAAATTCCTGCTTGAAAAGTATTGCAAAAGATGTAAGAGAAGCACTGAATGTGCCATTATCATGACTGTGGCTTGCCAGTAAGTCAGAAATCACGATGTATTCTCTTAGGTTGCTCACTTCCCTGTGCCTGTGGTCATGCTGCAGAGGAAGGAGTGTGTGTGCTTGAACTAGTCTCCAGTCCTCTCCCCTCCCCTGTCACTTGGCACTGACTCACAGCACTGTTTTTCAACATGATGCTAATTAGCTGCTGAGTAGTGAGATACTGTGAACTCTGAGAGAAAAGACAGAAAAAGACTTCAAAGATGTTTACGATTTTTCAGTTTTTTTTTTAAATTATATTGTGACAGTAATAAAAATATTTCTTAGCACTGCTGCTTGGATCCAGCAATTTCTTGTATGCAGGAAGACATTGCTCCAGGTTATTGAGGGGTGAGGAGGTTATGACTTTCTTCTTTGCTTTCCATTGAGTAGCTATTCAGCGGGCCAAAGAGAGGGAGCAAATGTGGATTGCTGTGTTAAATCTGGCAGCTATAATTGGGCAGGGTGGTACTAGTGTGCCAAATAGAGGAAAATTGATGCAGCAAGAGAGACTGAGATTCCTGCATCAGAGCAATGTCTTGGGAGGTCCTGTTAACTCTAAGTCCTGTTTGGGGCATTGACATGTTTTCATGCACAGCTTAAGGAAAAGTTCTTGATTGAAGTGATGAGGACCATTAGATTCTTCAGAATCTCTATGGTTTTAGCCCATATTCACAAAATTACTTGCTAGTAAATTGGTTGATACTATCTAGATTAATGGGTCCACTCTCCTTGGACACAGGCTGTCTATCAGTTAAGCTGTTGGTGAACCAAAGTTCATCTAAATTGTCTTTATCCAGAACCCTGGAAATAAAGTGACTTTTCACACACAAATGGTTCCCATTGGCCATGAATGTTTAATTAAATGGTGGCCCACTTCTGCTGTAATGTGTCATTCTTAATTTGCCATTCTTCGAATAGCTTAATAACAGATGAATGTTGAATATATTGTCAAAAAGTAGGGAAAAAAGTCTTTTAGAATGACTTCTGTTTTTCATTTGAGTCTACTTGTCTTTTATTTTCCTGATGTTAAAGGTCTTCCTTTCCCCAGTGTGGAAAATTCTGCACAACATGTAACAAATATAGTCAGTGCCCCACTTGCAATTAATTTGCAAGCGATCAAGGAGACCTCTGAACTGCTCAGGGAACACTTTTAGTCAACAGTTTGCATTCATCAGACTCATGACTAACACAAAAATAAATTGTGACTGTAGGTGATAGACTTGGTTATTTATCTTGAGATCATTGTTTTGTTCTCCCACAAACTGAATTTCGCATTTCTTGTAACTACACCGAAGCCTGTTTGTTTTTACACGGAACTAATGAGAGAGGAAAATGAAAGCTAGAGCTCCAAGAAGTCAAGTCTTTTCTATATCCAATGTTTTGGCTTATTTTGATTGATGAACATTTTGCACTCCAAAGGGATTGACTGTAATAACAGCCGTTAATTACTGCAAAGAGAAACTGGCTGAAGAGAAAAAAGATTTGTCTCCAGAGTTTAGTGTCAGTTTGCTGCTGATGTCTCTTCAGCTAAGGGAATATTGGCACTGCGAACAATGACTACACACTGCAGTCAACTAGAAAGCCAACTGATTTCTTAATACTTCTTTTGGAGCATGTGGTCAGTCAGTGATATTCTCCTTTTCCAGTCAAGGTATTCTGATTTTAATTCTGCTCCCTCTCCAAACTGATGCTTTTTGTAATTAGAAAATTACAAAAAGACTTTCTGGAAAGTCTACATAGAAGGAAAAGTAGGTTTAATTTCTTTTGTTCTAGTCTGATCCTGTGAGGAGTTCAAATGTGATGACTGCATAGAAATCTTGGTGCCCATCTGAGAATGGCAGGAATTTAAATGAGATATTTTTATTTCTCTTAACCTGGAGATAGCATGAATTAGAATTTGATGCACAAACTGGAGCAAAATTAAATTAAGTTTTTTCAGTTGTCCTTGGGTCTCTAAATCTTGCCAGTTCCTTTCCTTGTTTCTCTTTTTGCATGTGCACATCTGAGTAGTATTTTATTCTCATGTGTATTTCAGGATTTATTTGTGTCTATTTGTTTAAACTGTGTGATCCATAAATGTGTAGATTGTTTTTAGCCTTTATCCAGACACCAGCCACAATTCCTTTTTATCTTGACCATTATTTTCATATAATTCAAAGTAAATTGAAAGTAGTATTTTATTTTCTGCCCCTTTTAACATTACTCTTCTACAAAAGAAGTGAAAACTGCTCTTATATTTTTTTGGTGAGGTAGAACTAGTTAAGGGATATTAAAATATACCATGATAGCTCCTGCTCACTAAAATCCTTGATCTGCTCCCAGGTCATAAGAAGTTGAAGGGGACCAAAATCAATGTTAACTGTACCTTTCCAAATGTGAATTTTCTCCTGAGCATGCAAAGGAACGTCATTAATCAACACACCCCTGCTGGACCTCTGCTGGTGTGACCACATCTTGGTTGGTGAGGATGCACTTTCCTACTTTTGAAGGCTTACATTTACCACTGCCAACTGCAAAGCAGAAGGACTTTACAGCCAGTGTGAGGCGGGTGTGGTAGGATGTGATGCCACAGTCCATAACTACTGCTCAAAAGACAGGGCGTGTACCAGGTTGCAGCTCATCTCTCTGCTCTATGAAGATGAGTTGCTTATCAGATGCAATGGGCATGAGGTCTCTGGACCTGAGATGTCATTGTGCCACAGGGCCCAGAAAGGCAACCATGCTTCCCAGTGACAGCAATCTACTTTCACCCGTGAATGTGTATGCAGGAGGGGACTGCAATTAATATTGCACAGTGTATGCTTTGAAAAAATACTTCATCAAAACTCTGTCAGCTTTAAATTTTTAGGTTGACTATTATCCTGGATTTTCAAGTACTTTGTTAAGTACTGGATATATCCAGGTTCTTGCGATTCTAGAGGAGTGAAACTTTGACAGCATGTCAGTGGGCCATCCTGCGAGCATCAAAAGAGCAACAGGTGAGATTTTCAAGGCAAGTGTATAATTAAGCTAGCAAAAGGGACTATGAAAGCTGTTATGATTAGGATAGCTTTCCACATCACAATCCATGCTTGGAAAATGTTGTGGATCATTTTTTCTTTTGAAAAGGCTGCAGTAAAATGGGAATGCAGGAAGAAAGAAAAAACCAGAATGTAGTATATTCAGACTTTTCTGCTAGACTGTTAGTGCCTGTTATCTTTATATAGCTTTTCTGCTGTTAAAATTGACAGAAAATGCCTCTCTTACTTTTCAGTGAAAACTTTACAAGACTGAAGTGGATACATTCTTGCAAGATTTTCTTATCCAGAACATCTCTGGAATTTTCTGGTACTTTAGTGAAATATTTAGGTGTCCCACATTGTTTCTTTTCCAATTTTCAGTATTCCTCTCATGGGGATGGTCACTGGCTCCCTGACTCATCATGCAATAGAGTTGCTGTATCTCTTTCAACTCTAAGTGCATGTTTACACAGTTAAATCAAGTGCTCTGCAAATTAAATGCTCTGCTAAAATCCAGGCAGGAGGCTGCCATTGGTGGATGCAGACTTTTTCCTTCAAATCCGTTGCCCTCTCCAATGAGAAATTGCCACACATTTCCCATCTTCTATGTTTCTTATTCATCCAGAGGTAGTTAGGCCAATCTCAACTTTAGCTTTCAACTTACACTCACATGAGAGGAGCTTTAGATATTTCTAAAGGTTGTAACTTTCTAAACAACACTGCAAAATTTTTGAGTGCTAGTATGGCAGCTGCAAGACATGAGTGGTGTGTCATGAGCTGGGCAACTTCACAGTGGGGGCACCAGTACTTGCTTGGGTCTAGATACAAGAGGGGCTTACTTGCCTATTGGGCTTTGCAGCACCTAACTTGAGTCTCTAAATGAGGAATAACTCTTAAAGAGAGCAACCCTCTCAGATAAAGGATAATTTGGGTATAGCAGCAAACTTTAGAAGTGTTACTACCCTGACTTTTACCTTATTTTAATGATAGCCAGAATTAAATGCATGAAATTTGGGCAAAATTTGAACATAATTAGTAATATTACCAATATATTTTCTAAATACATGACTGAGTGAAATTCTAGCTAATTATTTTCAGGTTTTTTCCTCATAATTAAATGCCTTTGGATATTTTTACTTAGGAATAGTTTTATTCTTTAATACTCATTAAAAACCATGACCAAGGTGCACAGTGTAGCTTTGAAGAGCCTTGCAAGTTTTCTCTTTCAAGATTCAGAGCATCAAAATGATGATCTGTCTGAAATTATGCATAAGCCTTCTTCAGAATGTTTGCCTTTATGATCTCCTCCTAGTTTGCATTTCTCCAATATTATTTGTTATTTAAAATATAGCTTGCCTTGTTTTATTTAGAAGCTTGAATTTCATGTTACAGTAGCGATAACACACTTCAGGTAATTCATTTCCAGTTGAGCTTCACTCTGCTTGAGTGCTTAGAAAACCATTTGGATTTCTGTCTTGTACCTTTTAATGCCTCCTGCAGTCTGCAATAACCATTCAAGAAATTCACTGCTTGTCATGGCATATTGGTTTAAATTAAAAAACTAAATTTGGAAACTCCACATGCTCTGCTATCAGTTTTTCTAGTGTAAAGCTGTCCTACCATGGGAAATTGCCAATGGAATTCACCATCCCTGAAAAAAATCATCATTAATATAGCAGAAACAGAGTAGAAGAATACTTTGGATGTCATACTTGGTGAAACATAGTGTAGATATAAATGTGAAACCTGCCAAGCCTTCTAAAAAATCCTGACCTCTGCCTTGGGGGATTGAATGCACCATGGAGACCCTGAGGTGGCATGCGACATGGCAGCACCAGGCAGAGATACTCACACAGGTCAGGAGGCACTACAGGAATATCAGCAAAGCAGCACGCCTGTGCCAGCGCAGTTACTGCCTGCATTTCTTCCTGTTTGGAGTGTCCAGCTTGTGCTGCATGATAATCATGTCTCTCGGAGATAGCTCTCGTGGAGGCGTGTCTAATGGCTGTGATGTAAACACAGCAATTCAAGAGCATCCTAAGTCACCACAGCATTTTGCCTTCAGGACAGCCTCCAAATCCCATTTTGCTTGACTAGGCCTACTCATGTGGTACCTAAAGTTCTGGGGAGACTGACAGTAAATGGAGCAAGTTTGCAGCCTTGGAAGGGATGCCAGCCAGAGGAACTTGGGCAGTTTTTAGAAGTGGGAGTGTGTTTAACAAGACCAAGTGCAAGGTCCTGAGCCTGGGTCAGGGCAATCCCAAACAAAAGTACAGGCTGGGTGGAGAATGGATCAAGAGCAGTGCTACGGACGATACTTGGGGTGTTGGACAAGAAACTTGATATGGGCCAGCAGTGTGTGCTTGGACCCCAGAAGGCCAACCATGTCCTCCTGGGCTACAGCCAAAGCAGCATGGCCAGCAGGTTAAGGGAGGTCATTCTGCTCCTCTATTCCACTCTCGTGAGACCCCACATTCAGCTCTGGAACACCTAATGTAAGAAAGTTGTGGACCTGCTGGAGTGAGTACGTAATACGGCCATGAAGATGCTCAGAGGACTGGAATACTTCTTCTCCTATAAGGACAGGCTGAGAGAGTTGGGGTTTTTCATCCTAGAGAAGACTCTTGGGAGACCCTATAGCAGACTTCCAGTACCTAAAGTGGCTACAAGAGAGCTGGAGAGGGACATTTTGCAAGGGCATGTAGTGATGGGACAAGAGGGAATGGCTTCAAACTGAAGGAGGGAATATTTAGATTAGTGTTAGAAAGAAATTCTTTACCCAGAGGGTAGTGAGGCTGGAACAGTTTTCCCAGAGTTGTGGATGAACCACCCCTGGAAGCATCCAAAGTCAGGCTGGATGACGCTTTGAGCAACCTGGTCTAGAGGAAAGTGTCCCTTCCCGTGGCAGGGGTGTTGGAACTAGGCGATCTTTAAGGTCCCTTCCAGCCCAAACCTTTCTATGGTTCCATGAAACTGTCACATCCAGCACTGGGCATTAAAGGTCTCATTTCTCCTATATATCTAAGACTACTGTATCTGCCACTGGAAAGGAATATGATCTGATCTGTACTGCAGAGGAAAGCTGATTAATAAAAGCACATAACCAAGGGCAGATACAGTTGATATCCTAAGGATGGCAAACAAGTCTGCAAGAGTTCCTACCACAACCCCAGCACTGTAAACTGACTCTAGATAGCTCACATCAGTGAGGTGCTCAATCTAGATTGTTACACTTGTGTATCTGCCTGATTTATCACTGCTTAGACTTGGCAGATCAGCTTCTGATCCATCTGAAGGGCAATTTCCCTTACAGCATCCTACCAAACACCATCTAGGCATAAGTTTATGTACAAAACCAAAAATCCAGGCATTTTGAGGGTTCACCTAATGGATAGGATGGGGTCCCTTGCAATAATGTGGTAGAAGCCTGTACTGGGAAAAGAAGTTTGTTTGCATGTAGGAGTTCAGTCACACCATTGGGATGAGGGAAGTCTAGATTAAATACTTTCAGTAGATCTGTCCTGTCTCAGGGGAATTCCCTCAAGTGCCACAGGGCTTTGGGTAAGTTGCCACCTGTGTTAAAGCTGTGGCACTGTGCAGTTACACAATGTTAAAATTTTATGGATGCCAGACAGGAAAGAAAAGTATAGTTTGGCCCTTGGAATATCTACTTAGTGTTTTCAAGCAGACGCAAGCTTTGTCTCTTCAGGTGTCTCTTCAGGCTCATCGTTGTCTGGGGGGGGGGGGGGGTGGTATTCGTTGAGATAAGGGAGCTACAATGCCTTCATTAAAATTCAGGTATTCAGGTTGCCGTGGAGCTTGCCTGCAGAGTAATGGCTTTGTGGCTAAAAATAGCTGCTGGCTATTAGACTGGGGTTTTTTGGCCTTGGAATCAGAATGCAAGTGAAAACACCTAAAACACCAGCCAACTCTCAGCTGGGGCTGTGTAGCTCTAGGTAATGCATTGCTGATGCTAGGATAATCAGTAATCTGAAAGGTGGGATTTCTTTAGGCTGGATGCACTGCCACTCAAAAGCAACTAGAGAATATCCAACCTGCTGACAGAGCAGGCAGGCACACCTCTTAAATAAGGGCACCCAGCTTTGAGGTGCCTGGAGAAGGCCTTGGACTCCAGTCAGCAACCTCCAACTGTTCCTGGGTTTGTAGCTGTTCCCTTCATCTGTGTCACGGAAATCATACCACGTTTGGATTGATCACAGCGTGATCAAAGCTATGCTGTGACAATAAGTGATGTGAGCTTCACTTTTTCCTGTTCCTGGCTAGACCACTACTGAGCTTTTCAGTGTTTACAGCCTTACAACTTAAGTTATTTATCTCCAGGTCACGTCACGTGCTGTGTATTGACTGCAAATTGATATTTGCTCATTGTGTAACCCTAACTTTTAAAAATAAAGTATTGCAGAATTATATTCAAAGGTCTTGTCTCCTTACTTAGTGTTAGCTCATATACTGTACTACTTTTTTTCTCTTTTTTGATCAGTTTAGCATGAAAAGCTGTTACATATTTAGTAGGCATTTCCATTTGCAGATTTTTTTTTTCTTTTTAGACTTAACACATTTTTGTAAAACAGTGTAAATCTTAATATCTAAAAGATTAATATGTGCTTTTCAGATGGTCTGAGCGTTAACATTCCATAAATAGCCCAATTTTCGCTCTGAGTTGATAAGTAGTCAAATACTTCCACTAAGGACATTTTTACTTTATCATCCAGAATGTGAACAAATTTAGATTTAACTGGCAATTATTGGTGATGAATGGAAGTAAAATATATGAGTGTTTTTCTAATTTAGTTTGGTTAATCTCGTCTTCAGTGCTACCAAGTAATTGCTTGAGCAACTATCAAGACAAAAGGCTCATAACAGGCTCATAGACTCCTATTGCTGTGGTATCAACCAATTTTTGTTGTGTCAGCATCATCCACGAAGAGATTCTAGCCTCTGTTCCCAGGAACTCTAAAATGTTTTTTATTTACATTAAGGCTCTCTAAAGAATACAAAAATTCAAATTCAACCTCACTGTGGAATTTCTGTGTTCAGCAGCTGAATTGTCACTATGAGACCTCTCCTAAAAAATCATGCTTAGTTCCAGACATACACATTCCCTAAGAGGTTTTATCTCATTTATTTTAGTTACATAGACTGAAGGCTCAGTATCTCTGCAATCATTAAAATAATCTCCTGATCTTCAGTTGATTTGTTCATGTTGTTTTTTTATTCTGATGTTTGACTAGTAGGGCAAGTTCTTCCAGGGTTCAGGGGACCTGTTTCTTCAGTTCCAAGAAAGACACTTGTGGAGCCAAACCTTAAAATTCAATAATGACAGTAGATAAGAAAGGAGTGCCTACCACCTGCTATTCTAGGCATGGCATTAATTGATTAATTGATGCAATGTGATAATTGCAAACAAATCCAGGACTGGTAAATATTTGTACCAGTGGAACCCAGCCTGGAGTGAGAATATGCTGCGCCAAGCTGTACTTTATTAACTGGGTACAGAGGCAACATTGTGGGGTCCAGCTGATATAACGACTTTTCAGAGCTTTAATATGCATATTATGCAAATGCTTGGCTCTCTTAATTCTATTACATTCTAAAATGCATTTAGGTATGAGAACATGGTCACACTTCCTCTTGGGGAATGATCGTCTGATCTTGGACACCTATATTGAGGAAAGATGTATTTGAAACATAGCTAATGCAGAGTAAGACCACTGGTGTAGTCAGGGTGGTTAATAGCTTTCTTATATATGCAGAAGCTCTGCTTGTGTGGCCCCATCAGATTAAGGCTGAAAGATGACACCTGACTGATAATATAATTAGTATCTAATATTTTGGAGATTCGATAGCAGGTGAAGAAGATGACTGACTGATGATTGGTTTGGTTCACTTTCATGAAAAGTTTGATAACTTTTCATTCTTTTTTTCATAATTCCAATTCAATTATTGTTCTTAAGATCACTGTATGTGGAAGCCAAAAGGTAGACTGGCTTTCTTTAAACTTGCCTGAATTCAACAAAAACAGACAAATAGCCTGTAAATAACAGTATTTTTATTTATTTACTTCTTCCTTGAAATACATAGAGTTGGTTTCTTTCTCCACTGTGTATGAAGAAATGTCAAATGGATTTCGAACACTATTACACTACAGTTTGAAGTTTATTTGTCCTCACATTGAGCAGCTGTAAATTGTACAGGAGACTAACTGGGAAAAGCCAAAAGATTTTCATACTTTTCTTGTTCCAGAGAAGCAATACTCTGATCTCCTTTTGATTAGTTTATACCTTGGGAAAGCAACATTCCCCTAAAATCAGACTAAGAATAAAAATCTGTTGTTTTCTATACTTGGTAAATATGTTTTTCAGACTTGAAATAATAAGACTATCATGAAATTGGTCATTTATTGCTCCTGCAATTCCAAGCTGATTAAAATTAGTCAAATAAGCTGCAATGGGCAGTTTTAGAATTCCATCTGAAATTGTATTTTTTTAATGTACACTACCCTCAATCTCTTTTCATACCCTTTGACAGCGGTATATAATTAATAGTCATGTCTTTAATTTGGTGTCATGGCTCAGGATTGATACTGTCCAATTTAATGCTTCCACTGAGACTTTTCAAACCATGCATTTCTCATTCACTCTCCCTCTCTCCCTGTAGCGAGATAGAGAGGAGAATTGGTAGCACAAAAGTGAAAATCATGGGTTGAGATAAGAACAATTATTGGAAACAGCAATGAGATGAGAAAGTGAACAGTAAGAGCACCAATACTGATAACAAAGTGTCCAAGATAGGCCAACGACTCCCATGTGATTGTTTGGAATCAGCGTTACCCACCAGGCTTACTCGACCGGAAGGGACTCTTTCTCCCTGGAAGAGACTCCCTTCCCCCCATCCTCAGAAATAACATGAGGTGGTATAGATCAACTTCTGGCTCCTGGTCATGCCCCCTCATGGATACTGCAAAGATTAACCCTGTCCTGGCTGAAACCAAGACATTTGGTTGAAGTATACAGTCATGTTATATTGCTCAGAAGGATACAGGACTATCCTGATGGATAAACGCACATCTACCTTCCCAGCTACACGAGTTTCTTTCAGTTTTGCCGATGCACCTCCATTCTGAGCACTTGGCTTTCTTCCTGAGATTGCACTATTCATGGCTTCCTGAGAATCTGGATTAAATTAGTCAGGATTTTTAAGGGGGATTAAGATGAGATCTAGTAAGGCAGCCATATTAAGAACAGCAATGAAGAATATCCTTGCTCTGGTGGGGATATTCTAAGTCAGAATAGCTACAAAATTCATGCAGCAGCTGTAACTAGGTCACAAAATTTTCCTTAGTTTTCCTTTATAGGGAAATTAGAGGCTCTGTTGTTTAAACAAAAGCTATGCTACTGATTTGAGCTTCACCGTGATCTGCATGTGAGGTGAAGCAGAGTTTAACCTCTGCCTTCTCTAGAGGTGACTACAACTCTCGTTTAAACCCTTCTAACAGAGGAGAAAAAGATTTTTCTGACCTAAAGTAGTTTCTTGTCTAGAATCTCCAAATTTTAAGGAAAAACACAATTGGAAGGTAATGGAATTTTCGTCTCAGATACTCTCCTTAAGGCGGAGAAGCCATCTCTAAATCCTTTAGCCGAATCTCCTGGGATGCATAGGTGCAAATGTTATTTGTCTTAACATAAACCACCAGAAAACTCACTTTCAACGTTGTGTTTGAACAGTGAGATAGTGTATAAATAGTGTATTGGTCTAAGCGAACACCCCAGCTGTGGTCTGATGTAAAAAAAAATAATCTGAGGAGAGAATATCTATGGTCACTTGGACTGACAGTCCAGTAGTGACCAAGCAGTTTCCTTACAGCAGGAGCTGTCTTTTGAAAGACTGCTAACGGTAAAGAAAAATACCTTTTTATTTACTATATAGGTGTTAGGATCCTTTAAATTAATAAATTAAATTAAAAAGACAGTTTGGAGAGTTGATAGACCTCTGTGTAGAAGGTAAAGTTGTTTGCACTTATTTGAAACAGAACTTTAATTGCTATTAAACCCTGATGAAAGTAAAAGGATACTTCACAAAAGGACCGATGAAGGAAAAATAAGCTTTGAAGATTCTGTAAAATTTTTCTGCCATAAAAATAAAACCATTTAGAAAAATACTGCATATGTATGAAGTCAACTACATATTCACAAGCTGAGGCTTAACCAAGAGCATTGTGTGAAGGTGTTGAGTCAATATGGGAACGACAGTAGCCAATTTTGAGTCCAGCCAAGCATGAATGGACTTCATGGCTTTTTTGTTAGTATTTTTCTCCTCCTTTTAGCTGTTGAAAAAGTAGAGGGATGAAGCTATCTCTATTATACCAGCAGCTCTGTACTAGACCTGCCTAAGTTTTATAATATTGTTTTGCTTTGCTAACCCATGACAATTGTACATAGCCTCCTGTTATATTCCAGATTGCCAAAAATAGAGGGCATAAGATCCTGCAATATAGCTTAATAGCTGCCCAATTTATCACTGTTTTGCACTGTGTTGACATTACAGAAACATGACCTTGCAGAACACCCAGATGGCAATAAGCTCAAGAACAATCAAATACAGAGTTCTGGTAAACTCTATGTTGCCTTTTCTACTGGCTTTGTATAAAGATGTATGCATCTATGCAAAAAAACTAAACCCAAAACCAAAAAGAAAAACAAAAAAGAATACCCAACCCCAAACAACCCCCCAGTAAATTTTAAATCTAAATTCCTTCTCACTGATTTTTCCTTTTTTTTTTTTTTCTTCTTTTTCTGGAGGTTGGAGCAGGTTGATCTAATACTGTGGAATTTAATTAAATTAGTCTAATATTGGTATAGCATTTTCTAGCAAAAATAGATACTCCAGCAAATATTAGTGCTAGTGAGGATTTCAGTTCTGAATAGAAAACTAAATTCTTTATCTTAGACTTCTCATTTAGCAAATAATGGCTATATTCAGTTGTATACTCAGTATCATTCCCATTTTTATAACCCTATCTAGCACGTTACAGGAGCGGAGTTGCTTTAGCACTGTTCTGTTTCTATCCTTCTGCACCTCAAATGGTAGAAGTCCATGTAAGGGTCTCAGTTTTTTGCTGCTCTCCATGTTTAAAATCTCTAGTGAGGAGATGATAAATTGAGAAGGATCCTGAGATGCTTGTTCCTGTGCTGGGGTCTGCTTGCGATGCAGCTGCTGCTCTGTGGTACAGTCACCTTGTTGTCTTGCTGTACCAGCACCACTGGTAGGTGCTCACTGGGTTTGCCTACCTTACAGTTCCTGAGACCTGACTCTTCTGTTTACAAGAGAAGTAAACATACCCACAGGACATGTTCTAGTCAAATACGCTTTCACTCCACTTTATTGTTACTAGCATTAGATTACTTATGTATTTTAGCTGGTTTGTTTTTTCAATTTGAATATAGAGTGTTCCATTTCAAGAAGTTGCTCTCTGTGAACTTTTGCAGAGACAATTTTGTGCTCTTTATTAGCATTGCTGAGATTATAGATTTTCAAATATATTGGGTTTATCAGTGTCATATGATTTCCTGATAAACTGTCCTACCCTGAAGCTGGATGTCCCTTCCTCCTGGCCCCTGGGTATGAGAATAAGCTGAGAAGATTCACCTGATTTTAATGAGGATGGCCCTAACTGGAGCAAAACCCATTCCTGCTGATTTCTGCTCTCTGAGGTTTTTTAGGGTGATACCCCGTCCCATTTTCCCCCACAAGATGTTTGTTGATGAAAAAGCATGTGAGGAGAAAGGGGATCTGCAGCTTGATTCACCATTGCTTCAGACTTCACAAGCACCCAGACTGAGAATTTGCAGATGTGGAAGTTACCTAATTTTTCAAAAATTACTGGTCTTATTGTGAGCTAACTATGATGCTACCAGCCTTTGTTACTGCCCCACTGAGGAAGTCACTGTCTCAGTGGGTAGGAGAAGCACAGAGGAGGAGGTCAGCCCATCCCTCAGCAGCTGAGACTCTCAACCCACTGGCAGAGGAGTGTTTGAAATGGGTGACCTTGCTGGTATGTGAAATGGGTGACCTTAGCTGCGGCGATTAGCGGTGCTAACAGTCCTTCCACCAGGGCAGGCAGGAAGGAAAAGGGTCTTCATGCTGTGTTACTCTGCCAGCCTGTCTGTGGGGCCGTTCGAGGTGTGAGCAGCTTTTGCTGTCCCCAGCCACCTGCTCTGCAGTGCAGTTGCCTGCTTGCTGCCCCCTGTGATTAAACAGCAGTGTTTGATTTAGTAGCATCTAATGCTTGTCTTGATAACAAGACATACAGGACAATAGAGAATTAAATTAAATTATCTGGAAACCCAGTGACCCACTTTCTATTTTAAATAGAGCAGAAGTGTTTAAAATACACAATTTGTTCATTTGCCTCACAGAAGAATGTGTTGGAGAGAAATGGTTATGCTTTGCATAATGCTCTAACAAGGAAAAGCTAATGTGATATGTCAACTTATATGTAGAACTGCAATGATTTAATAGTTGATCTTCTGGAGATTATTTTAATTGTTGATTTTTGCCTTTCATATGCAAATAGACAAATGCTGGTCATATAAACTATTTTACAGCTAAGAGGGTGACTTACTAGCTGCCTTGTTAGTAGCATTCAAAAAGTGTCATCTTCCCAACGCAGGCAATATGTATAAGAATGATCTAGCCAAGATAACTCTGTTTATTGCAGTTTAGACTTCATATTCTTACATACTTGAAATTCAGAGAAACAGGTATAACAGCAGCTAAAATTTTGATCTTGCTGTAGAAACAAATGTATTTCTAATTTACCAGGTAGAGAATGCCTAACCCTATGACAGAATGATGCCACCTACTTTATCAACCTGTTCACTATCTGTGTCAATTTGTATGGAACATAATTACTGTTGTTTTAAATAATTGCAGCTATCAGACCTTTGAACAAGGAGGAGCACATTCAAAAACAATAACCTTTTCATGAATTAATGGTGCTACAATTTTCCTAAATGTTTTTTTCTTTTTCTGCTTATGAAACTGTCTATCACTCTTTGGCTAATATGCACGTATCACATGCTCGTCTGAATAACTCTTTTTCTCCAATTTTCTTGATTTACTAAAATGAAAGTCTTAGCTAACAAGGCAAAATGATATTTCAAGAGAAGATTTCTACAGAGACAAGGGTTGTCTTAGTTGTCTCCTGCTTGCACAGTGTTTCTTTCTCATCAGCTACTTTCTTGCTTCTTACTGTTGTATAAGTAGACCATTAACAAATGAAAAAATACTAGGAAAAAGCCCTGAAGAGTCTCCTCAACTCCTATCAGCACTTATGATATATCTTTAATTTATGTTCAATGTATGTATCTTGCTGGCCCAAGGTGAACTACTCAGCAGTTAGACTGCAAGCCTGCAAACTGAACTGACAAACCTTGAGTTTACCCTCAACATTATCAATATATATATTAGTTATGCATGATACTGAGACAGTGGGGGTTTTTTAACAAAAAACAGGGAGATTGAAAGGAGAGAGAAAAGAAAGGCTATTTTGTCTGTGTCCTGTCCTGAAACTGTTCTGTGATGCTGCTCCCAAAGGATGTAAAAATCCCTTTAGACTGCAGTGACTTTCTGGAATGACAGTTGAGTCATTTTTGTCAGATTTTATGGTGTCATTTCTTATGTCTAAGAACTAGTATGCTAAATTTAAATTCATCCTTCCAAAGAATAAAGGAATTGTTAAGAACAGTCAGAAACCTTTGCTAAACTGATAACCATACTTTTCCTGTTTCAAATATAAAATAATAAACCACTTTTATTTTAGTTTGATTTTTGGATGTCAATAACATTTTGCCTATATTTGAAACCAATGAAACCCCGTTTTTGTGTCTTGTATCTGGATTCCCTGGTGCAGATGGATTGAAATCACAACACAAACTTTACCTTGACACTCGCACATCTTTTCTTCTCTCTCTGGCCACCTATAATAACAAAACTTAGTATCTTCATGAAAATATGAAAAGAAAAATGGTGCAATTAAGAACATAAAGTTAGGATATAAAGTAGGGATAGAAAATGTTTAAGTTGTTAAAGACATTTCTTAACATATTTATGGTATTTACAATAGCACATTCAACTCTGTCATATTCATCTGATAAATGGCAATGACTGCAAAAGAGGAAGAGCTCACAGGGATACAGACAAACATAGATATTCACACAGAGATGTGAATCCATGGTGACTTTAAACCTCATTTCCTTGAGGCAAAGACCAAGTAGGGGCAATTTCAGCTTGTCAGTTAAATTGAGGAAAATCTGTGATGAAGCTTAATAGAGCCCTTGTTCTTTAACCTTAACCCTGCCTATAATTTAACCTGGAAATGCTGAAAGTTGTAGCTTACAGTAGTGATAGATGTACCTGGTATTTAGGGCATTAACACAGATTTTTCTTTCTTGGTTATTTTTTAGCTTGAGCTCATGCTCAGTAAAACATACTGTCAAATCCAACTAATACCACTGATGTTTATCACTTATAGTGCAGAAGGACAGAAACAGAAAAGATAAAATATTGCACTTACTTAGTGATATTAAATGGTCAGTACTTGGTTATTGTAATAATCATTCTTCAGATAACTCTTACCCATGAGTTAGGGCATTTGATAACAGACTCCTCAGCCTCGTGGGGTACTGTTCCACACATTAAAAAGATGTACTATGAAGCTTGATAGCCCTAAATTTCCCTTGTTGATCCTTGTGTAAAAGAGCACTTGCTCAGGGTACTGAGATACTCGTACCTACCAGATCAGCAGGTGAGATTTTGACATGGTAAGGCTTGGTTTCAGAAACCCAGCTGTGCCTAAAAAGGGAATTTGGCACCTATGTTTACAGCCCTGAGTCTTGTCCTTTTTGCCTGAAGGAAAGATCTAAATAGATCTGGGAAGGGAGGTACTGAAGGCAGCTGGCAGATATTTTGAGAAGCAGAGCATCCTAGTTGTTGGATGTGAGCTCTTCAATCCCTTCCTGGATTTGGGTCACAATTCGTCTCCTACTGCTGTAAGACATAATTTCGGAGGGGGGAAAAGCTACTATGTGTGCATATAGAGCCCGTGGGTTTCTTTAATCTTCACAACTACCAAGTCTTGGGGCCTTGTATCAAGCTGTTCATTAAATACTTGCAAATCCGAGTTCTTTTTTTCCATCTCTGATATTCAATTTATTGACAGGTGGAAGTAGAAATGTAAGACATGTAACTGCTTAGAAGCCCTTTAGGGTTTCTGCTAGCTGTGGGGAGGTGGGTAGTGGTTTCTGCTGCCAAGGTACGTCAGATTCCTGCCCATTATTAAACTCAGCAGGGTTTGGGATGAGCTAGTTAAGGAGTTTTTTGCTCCAAAGGGTTAATATTGATACATCTGCCTTCCCCTGGGAAAGAAATGCTGCCTGGTGTGGGTGAAGAGGCAAACGAGCAAAATATGGGTGTCTTGGTCAGAGAACAGTGATTAGTTCCTCATTAAAGAGACAGAGAGAGACACACTGTAACTATAGTAACCACAGCATATATGATCCTCTACCCACCTCATTGTAACCCACTTGGTTACAACAAAGATTTCAAGCTATTGTTAATCGTTTGTACAGCTATTTCTCTAACTGAAGAGTCACATAATAAATGCTTGTCTAATATGTATATATACATATATGTATATTTATAAAAGATGTATTTTTATATTCACACACATACACAGACTCAGAGAAACTGAGTTTCCTTATGATTAGCTAAACAGATGGATAAAATCACCAGTCCAAACACCCATCAGTGGTATTTGTAATATATTTTTTTCTTGGTGACTAATGGAAAAGAAATGCCATAATGACTCAGGAACCATGTTGCCATTTAAGAATACTTGTATCTGTGCGTATATTTCTATTCTCTGAGTTATTACATGTTTAATTTCAGCTGCTTCTTTCTAATAAAATACCATTAACATTTAAAATTTGAATAAATGGAGTATGCCTCAGAAATTCTGCTGCCTATATCAAAGCCCGTTTCAGATCTCTCTCAAGTCGACAATGCCATTAACCTGTTCCACTGCACTCCACACCTGGCTAACTGCATTAATGCGTGATACTACTCACCTACTTGGAATGAAATGACTAACATTCAGCCTACTGATATGGTCAAGCATAAATCTGAAAGACAGATTGCTGGCAAATTTTCCCTTCTAAGGAGGTCATGGCAAGGTTTACAGTATTCATCCTCCTCAATCTGGCCAAAATATCCTGTCCTGTACTAAAATTCAAGGGCAAATGTGAGTTAAACATAATGCCTTAGCAGCTATTTCCAAATCTTGCATTTTATGGACTTTTAGCTAGAAATTCCGAGAGCTTCTAGTCAGCAGAACTGAACATCTTCCTTTGGTTTGAAACTGATATGGCCAAATAGCAAGTCCTACCATTTACTGCTGATAATGAAATCACTTAGCTGTAATAATTCTATCAGCATTAAGGGGACCAAATTTCAATCAAAGCCTGCCAAGAAAGTCTTTGCTCATGTCAGTGAGGGGATAGTATAGCAACTGAAATGCCAGAGAGGAACAAACACATTTCTACACAATTTATTTTTACAACAGAGGAGTCTAAGTCCAGCCTCCTAGTCTTACAGTCATGCCTATACCTCCAGTCCCTGAAATGGTGGTGGTGGTGGTGGGGGGTTATGGGTCACAAGACCTATTCTGATAACTTTTTTTTTTACTTTTAGACTGGTTCAGTGAAAAGCAGTAATTTTTTACTCTGCTCAAAAATGCTTCTGCGTGTTTCCTGCCTGCCTTTAACTTTTAGAGTGAAAAAAATCCTTGGGTCTCAGTGAAATATCTCTACTAGTCTGAATACCAGGGCAAAATTTCACTGAAATGTGAGTTCCACTGCAATTTCTTCTGGTTCCAATAAGGTGCAGATTTGTTTCTTTCTTGAAGAAAAATTAGGCTCTTTGGGATCAGGACATTCCTGACACAGTTCCTGGCCATGGGTTGCTACTCACCCTTTGCAGCTATAGGTCCATGCAGTGAGTTATCCTGGCCCTCACAGTAAACAATGGCCACAGTGACTCCTGGGACATTCAGTTTGCTTTTCTTGCATGTCTCCTGATCTGGGAGCATGTGGAAGCTGAGGTTTCTGAGGTATCCAAAATGTTCTGCATATATCCAGACATTTGTGGACCATTGTAAATAACTGATACAGTTAACACAGAAAAAAAGCCTGCATATGTAAAATCTGCCTCATCACACCAGGGCTCTGTTAGGTTTGGGCTAAGGTGCTTTTGTTTCCTAGAATCTCCTCTTGGGCACAACTTCTTCTCCAGAGACCCTTCTTGCCTAGGTGTGCAAGAAATGGCAGCAGCTCTGAACAGGAGGGCACTGACAGGTGAAAAACAAGGAGCCCTGTATTATCTATCTTTAAAAGCCACTTCAGAAAGGGTTGTGAAAGAATGTATGTGGCCTGTAATTACTTCTTGTCAGGGTATGTCAGAAACAAGCAAAGAAGCTCTCGAGATGTATTCCCTTAGGTTCTCGCTGCCAGTAACATAGAAAAAAGGAGTATGTGACACAGTTCTAATTTGTTCTTCAGAATACAGTTCATTTTAAACCTGTCAAAATTAAAACAAAACAAAACAGAACAACAAACCCACCTCATGTTTCTATTATATTTGAAGCACAGGATGTCAGCATGAGCATCTGGGAGAGCTTTAAGGTTTTTGTCACTCTATAAATGCAATGGTATTTTCAAGTGTCTCATGAGGTACTAGCAGGTAAATCTTTTTCTCTTTTACCTTTGAAATGGAACAATACTTTCTGGAATGTTTCAGAACACACAACTGGTATCCCTTAATTTCTGCAATACTTTTCATAGAGAAATTAATGGTATTTTCTTTTTCATACTATGTGAATTTTCTTATTTGCTTCTTCCCCCTTCAGAGCAGTCAACGGACAAGTAAAGACCTTGAATGTCTTTTTGTCTTTGCATGTGAAGTAGTAGGGTGAAATTCCTTTCCTGTACAATATTTTGGCAGAACTTTAAGTTATGCATGTCCCACCTGATGCCAAAAACTGTTTTATATTTGTGCCGCTTCAGTCTCTGAAAATAGGAAATCAGAGTAGCATTTATTATGATTATGTGGATGTACAAAATGAACACTTGGAGCAAAGTTATGGGATCAGTTAGTCGAGCCTGGCATTTAGTTACATCTCCAGAGCTGAATTATACCATCTTTTTTCCATTATAGATGAAAGTCTGCTGAATTTCAAACCTAGTTTTACTGTCTGTATTCCACAATGTAATTAGACTTAAAGATTGTAATATTACTTTTCCTGCCATTTGCAGAGAACGATGGGGCAAGAAACAGGAAAACCATGCAGATGAAGGGATGCTTTGAGATTGGTGTTAGCAGCAGAATTTTGGGGTTTTTGGTCATGGGTTGGTTTATATGCCACTGAGCCTGCTGGGAACAAATGGCGTCCACCTGTCTCAAAGTAGAAAAAGAATCTTACCTTAAGAGTTAGCAGGGCTTGTTGAGAGAGCTTCAAACTAGATTTGAATTAGGCTGGAGAAAAGGAGGCTCAGGGAGGAACCTTATCACTCTCTACAACTACCCGAGAGGGGATGTTAGTGAGGTGGGGCTCAGTCTCCTCTCCCAGGTAGCAAGTGACAGGATGAGAGGAAATGGCCTCAAGCTCCAACCAGAAGTGGTTTGGGTTAGGTATTAGGAAAATTTTTTTCATGGAAAGGGCTACAAAGCATTGGAATAGGTTGCCCAAGTAAGTGCTGGATTCGCCATCCCTCTAAGTGTTAAAAAAATGTGTGGATATGGCATTTGAGGACATTAGTGGCGAACGTGGTGGTGTTATTAGGCTGATGGTTGGTCTTGATGATCTTAAGGGTCTTTTTCAACCTTTTTGATTCTATGATTCTAACTTGCTAATTACATCAAATTATCTTCAGAAATAAAGTCTTCAAGTTTTGTTTCCCAGTCTCATTTTGTGTGAATTTCCTTTTTATTGTTTCAGTTTGTTTTTTATTTTATTATAGTGAATATTGTTTTGTTTGGTTTTTCTGTTTTGTGTTTTTTTATTTTTTTAAAATTTTGTTTGTTGCTGCTAGCCATGGTCCCCCATTACATGCTTGCGCTGCATAGTCTTTTGTTCATGGTCAGACTAAAACCAGCATAAGGTGTGCTTGTTGAGACAGGTACGAGCTGTGAGTTTTTCCTTGGTCCTGGTAGAGTTAACCACTCGAGCCGAAACCACTCAAGATAAGCTTAACTCTGATTTACAGAGTGACAAACTTCGGTGATACAATTTGCACTGCTGTGTACATCATCTTGAGATCTGTAAACCTCTGGCTGGAGGAGTATTCAGAAAATGGATGGGTGGATGAATGGGTGAATGGAACAATGGATTAACTGGAAATAGGCGCAGAAATCATCCACGAACTGAGTGAAGGAGAGCTAACAATGTTCTGACTGGACAAATTCTGCCTGGCACCTCAACATCAGTGGGAAGTGGGCGTTTTGACATTGCTGCTGCACAAACCAAAGGTAAATGTTGGAGATTCCACCTCTGACCTCTCCTAAAGAAAAGTAAGTTTGGAAAGGCATTTATGGTTTCTATAATTTAAGAGTATTTTAAACCATCTACATAGTGTCACCATATTTATGAGAGGCACACAATCTCTGAGTAATGCAAAACATGGACCATTGACTGCCATCTTTGTAGAGGATTATTAATGTGCAGAGACAATGTCACCTCTTGGACAGTGTATTGTATTTGGTTCAGGTTAATAATCACTACAAGTAAATAGTCTTGGTAGCCTATGTAAAACAAACTAGTTTTCTCAATTTCCAAAGGATATGTGGCACAACAAAAGAGAAAATGAAAAACTAATGCTTTTTATAGCAGTAGCTTAAAACCTTGCTCCAGGTTTCCCTAGGTTAAATGCTTCCATCAGCAGGATGTATAAAGACTTCTCCTTGGTTTCACTTGAGCCAAGCACAATTCAGCATCTAGTCCTTTATTTCTTTTCACCTCCAACCTCTTCTTTCAATACTCTTTAGAAAAGAAATTAGTCAACTCTTACTCTAAAATAACCATCACATTCAGATGGGAACAATAACCTAGTGGAATCTAGTGTTTGAAATACTATTCACAAGTCCCATTTACACTCTAGGATATAATTGTCTAGGTCTTGAGGTGAATCCTAGCAGTAATTCTTTACCCAAGTCACAGTATTTCTGTTTTCAAGCATATTTAATGCTAGTTTAGGATTCTTGGTGACTATTCTTCAACTCAGAACATCTTGTTTTTGCTTCAATGTGGTCAGAGCACTTGAGCAGCTATGAAATACTCCGGTTTTGGTCAGAGCCCTGGAAGCTATTTTCAGCCTCAGATTATATTTCTGGTCCATTTACCCCTCTGGGGTGTTGCTCTGTATGCCATCGCTGCAGTTCAGCTGCATTTCCTAACTGCAAGTGACCTCTACCACATTGGCCACTTTGCCAAGTGGGAGGTAGCACGATTCACAGCCCAGAAATCCAAATGCTGAGCTGTGCATTTCCACAACGCTTTTAGTATCAGCTCTTTCCTCTCCCTTCCCAAAAGGTGGCATAACTTTTCAGAGCTCCCAAAATTTTCAACCAAATGTGACAAAAGGGTAAAGATCTCAAAAACATGAAATTGATCCTAGTTTTGTAGATGGCTGGTGAGAGGTGAGAGATCTAGCTCTCCCTCTGACAGAAACTCTGGACCTTCTGAGTTCCAGACTTCTACCTTCTCTTTGGTTTACTGATCACCCGGTGCAATGTGGGAAAGGAACCATATAAACATGAGCTGTTTCCTTCTCCATACACAGGAAAATAGATTTAATGAGTTTTCCTGCTCAGAAATGATTTGTTCTCCATTTGTAGCTTTTTCTATTAAACTAGTAACTTTTTGGCAAGGTGTAATCCATGACTTTTTTCCTGAAGTCATGGAAATTTTCAGCCTAGATTGACGTAACAGTGAATAACCCATAGCACCAATGAAGCAGTGTCACGGGGAGCTTTGAAAAATATGGATTTCACAGCACAAAATCAGAATATACTACGAGAACTAAAAACATTCACATCTGAAAAGAGGCTAAAATGGAACAAAATTGGATTTAAGTAGAAAATTTGAAGACTCAGAACTGGGATGGACCTATTTTGGAGGAGAAAATAAAATGAAGAAGTTGCATGTGAGACACTGTAAAGCCGCAGAGGTTTATTGAAAGATGCTCCTGAATTTTAGTAGTGTAACTAATGAGGCTGCAGGCCATGAGGCTACAGTAATGACAGAAAACGTTGAAATATACAGGAAGATTCACAGGTGCACCATTCCTAACTGGGTAGTGGTAAATGTTGCCCTAACCAAAGTAGAAGCATATGTACTGTTTACCTGCATATACTCTGAAAAAAATTATTTTATATATATATTTTACAAATTTTTGTCAAAAAATACGCCTTTTAGGCCAAGTCACTAAACTGCATAGGTACACGAGGCACCCAAGCCAAAGAAAAAAGAGGAGTTAAATCCAAGATCGGAGGAATACTAAAAGGAAAATGAGGATCTGCCTTCTCATTCTTTGCACCAGCCCTTTTGAACCGTGGTGTGTAAGGTCCCAATTTGGGAAGCAACACACTGGGACTGTACTCACAAAACCCTGATGAACTTGTGTGTGCTGTGAAGGTCAATTGTTCATCTTCATCAAAGGGCTTGACTGGGAATTAAGTCAGTAAATTGAAACACAATATTTTTACACAAGAGAGGGAATCATTATTCTCCGAGAGCATGAAGATTTTAGTATTTTTGGTTCTACTTTAATGTCCTGTTTGTCTGGAATCTGAGTTGGCTTCAGGCATATGTTTCTGTGATAATTTCTGTATGAAAAGATTTGCACCATTTCACACATTAAAAAAATGAAAAATAATTTTAGGCCACAGGGCCTTCTCTAGCTATGCTTCCAGTTTATTTTTAAAGTTTATTTGGTATGATATGATCTAAAGCATACAGTGTCTTTCTCCATGATATAAAATCTTTAATTAGTTCTGTAACAATCTAGTTAGTTTTGAAGTAAGAAGGAAAGACTTTCAAAAATGTTCTCTTCTCCTCCACAGAAAGAAAATGCAAAAAGGTTTGTAGAAAAACATCCAAATTATCATGAATATAGAAAGCACATCTTATGGAGGTTCAGATAAGTTAAAATACAAGGAACCAGCCAAAGTGGAAGAATAGTAAAATATCATGTAACAGGGTAAACTATAAACTGACTGAGTGAATAACTGGAAGATGACAAGTATATCTATAAAGTATAGTATGAAAGGCAACAGTCCTGTATGTCCTGGATTAACTTTCTTAACACTAAAATTTTCACGCTGTAAGAGATGTACTAATAGAAAATAATCATGATGGGAAAAAGAAAATCTAGAAGGTTTTTTTCAATTTTGTTTTTAAGCAAATTTAATTGTATAGAATAAGAAGGAACAAACTATGCAACAGTTCAACATGAATCATTGCAGCCTTTCAGGTAGTAATGGATTAATGGCAGTGCATAGTCACATTGTCTTAACATTAGCACTAACATACTGCGTTCAAGATGTTTATAAACTAAGTAATAAAGACATTTGAGCATCAAATATCCTAAGGGTTTAATAAAGTCAGGTCCTGCTTTCCAAGATGCTTCCAAATACTCTTTTTCAGGTGGGGTTCCTGGGAATATCGGTAACACAAAATCAGCCTAAGCTTTAAGGCAGGTAGCAGTGAACTCTTTCAACAACAATGAGTAGTACAATAATTATAGTTTGCAAAACCAATATATGTGTGTATGAAAATGAAATAATTTTACAGATTAAATGATTAAATAGTAAAAATAAAACCAACTTGTTTAAGAATTTATATGGAAGGATCAGTGAACTTGTTCAGATAAACATGAAACATGTTTTAGCGTACTTTTATGTAAACATCTACTTTGAATTATCTGATGCTTTTAATGTGCAAATGCATGTCTTAAAGAAAACCAGGAGGTCCCTTGGATACGTAAGAGTGATATACTCTCCTACATTTGTGAACACTATCATGGTGTATTATAAGAAGTATGAATTGCATTCACACTTTTATTTCATTCCCTTGTTTACAACTGGCTCAGGATCCTCTTTTTGTATGGTTAGAAATACAGGCATACCAATCCAATTATCTCCCCTGAAACATGCTAAAATGGTCATGATTTTTCTTTATGTAGTTGCACCATAGCAGAGATTAAATTTAAATAAAACAGTTATGTTCTTAGTAATATCCCCATTTAAAGTGATAATACAGGGTAATAATACTTCCTAATCATAACTTCATAATCACAGTCATAACTTTTAGACTTTTAAAGTAAGCGTGGTCAGTAATGCAGTGATGAAGCGCAGTACTTTTTCTTGTCATCTATAGCTGCAAATTTTACCTACAGGTGATGCCTATGACTAGACTACAACTGCTGCATCCACACCTGATGGAAACAGCTTCTCACAATATATTTCTGCTTCCATAACCCTTAAACAGTCACCATACCATGCGTGCATATGGCCTTCATTTGTATTTGTCAGAGTAGCAAACGGCTTATTCCTGTCTGATTTAAAGCATGGCACATACAGCGAGCCATAGCAGGAGCAGAGGTTTTTTCCAGTAGAAGAGAAATTAATATAACAGTGGTTCAGAGCTTTACTGTTATTTACTTGAGGAAAGTAAAAATGTTACCAAAATTCTAAATAACCAAAACCACTAAAAAACAGTGGTTAAATGATGCTTGCAGTTCTTGTTTTGACAAGTTCTGTACTCCTCTTCCTTTTACAAGCAACAGGCTAATATTGCCTTAAAAAGATTATCTAGAAAGCATCACTAATTTTCTCTTTTGCATATGGATATTGTCAAGTATTACAACAATCATAGGGCCTGAGAAATGAGTATTTGTTAATAACAGCTTAATGAGCTACTCTTTCAGAAAACTAATTAGTCAGTCTTCTGGGTTACAGTCATTATTTTTAAAACAAACGAAACTCATCGATAAATCTTTTTCTTGGTGTTTCTTTTGGTAGATATTAGATGATGATGTCAGATTCAGTGCTGCACTCTTTTGCTAATGGTTGCATTGGATGAAGGAAGACACTAACAATTACGAACTTGTCAGAAGCAAGAAAGTAAGTAGCTGAACCAATGCTTGAACTGTCATTAAAAAGAGCCCTGTAGCTAACAAGAAAATTGTGATAAACGAAGCAAGAAATTGCTTGTTGTCTGTTGTGTCATCTACTCTTTGACATTAATATTTTTAGAAGAAAAGAGTCATGAAAATCTTCTGTCATGTTTATAGTTGCAAAGCTTAACAGCCATTATCATTATAACAAGGCTGAGGCTTGGGATAGGCAAACTGACTAGGGGGAAAAAAAAGGATGGTTGGTAATTATCCTTATTTGTCTCTGATCAAAACAAAATCATCTTTCACTGCTAATCTGTTAATGACTTTAGCCTTTACCTACTGCCCACTAGCTTTTGATTCTTCTGCTGCAGTCTGACCAGCAACTGATTATGCAGGTTAGTACTATGCATTGATTTGAATATTTACTTAATATGTTTTAGCTTAAAAAGAGATTTAACCTGGAACCTGTTCCTCTCTTAATACAGCAGGCTTTTTGATAACTGCAGACTAACCAGGTTGAAACTTTTGCTTGTATTTGTCTTTTTGAAGTCTTATGAAAGCTAATCAAGAAATTATAGTCCTAGTAATTCTTAGTTTGATTGTTATGTGGTGTACTTGAATTATGCCATGGCTGTCATGATGAAATTACTCTCAGTAATATGTTGAATAATACAGCTCTGAGTCTTAGGCTTTTTGGTATTACCAGCAGTGAGCTATAGAGATGAAAGAATGTTCATTCAGGCTTTTTGAAAGGAAAGATGCTTCAACAGTGAGCTCTGACTGAAAAAACCACCGGGATGATTTTTAGGCTTGCTGTGTCAGCAGCCTACTTGTGGTGCTGTGTCCCGCATCCTTAACAATGACAACCACAACTGCTTAATGCCAGTCCCTGTGCCTCCTGCTCTGCCCTGGCCAGACCTGAGCCCCAAGACCTGTCCCTAAGCCTGTGGACCACTGTGGGCACGGTTCCCCTTCCCACCCATCTGTGGCGGCGACGATAACCAGCTGCTCAGGCTGGACATTCAGAAAGCAAGCTCCCATCTCTCCAGACTCTTGCTATTCCTGGTCCGGTGTATTGAGCTAGTCCTCTTATCTCAGAGCTTCTCTAAAGTGAATTATATTCCTGCACAAGGTAGCTCCAAAATCTCTGCAAGTCTCTCTTGTGTATGGGTGTGTATTCAGTGTGCTGAACATCTGAATGCAATATTTTACCTTATTAGGAGTGAGCCTTGATCTGCTCCTATTATCAGACACCAAAAATCTGTGTGGTCTTGATGTTACAATTTTCTGACAAAAACAACGTAAAAGTATTTTCATCTCCTTTGTTCTGTGCCAAAAGCATTTAAGTACATTTTATCTGAAAATATTTTAGTGTATAACTACCAAGACAATCAATTGCCACAAGAAAGCTCTTAGATGTGAGTGATTAGTGACTAGAGGCACTGATGTGCTTCAATTATTTATTTTTTAAGTAATAGGATTTACTTGTAAAAGGGGTAACAGTAACACAGCATTTATTTCAAACCTCAAGGCACTATTAATAAGGCAAATTTCCTTAGTGGCTTTAGAGATAAGTATTTTTTATTCATCTATTTGTTTTATGCAAGTGACAAAATAAATGATGATAAACGCATCAGAATCTTTGTTTAGTTTAGATTGCTTGTATCATCATATTAACAGAGATTCCTAGTGATGGATGATGCATATAGTATAATTTTTCCCTAACCACAATTTTTTAGCACAGCTCTCTGCAATGATCTTGCTGAGAAAGGACATAAAAAATAAATTTTTAGAACTATTTAAGAAGGTTATCTCTGCCACCATCAACTGGCCTGGCAAGACATCCTTGTCATCAAATTTTCCATTTAAAAAGTTTAAGCTGTTATTTCTTGTCAGACTTCCCTTCTCCGCTGGAATTCCTCTGTAAATTTACATGAGAAATTCCTGAGAAGCTGCGGTGACAATATTCTGCAGCCACAGTATAATTCCTGTTACTCTTTAACACACTTTAGAGTTTTGTGAAGTCAATGGCATGTGTTGTTACCAATTTAATTCACCCCTTCTACCCTGGCTGACAGTTTCCTAATTTACCCCTTCCCTCCTTGGAAAATCTGCAGTATCCTAGAAAAAAATCTGCTGAGCAAAACATTTAGAGGATGTGGGAAAAAAAATAAAAATCTGCCTAGAAATGAAAAGTAAGAGCCCATGATTTTTAGTGTAGTTGAATGATTATTTGATCATAGCTGATGCATACGTGTGCTGGGAAGAGATACCAGTCAGCAGAAAAACTCATAAGAAAAGGCAGTAGTTTAAATTTGAAACCGAGCAAAACTTAAATTTGAAATGAAGTCAGTGAGGCCATGTGTGGCCCAATGGTTGCAGTTCAAAGACATGTTATGGTCTTCACAGAAATTACAAGGTGACATACAGTGGCCTATTTGTATGTCACTACAGAGGCTTATAACATTCTGAGTGTGAAATTCTATTGAAATTAAGAAATAATACTGTAAGTTCCTGAATTGAACACTTAAGGTTGTTTTATGCTGTGCTTGTGCTGTTCCATGGATAAACAAATGCTCAAATTATGCTATATTTTGCCATATAACAATTGCAGAACTCTTTCAAAATAGAGCAATCTGTAAAATAAAAGCATTTCTGTCATAATTGTGCTTTGTTTTCCTTAAACATTTTGACAGTGTAATTTATCTCCCAAGTGCCAATGTCCAGGAAAAAAAAAATCTGTTTGCTAATCTCTTTAGTTCTAGGGTTTAATGTGATGTTAATAATCATGCCCACAACTTGCATAGATTTAGCAAAGGCATGAATCACAGCACAATTATATCTTAGTGAATTGAGGAATTTGTAAGCGAGCCAAAGTACTTAGCAGTTCCTGCTGTAAAAGTAGTATAAGAATATGGTATGATGTTTCCAGATGCAGTTCTGTTACAAGCTACAGCAAGAAAAGTCAAGGGGAAATTTTCATATTTTTGTGTGAAAGCAAAGAAGAGGCTCATGCGAGGGTGGTCTTAGTAGCCACAAAATAGTTTCAATTGAGGCAAGAACAATAGAAGTGTAATTATTAAATATAGAAATCCAGGAAATTCTAGTCTAAAACTACCCTGTAGTGATGCACATTCATAGTTTTTGAAGCATAATAATTTTTTTTTTTTTAAATTAGCATTTGAAGGGTGCTTTATCTAAATTGCACAGTAATTATTGGTTGCCCTATATCACTACTGCCTGGCTTTTTATTGCTGCAGGAATATTTACTGCCTTCAAGGATTGTCAATGTCCTAGGAGCTCATGCAGCCTCCTGTCCTACTGGAGGGAAAGGGAAAGGCCTGACAGAGGAGGGGTGGGGAGATGCTGTTGTATCCTTTATTTTTCATACAAAGAGGTGACTTGCAAGTAAGCATCCAGAGGAGGATTTTTAAAAAAAATTTCTAACAGCTATGCCACATAGGATACTTAAAGTTCCCTAAATTATCTTAATCCAAATCTATTTTCACCTGATTTCTAAGTCTTGTTTTCACACTAGAATTCAAGTTTCAAGCGTGATTGCTTTGTCACATGTTAAAAAGCTGAAATGCTCTGTTTCTACCACTCCCAATTCCTCATTTTGGAATATTGTAGGAAACAAGGTCTAAGGACCTGGGGAGGCTGTCTAGTCTGGCACAGCTGAAATAACGTGACCAGTGGTTTACAAGTAAGTGATGAGTTCCCCTTTGGCTTTCCTGGTTAAAGAAGGGAATCAAGTTTGCCCTGTGCCTCAGTTGCCATCGAAGGGGTCTGTGGCTCTGGCCTCCAGAGTAAAGCAGGTAAACTCTGATGTATCCAGTTCTTCTGGCTCAAGCAGTACCTATTAGGTATAAGTAGTTCCTGACAGATGTTTGTGTGATGTGGTCTCAAAAACTGCTAGTGAGGGAAATTTCTCTATTTCTATTAGGAAAAGTATGACAATGCTTAAGGCTAGAAACACATCTCTCTTGATCTCTAGACCAAATCCCCCAGGTGCAGTATAAGTCTGTTGTTCCTTGACTTTCCTGCAATGGACACAGAAAACAGATTGATCTATTCTCCTTACAAGAAGATTTTGCATATCAGAAGGCTGCTCAGTCTCTTTCTAGCTTTCTTCTCTCCAAACTAAGTAGCTGCAATTAATTCAATCATTCCCTCTAGGACATTTTGTAACCCTCTGATTATTTTTCTTGTCTTCCTCTAGGTTCTCTCCAGCTGATCCATGGATCTCTTGAAACCGATACTCTGGGAAGCAGCAGTGCTGAACAGAACAAGTTGGATGCCTTGCCTACAGCCCCTTTTTTCTGTATATGCATCAGGACACAAAGACAGCTTTTAGATTGACATTGTTGGGTACTATTAAGTCAATCACCTTTCTTCTGGGGTTTGGGCAGTTAATCCACATAAGCACAAATAGAAAATGCCTTTTTTTTCCCCATACACAACAACTTCAAAAATTTCCTGAGATTGATTTTGAATTCTCAAGAGTCAATTAAAAAAGTCACCCAAACTTCAGTGGAATCAAGCTGGAAAATGTCAATCTGCTATACCTGTTAAAATAATAGACACCCTGCCTTCCCATATGTTAACAGATCAAGTAGTCTACAAAACTGACATATCCATACCATAATTATGGGCAGTGAGAGCAATAACTATACCACTGTTAACCACCTTTATCACAAAATCATTTAGGTTAAAAAAATCCTTTAAGATCATTGAGCAAACCTAACCTAAATCCTGTAGTTTGCTCCTGCACAACTGTTTTATTGTATTCTGTTTTATTATATTTTGGTATTAGAGGGGTTTTAATGCAAAGGGCATCTTCCCACTGATATTCTAGATCCTAACTGTTGAACTGTACAGAGAAGCCAGATGTGGTCAAAATATTTAGAATACTTCTTAAGCAGATTTGAATATTCTGGACCAAATTCTGTCATCTTTTTCATACAAATCTTTATCTGTATATTGGTAAAGTAACTTCTTCTAACTATGTAGATATAACCTTCTTCTTGCTCTTGTCTCTGGACTATTATTTTACTTTGACTGTTTGATAAAACTTTCAGCAGAGCCATATTTTGTCCATCACTTTCTCTTAATGAATGTTTTTTCATTACTTCCTTGAGTTTCCTGCTCTGTTTACTTCTGTCTCTATAATTCATTGCAGTCTTTTTGACAGTCTTTCAAAAAGCATCAGCATATTTTCTCTCTTTTGTTCAGTGACAGTTTGTCTGTAGCTGAAGTCAGATGATGTCTCTTCATTGCTGGTGACATTTCTCTTACATTAATTTCTGTTGTCACCATCTCTTTGCAGGTAGGTCACTGATAGGAGCAGTGTAATAAACTGCCACCATGAGGCATTAGCTAAGTCATAATGCAATAATGTTGGAAATAATATTCATTGCATGATGAATCAGAGAAATTGAGAGGCTTTTCTAAGACTGTAAGTCATATCCCATATGCACTGTACTTTGTTGAGCTGTACACAATGATAAACAGAATAATTCTTTAATAGTGTTAGGATGGCTGTGGATTCTTTTCTTTTTTCTGTTTAAGGTAAGATGGCATCAGCATTTTTCCTTCCTTTGTTGCCTAAGAGCTTTCTGGCAGTGGAGCTTCTGTGTGTATTTAAATTAGCAGAAAAATTTACCCTCTTCTCACTTATACTATATGTACTACCGGTAAAAGAAGCAAGTAAAAATTTAGAATAGGATAGAATAGTTGCAGCAGTAACTTGGAACTGCCTAAGGACAAATGAATTATGGTTTAGTACCTCAAACCACTTTGTAACAAGACTTTTTAATTTTCAGTGCAGAATTTGTAGTTCAGCAGAGTATCTGTACTGCTTAGACACATCTTACACACAGTGGTAGATACAGTGTAGATGGTACCTACATACAACTAAATGCCATTGTAAAGGAGGAGTCTTTCAGAGCCTTCTCTTTTGTGCCCTGAGCAGCCTTGCTGCTGATGTGGCTGAGCTGCTGGGTACCGACCATATGCATATGGGATATGACCATACTCTGAAGCCTCTGTAAGATCCTCAGGTCACTCCACCTCTCTACCTCTGATGAAAGCACCCTCACAGGCATGTACTCTAAGTGCCCAAAGACTTATGAGGGATCAATAAAAGCCTTGAGTCCTATGGAAGTGCCTTTCATATTAGTTGTTGTGTCTGTAGATTTTTCCATGATCATCCAGTGTTTATTTTAATTGTAATTCAAAAGGTAAGCAGTGGGAAGCAGGCAGAAGTACCTTCCTGGCTCTGCAGAGTTCCTGAAAGGATAACTCTGAGAGGTGTGACTTGCTGGTATTGAGCATTTTCTTAACTCTCAGTTTTAGTTGTTACGACACATTCAACACCTCTATTCAGTCTTCCAGGCAAAGCATGCAAAAAAAAGGTATTGGATAATCTCTATATTTTACAGCAAGTAACATCTAAATTGGACACTAGAGTGAATAGACCCTGGTTTGTTGGCAGGGTATTACCTTTTTCCCCAAATGTAATGTCTGATTTGCAAACACAACTCTGAAAGAAAAGCTGCAATTGTAATTAAATAAAATAGCATGAAAGCAAAGTGTAACACAAGTATGTAAAACAGGAACACTTGACATTGTTTTTGTTCTTTAAATTCTTCCCAAAGATGTCATAACCCGTCAGACTGCGGCCATTTGTCTGATTTGAAAATCTTTCCTTTCAACAAAAAGTGAAATGTTTCCATGGAGATCAGCCAGAGATAGCCAAATGACGAACTTCTTGGCTGTACTTTCAGTTTGGTTTCTATGGTTTCCAGACAAGGAGGGGATAATGTGAAGTCACTGAGCTTTCTTTCTTTGTTTCATTCTGTCATTCTGTCATTCTTTCATTCTTTCTTTCGTTCTCTCTCCTTCTTTCTCTCCCCCATCTTATTTTTCTGCAGGTTAAAGGTTATTGTAAAACAAGTTGTGTGGGCCCACAACAAGCCCACAACAAGCAAGGGTCATCATTGTCATCTTGGTCCTTGAAAAGCCTTACATAGGTCAGTTCTGCAGTTTTAAAATTGTCCTTATTCTAAGATAAAGAAATAAAGTGATAAGACTTTCTTAGCATTCTGAGCAAAGTCATAGGGAAAATAAGTTTATAATGACTACATTTACCTTGACTGTGGACACAATGAGAAAATGGTAACAGGATTAACACCACACACTTATTTTAAAATATTTTTATTGTTATTTCATAACAATGAAATACTGCATCTTGAAAATATCTGAAGGCCTTCAGAATAAGAAATACTGCAGGTCTCACTAGCAATACTAAACAGAATGGAAAAATTTAGGTATTAGAATAGTAAGCAGGGTAGCTAATGGATTTCTATACAGTGTCAAGAGAATTCCATAAAGCAAAAGAAAATTGTCACCTTGACATCTAAATTATCATTTTTCCTCTCACTCTGCATGCTAAAATTGTTTTCTTCAAAAAGGGTCACATGGATGTTTGGAAATGGTAAATCCATCCTTTCCACGCTACTTCACAGAATGTTACAAAGCACATATTCCTTCTTCATAGATCCAAAATGTGTTTTTCTCTCCATCCCACTTCACTGTTTCTTCCTTTCCCAAGAACAATAATACAAATTTATTTCCACTTTTTCTCAATTTTTTATGAGGGCTAATTAAATTCTCTCCTAACACCTCTGCCATGTTTCTGAGAAGACAGCTTCTGTCTATTGCCACCAAATGCATCCTTCTTTTTCTGGCTCCCTTGCAGAAGCAAATTTATGGTATTGTAGAAAGAGTCATAAGTAAGAATGAAGAAAACAAGATGTGATGCTGTTGCTATTTGGAACTCCCTGAAGTAAGGACTGAGTGAAGCTTGATGACTTATAAAGGCTCTTGTATCTGCCCCACTTACTCTGCAAATTTAAGCGTTCTTGCTGCCTCCAGGCAAGAAACTGATGAAAAATGAAGTATGTCACACAACCTGTTGTGATGCCTAAACCAATTCTTTTCAAAACAAACAAACAAACAAAAAAGAGTAAAGAGTAGGACCTAGTTTTACAATTCAAACTACCTCCTTTCCATAGAAACGCCTGGTTAAAGAATTGAAAAAGCTGGCAGTGGCCCAACAACTTTGTGGTTCTAAATTTAAAAAAAATTTAAAAAGGTAAAAAACCCCTAGATAAAATACATATGGCACAATACATATTGAAAATAAGACCACAGAATATTATTCAGACATAAAATCTATTCTTTCTAAAAGCTTTGAAAAGTATTTGAAATCTCTGCAGAAAACAGATGGTTCATGCTAGCAGAATATGAGAAAGAGACCAGAAGACATCACCAGCCTGACCCACAGTAACTTAGCGAGGGGGCTACAATACCTTAAACATGTGTGGGGCAATAGAAGGTGGCAGGTGCCGCTGCTTACCCAGCAATTGATTCCTGGGCACAGTGTTCCCTGTTCTGCTGGTGAAATGAGAAGAAGAGATGGGAATAAGCCTTGTAAAAATGGCTCAGGGAAGGGTTGTCCCTTCCACTTATTGCAGTCTCCCCCTAAATAGTCTTGTGTATGACTACAAGACTGCAAACAGCAGCAAGAAGATAAAACAAGCAGTGGGAATCTGGTACAACGGTTGTCTCAAATACCCGGAGGTGAGATGCAGTTTGCAGAATCATCGCTAGGGGAATCATGCTGAAATTGGTCTGTGTGGTACAGGATCTGATTAATACAAACATCTAAAGTATTCATCCTTTTCTTCAAGATCACTGTATAAAAGGAATTTTTTAGGTAATGAAATTTAATTGTTACCTTGATTAAGTAATAACAAAATTAGTTCACTGATATGCATCTATAAAGCATAACAAAACAGAGTTTTCATCTATGCAACAATTTCTAATTGTGTGCAATACGAAGTAGAACTTATTACTGGCTTGCAGAACACCATCTTAACTCTTGTAGAAAAGATTCTCCATGATGGAAAATATTTTCCTGGAGGGTATAGACTGCATGTTGTTTAGTGGATTAGCTTTAAGTGAAGACTGTGCATTGTGTTAACCTTTGACATTACTCTTCTTTCCTTTAGTTATATAACCTGTTGAGAATGATAGATAATTTTCATATTTTTTGCTCATCAAACCAGTATTAGTTGAGATATGGTCCATGTGCCAGATGCACTTCATAGCAAAATTCCTCCCTTCTACAGCGTGATTCTGTTGCCATTGCCTTTGTGCATCTAAGAACTGTTTCCTGTCTTTGTGTCTGAGAAGGGCTCACAGATCCAAAATACTGTGGTGTCAATCAGAAGCTGCTCTGATTTCACAGAATTACAGAATTGCTAAGGTTAGAAATTACCTTTAAGATCACCTAGTCCAACAGTAAACCTAACATTGTGAAGTCCAACACTAAACTATGTCCCCGAGTGTCACATCTATATGTCTTTTGAATACCTCTAGGGATGGTGACTCAACCTCTTCCCTGGCCAGCCTGTTCCAATGCTTGACAACACTTTTGGGAAGGAATTTTCCCTAACAATCAGTATAAACCTCCTCTGGAACAACTTGAGGCTTCTTACTATTTTCCTGTCACTTCTTACTTGGGAGAAGAGACCAACTCCCACCTGGCTACAATCTCCTATCAAGAACTTGTAGAGTGTGATAACATCCCTGAGCCTCCTTTGCTCCCGGCTAAACAACCCCAGGTCCCACAGTCACTCCTCATCAGTCTTGTGCTCCAGACCCTTCACCAGCTCCATTGCCCTTCTCTGGACTCACTGCAGCACCTCAGTGTCCTTCTTGTAGTGAGGGGCCTGAACTGGATGCAGGATTTGAGGTGCGGCCTCACCAGTGCCGAGCACAGGGGGACAATCACTGCCCTGGTCCTGCTGGCCACAAAATTTCTGATACAGGCCAGGATGCCATTGACCTTCTTGGCCACGTGGGCACCCACTGGCTCATGTTTTACCACTGTCAACCAGCACCCTCAGGTCCTTTCTGCTGGCAGCTTTCCAGGTCTCTGCAGCAGTTTCTCTGCTGTGACCAGTCATATACCCCCTGTGTGAAAAGCAATGCTTCTTTTCAACATGTGCCAGATGTGCAACCTGCAACACCCATGACCTGCAAGGACGAATAGAGGAGCTAGCTGTTCTGCCTGCTCCCCCACTCCACAGTCCCATGACTGATGCTGCCACACAGCAAGGATGTGACTGCACTTTGACTGGGTACTGGATGTGCAAATAATCGTGACAGGAGAGGGGGATGCAGCTTCCAGTGCAGCAGAAATAGATCTATGGCCACCCTCTGGCTGCAAGTGTAGGTGTCACTTCCCTCCTCTGCACATTTTTGATAAGTTGAAGTAGAATTGCATACCATAAATTATCTTCAACAATCCATATCTCCATAGTCATACCTTTCTGCAGTGATCTCTGTTGCTTAGAAAAGGAGAATAAATTAACAAGCATGAGGGCTTTTACCTCTGATTGCAGCCCCGGGCTATCTCCCTGTTATCAGAACTTCACAGGAGAACTGTTGGTTTTCACCCTTCTGAGGAAATCTTTTCCACTTTATCTCATGACTCTCTTTTGCCTCTTTTCATCTTGGCAGAAAGTCCTCCCCAACCTGAAGCTTAGCTAAACATGCTTGGAGATGACTGAAAGAATACTTGAGTGCTATTCTGCCAGGGTAAAAACAAGGAAGGAATTCTGTGGTGAGTCTGAATATTTGGCTTTTGCATGAAAGACTGGGGAAAAAAAAGCTTCAAGAAAACAAGCCTGATGTCATCTAGCTAAATTTAAAGACAAGGTGATGTTAACTACATGATTTTGAAATCCCCAAAGGAATTCTGAGAGAGATTGTGACCAGTGAAGTCAGAAGAGCCCATAAAGCAAGTGGATGATACAGGCTTCAATCCATGGTGAACTAGGTTTATCTTAAAGAGGCAAAGAAAAAGTTTAAAAAAAAAAAAAAAAAAAAAAAAAGAAGAGAGAGAGAGAAAAGAGTTCTTAAACCTGCTGGGAGAGCTGGGTGATGTGCTGAAGCATTTCCACCTTGTCCAGCACATATATTCCCCAACCTTGACCACAAAATGAAAATGTTAGATCCCTCCATGAGTGTAGCCATCTGCTTCAAGCTCAACTTATCATAACACCTAACAAGCATACTATGACACTGTTGATTAGAAGCCAGAATTTAATGTTGGCACTCATAGCACTTTCTGCTGTAGACATACAGCAGACTGAAAGAACTCTAATGGATATGAATGGCACTACCCCTGTTGCTGACATTAGGACTGATTTTAGGCATCCAGAAGCGATGCTGCAGACTTTGCATTTTAACTCAGTCAATATCTGTGCAAGAAATTGCTAATTGCTCCAGAACTTGGGAGGCCTTAAGCAGAAATAAAAGATCAGCTGCTGAAAAGAATAGCAAAATATTTTTCTTCTTTTGCAAAATTACTTCTTGAAAGTATATAGCATGGTGCAGGAAATTAAAGGTCTTGAATTCAGTGTTCTGAGTCCTTTTAATATTGAAATTGAACAATGATATTCAAGATTCTTAGTCTGAATGCTTTGAAGAAGGTATCTTTTCCTCTTTTACTGGATATTATCTGTTCAGGATATTATATTGAAACATCCTTTGTGTGAAAAAAATTATTAATGATCTGCTTTAATAGTTTTGTAGCATAAATATTTACATTTATGAGCAGATATATCAAACATCATAGTAAAAAGTGTCTCCCTAGCAGCATCTCCATTTGTATGGCAGCAGCAAGGCTCAGTCATATTCCCATTTCACACATCCTTCAGAGATCACCAGATCCCTTGGCCAGTTTTCATAATCTGTCCGACTCCGTGAATTTACAACATGCGGGACTGCAAAGAGATGATTTAATGTGAAGGTTTTCACTCTAAGAGCATGAGAAATGAATGAAAGGAAAAACAGACAGGAAAAAGGAACGTTAAGGAATGATATGGTGGGGGGGAGGGGGGGGGGGGAGAGGGGGGTGTCCTGTGTGGAGAGTGAGGAAATGTTATTTGTGATTAAAGAGACATTCTGTGAACAGAAAAAGTATTATCTTGAAAAGTATATTTTTGAATAGAGGAAGTGACAAAACAGGAAGCTAAAAATTTGGTCCAGACAAAAAAAAAGAGTCACATTGAGTGCAAGGGGGGTGGGGAGACGCAGTAATTTTGAGACACTCCTGAAAGACTCATCTTTTCTAGGGAGAAGTTTTTTTTAATGCACATTCAAATTTTCATGTAATATAAGTTGCATCTTTCTACTAAACACACAAACTGGTCAAATTGTGTAGTGGGCTATTCCAAAGTCTCACCGCTTGCGAGTTAAAACTTGTGGTTTAATTTGTTGCAAAGGGCATCCTGACCTGGTTCGACTATTGCTTTCTCTCATTGCTATACACCATTTTAGGACTTCCACCCACACCAGTAAAGTTTCAAGTGGGAACTTTATTTCAGTTCCTGTTATTGACCGGTTCCAAATGTACTGCAAACATTTTACTGAAGGGCCATCTCCATACTTCTGCTTTGTTGCCAGCGTGCACCGAGCCATTCCGTGATGGGCCGAGGCTGTTAACACCTGCTGCGTGCACTCTGTTGGAAAGCTGGTCCTGTGTTCCCGCCGGGAGTATGTTCCTCGCGCGGCGCTCGGGAGTGCTGCCATCTATTGATAGCACGGCGGAAGGGTCAGGAGCCGCCGCGCCCCGGCCGCCTGCCTCACAGCGCCTCTGAGCTCCGTCTGCAGCCGTAACGAGGCGGTGCTATTCTCAGTGGTTGAATAAGCAGAAAATGGTTTGAATTTGATGCAGGGCGAGCGAGGCTTCTGCATAACCCAATCTCAGCCCCGGGTCACGGGGTATGAGAGTTCAGTGCCTCAGAAATGGGGAGAGAAGGGAGAAAGGTCTCTGGGGCTTCGCCAGAACCAATTTCACAGCGAATTGGAGTAAGAGTTAAAATAACTGACACAGAGATCATAATACTGGTAAAGCAATGATTGCTAGACAGTTTGGAAGTACGAAAATCCCTTTCCAGGGCTGTACAAAAGGCAGGGGACCACAAGAGCTCGCTCGGAGACAGCCAAGAGGAGCGCGCAGGAGCAGTGACACAGCCAGCCACGGCATTGTGTGACAGGGACATCTTCCTGGCCATCTTCCATTGTAGCGTTGTGACGGGCTCCGTAGCTTCATTGACCATGGATAGTGTGCAGGGTTTCTGAAAACTGAGAGGGAATTATGGAACCAGAGGTCCTTAACATTGGATATTCACACCAGTAGGTGGGGAAACTGAGTCAAAAGACCCAGAATGCCTGCGTTGTGGAAGTGTGTATTTTGGTTTTTGTGCAAACACCTTTGTGATTATTGGTGTTTAATTCCCTGAATTGATCTCAGTTTTGTTTCCATATGGCTTTTGTTTCATGCAATGATTTTCATACACAGGAAGATTCTGCCTGCAGGTTTCTGTCATTTTTCTATATGTTTCAGGGAATGGCTACAAGCTGTTTGTCCTTTGAGTAGAAGGAATCAAGAGATATTTTATCCTTACTATCTTTGCTCACAAATACCCACTAAGAGTAAAGTGCCACCAAACGAAGTTTAATGATGTTGTACAAACATTATATGTGAGCTGCTTGCTGTTAACTTAATATTCATATAAAAATGCTAAAATTAGGAAGATAATATGGAATAGATGAAAGGAAAAACTCTACCTTTAAAAATTAACCTAAAACCAACACACTGAGGTGTACTTGAGCCAAGTGTGGTTTTCTGTCTTACAGAGGTTTTTAGTATTTTTTTTCTGTTGTTAATGTAATTAAAGATAATTAAAAGATCCTCAACAACTGCAGTCTAGATCTGAAAAGCTAGCATATTAATGCCATTTTAATTTTTTCACAGGTCATTGGGATAAAGCAATATTGGATATTGCACAGATTATCTTTGTGTTGTGTTTACTGTCAAAGTGGAATGCATGTAGGAAAAAATATCTCTCTCAGAAATAACCTAGGCTTTATTTCTAGTAAAATATAATTAATAGAGAAGAGTAATAGTATTAGTGTTTGCTTATTAAAATCATACGATTCCTCAAAGGCTGTGATCTTCCCCTCAGGACATTCATAACTTCTCCATTGAACCAAGCCTGCTGCTGAAGACAACACTTGGCCGAAACATAGTTGCTGATACTCACGATGCATAGTCTGGTCTGCGTGTGTGCCTGGTCTCACAGAGCATCAAACCCTGGCCACCAGAACAAACACAGCCTCTGAGTCAGTGTTGCTGCTCTCATGCAAATGTGTGAGTGCTCTTTGGTAGAGGTGGGAGGGCGCAGTTAGCGCCGGCTCAGAGATGGCCAGGCTTTGTGGCCGCTTCGCCTAATGCCTCATATCCTTGTTTGCTGGCTGTCTTCACACTTGCATGCTTCCAACTCATACTGCTGGGGACCTGGCCCATTCTCCTGTTGCAAACACGTTGTGTAGGCATGCCATGTCCTCTTTACTGGGAGACACCTAGGCTGCCTCTGACCAGGTGAAATGAGCAAAGTGCTGCTGAGGTATCTCCTTTTTTGCTGTCATTCCAAGCCTAGCAGGAATAAATTGCTCATGATGATCTGCCTCTCACTGTCCACTCCCAGTGTCACCTTTACCATCTGCCTCCCCAATTTCATAGCTCCTCGTTCAAGTGAGTCAATCCACAAAACATCTCACTTGGGTCCATTTGGTTAGAATCAGAGAGAACAAGTATCTACTATACAGTAATTAAGAGAAATAATATTTTTAAGATTGCTTTTTCATCAATCTTTTCAGTTAAACCCAGCTAAGCTCCTTCCCAAAGATGAACTGTTTCTGGAAAGCAGGTAATAAGAATGAAAGAAATCAAAAAGAGCATGTGTTTTTCAAAAAATATGCTCTAGGTGTTGTCAGTGACAACCTGAAGGGTCGGAAACCATTTTGCGGAGAACAACAGAATGGGAAGGTTGTGCCGAGAGAACTGAAACCCATGGAGAGGTTTTGCAAAATAAATATCATAGGGAGAATGTCAAATTGTTTTTTTAATGATGTATTTTTCCACTGAGAATCTATACATGAGCTTAAGGAACAATGTCAAGATGATGATGTTTAATGCTGGAATTACATGTTCCTACTAATATCTGGATTCCTTTTGATGTTGATAAGATTACTGAAAGAATGCTACATTCAGTTCTGAAGTCTAAAACAAAAAAGTATTGAAGAAGATTGAGAAAAGAAAAAAAAGAGTAAGGGAACAATTAGGAAACAGGCCTTTAATTAGTTCCTAAAGATGCTCAGTCTGTTTAAATTATCAAGGAGAAATTTAAGTGCTGAAAAATCTATTTATAACTGTGAGAACAAACTTTGATAAGAGATGTTCAGTATCTGACTTGTGAAAGAAGAAACATTTAAACTTGAAATTTAAAAGTGAAGCTTCTTATTAAAAAGTAACCAGCCATTGCAATGGCTTGTCAGAGTTGAGCAGGTTCCTCAGCTCTAGAAAGTTTCTGGTGGTGTTTGGACACTTATTTAGTTATTTGTTGTGTTTGTATTACATACTTGTTTAGTTTGGCTTTTGTTTTTGTTTTTACTATTAACATTACCTATCAGCATTTTACTGTCAGTCCTTAATGTTGAGCCAAACTTATAAAAATGTAGTACTATTTCAAGATATCAGAAGGTGGTACTGCCCTACTGCTATGTGCTCTCTGCTGAATTTGCAGAAACTTCTGATAGCTTTTGGTGGCCTTTGTTGAATTTTTTTTAGACTAGGCACCATACTGCCTGACCATACAAGTGTCATAGATCCACAACACTGGACTCTCTGAGAGCTACAGGACTAGAAATTTTATCCATGAACTAATTGGAGATGAGAGAAGTAGTATTTGACATTCAATGTGTGTGTGTGCTCATGTTTTTCATTTGATCCTCATTAATCATTACATGTAGCTCACACTTACACACTGGTTATTTCATCTGCCATAAATCCCTGAGATATGAAGGGGGTGGTCAGTGTTGTGTAACAGGCTATTCCAGATAAGAACTACTTTGTACCAGGTGAATTTTAGCTGAAGTCAGTGCAGAGAGCAGAGGACAGGTCATAAAAATGTATATTCAGTGTTGCTAATGCAGTGGAGGTGTAACTGCTTTCACCTCAGGAGTAGGAAAGCTCTTGGGACATCTTTTGAATGTTAATTTTTATACCATCTTTCTTAGGGATCTATCTTACCTATTTATCAGGGTGAAGTGGTATCTTTATTTTCCTCTCTGCAGTTGCCACAACATGGAGCAGGAGCAGGGAAATATAATTCAAATTTGTTTGGAACAGAATTTTGCAAAAATGAGAGGAAAAAACATTTCCTGTAAGACAAATTTTGAAACCTAACCAGAAATACTTCATTTTGATTATTTAGAATTTTTAATTATTCTTTGACTTTTTCAATTATAGCATCTTAAAGAAAAGTATTTCCAAGTGTGAGTTTATCCCAAACTTACAGATGGCCTTCACTCATTGTACATAATCCCAGTTTTATTTATGTTTTATTTTTAAAAATATATTTATTTGTCAAACTATCTATTTTTTAAAACATAGATGATTCTTAAGCAGTTTTTAACTACAATTAAGAACAAACTTTCAAAAAGTTATGAATTGTTACACCATCATATACAGCATTTTACCAGTTATAGTCAAAGTTTCATGCAATCATATGAAAGCTTGAAGGCTTGCTTTTTAGAGTAAACATATCTGCAGGTAAAGCTGTAAAATAAGTGAGGACATTTGATGTTACAGCAACAAGAAAATTTTTCCTATTTTGGTAACACACAAGTTACACTGTTTTTATTTGACAAGTATATTTCTGCAGTTAATACTTGAACTCTTTTGTCTCTTTTTCAGACAAAAAGATGGATATGATAAACCTCTATGCACTTTCAGCTCATAATATCTCATGATTGGCTCATAATATCTTACCATTGGCATCACTTCTGTTTTTGTGGTTGCTGTCTGCTCAATATACTTCTTTTATACAGTATACTTCTTTTATACAGGCAGATCCCCTTCTAAAGCATAAGCATGAGTCAATGTTTTTGACAAGTTATCTCTGTAAGCTGCTGCTACCTGTACAGGAGTGATGTGTCCTGTATAGCGAGAAGACACTCCTGGTGTATTGTTTGGGTTTCGAACAAATAGTTTTTAGATTTATAGCCATTTCTAGAATGGTTAAAAGGAAACATCTACCTAATGCTGCATACTTGAGATGATTCATAGTGCCCCATTGTATACGTTCTTGTGTTTATTTAAAAACCTTGTTTAGAAAAGCACAGGATGTGAAGCAATGCAAAATTTCCAAAGCTTCCTTCTAGAATCATTTGCATTCCTTTAGATTGAGTACACTTGGGTTCAGAGCTAAGAGGGTGGCTTCCCTTTGGCTTATGATAGTAAAAACCAGATTGCATATTGATTTCCTGGACTTAAGTATTTCATGTCACCAAGAAAGCAATCAAAATATAAACACATGAGAAATTGCTCTTTGAATGTTAAGGTGATGAAATTCATTGGAAAGTTTCTCGCAATGCAATGTTAAGGCAAAATCAGGATCAAAATAATGGAAGTTATATGAAAAAAATGATCAGTTTTGGTATCAATATTGAAGTATGTTGATTGATTGTATACTTCCAGAAAATAAAACATTTTTTATTTACTACTGACTCCTTGATTGCTATTTATCACTAATACCGAATATGAAAAATGGGATAAATATTGTCACCTATAACAAGATAAAATCAAAAATTTACCTCAGGAAAATACAATGTCCTTATTTAAGCAGGAAAGTCTGATTTATGAATCTTTTTCCTCATAGTTTTTTCTTATTTTGTGTGCATGTATGTGTGTGCACTACTCCTGCAGCAAATCAAAAAGCATAAGATTAAGAGGGTGGTATGTCTTAGAGAGGCTATCTGAATTATTTTAAGATTATTATGCATCTGTTCAAAGTCCACAGACAATGGAGAAGCTATTCATGTGCAAGTTGTAAAATTATGTTTATCATCATAAAAACAGAGATACTTTTGGTTTTCTGGTTTCATTGCTTGTGAATACCTTAAAGTTGATCTAAAGGCTCTGAAATTTTTCCTGAATTATTTTTATGTCACTTTGACATAGTTTGACAGAACTATTAAATGTGACTTATGAATCAAATTACTTGCCCACTGGATTTCATTGTTCATAAAATGTACATTTTTTAAAGTGTTCTCCAAGTTGCTTTCTATTCAGCTTAAAGTTTGGATGTTTTTTGCCTTCTCCTAACACCAACGCTTAGTGTTATGACCAATAGCTTTACATGCCAGGTGAGCATCTCTCCAAAACCAGGTGCCTGCCATGGAAAGGCAGTGCTAGGAAGGTACGGAGGTCCTGGGGCTCTGTGGGAGCTATAACAATTAGCTGCAGGCACATGTGATGTGTGTGATTTTCGCCAGGCAACAGCACCAAACAACTTGTTACTTTTTCACATGCTATGTCTTTGCAGCACACATGCAACAATATGAAGTACTTCATTACCTGCTTTAAACTGAGATGTTTTTCTACATGGTAATACTTCTGTTTACTGCATCTGGTGGGCTAATAAAATGCTCATTCCTCAAAAACCACTGGCCTATGGAACTACACAATGCTTATTCTGTAGGAAGAACTGGAAAACAACCGGCCCAGTTGTGCCAACATCTACCAATTCACCAGGCAGTCAGGGATGACTTTGGGGTCATTGACCACCAGGGACCACCAAAGAGACTCCCAGAACAGAAGACTGGATGTGTAAAGGGGAGGGAAAATAGGTTAACAATTTTGGGGAAATGATTATCACGTGTATGTTTATTCTGGGAAAATCAATGAACATGTATGTAACGTACAGTACATGAACAGGAGTTCTTCTCTACTCAGCATGCATGATTTTTGGAGGGGATATCCCCTTGTGCATCTGGCTGAATAAAGAATGACTACTTCTTAATGCTACATTGTGTTAAGGAGTATTTTCATTTTTGTTGATTTTTGGTAACACTTCCTTTCATTGCTGCAGTTAGAAAACCTAAGTAAGGTAACAGAAGAGATTGAATATGGCAATTTTAAACAGTCAAATAATCCATTACTGAAGTTAATGTGAAGGTTTTTTCTTCCATTGCACCAATTTATGCTGACAGAGTTGCCTTGGTAGAATATTATGCTTTTATACACAAGAGTCAGATCTGTCCCAGAGGTTTCAAAGTGAATATGTCTGCCAGACAGGAACCATAAAGTGTGCCAGAAGTCTGAGAGCAAATTAAGACAAATGTTCTTTATATCCTTTGTGATTATAAGGATTAGCTGTATGTAAGCTTTCCTTTATCTCTTTATCTCTCATATTGCCTTGATGAGTGTTATATGGGTTAGCAAACCAGCAGAGCGTCAGAGGAACTGTGCTCTGTTGGTAAGTTTTAAGTGAAACACGTACTGTGGTTGTTGCTGTTGGTATCCTGCCTCTCATTTGTGTTGAGGTGAAATGAAGCAACCAAGAGAGCTTAGAATTCTCTGATTGCCTGATTCTGGAAGAGGACACTTCTGCTTCATGCCGGGAGATACCAACACTTTTGGGTGCTGTGTGTGGGTGGGTTTTTTGGTCTGTCTCGGAAAAGTGGGGAAAACCCGATTTATAATACCGCATGAAGCTTCCTTATAGAGACTAGTCCAAAGCAATCTGAAGACCTGTGAGCACATCTGTGATGAAACACACCACTCTGAGACACTTATAAACTCTTGGAAAGAGTGGCAGAATAGGAAGTTACACTAGGTAATAATCTGTTGTACTTAAAGGAGAGGTAATTATTTATATTGCATAAATGCAATAGAATATATTGTAAGTGTTAATCATAGACATGGCTGATGAAATTGTGTAAAGGAATAATCAAATATCCATGGTTACTTTGGCTAAAAATCATGTGAACATATTTTGATACATCTGAGGAATAAGAGACCTTCATTTAGAGACATAGCTATCATTAAATGTTTATTATAAATAATAATACAGATGCAAGTGGTTCAAGAGCCAGCCCTGCTCTGAAGCAGAGTAATATCTCCATCATGTAGGGTGTGGTAGGTAGGTTGCCAATTGTAGCAAAGGGAATTGTGAGACATTTATCAATGAAAATTAAACATCTCAAATCTACATGTTTTGATAGCATATACTTGGACCTTTAAAGGCACTCATTACGTGTATTTTTTTTTTACTCCAAACTATGTTTCTTCACCCAGCAACCCATGAGGATGTTGAAACAATACAGCTGGGTGATATTAAAAAAACCCCACCAAACAAAACTCCACCTTCCTCCCTCCCAAACACAGCATTCAGTAATACCTGTGACTTGACCACGAAGAAAGCAAAACATACAATTGCTGAGAACATTATACTAATCTCCACCAGTGAGCCACCAAACCAGAAAGCATTTCCTGATCCACTCCTATCTCCATCAAAACCCAGGGGATGTAAGCTGAAGTTAGAAATCTCCAGTTTCAAAGCAGAAGGCACCTTCATATGAGGATAATTCAGTATTTCATATGAGGGGCACTGGAGATATGACACTGCACCAATTTCTGATACCTTAAAATGGATGCAAAATATTTCCTACAATGGTTTTATGTATTCTATTTCTCTCTCTCTTTTTTTTGTTTTTAAAAAAAAGGATGCACAACTAAAATCTGTATTTCACTTAGGATGTTTTTAACATTTTCAGCTACGTAAAAGAGAGAGCTGGATATGAGCTGGCAATTGTGCACTTGCAGCCTAGAAAATCAACCATGACCTGGGCTGCATCCAAAGCAGCGTGGTGAGCAGGTCAAGAAAAGTGATTCTGCCCCTCTGCTTTGCTCCAATGAGACCCCACCTGCAGTGCTGTATCCAGCACTGTCCCCAGCATAGGAAGGACATGGACCTGTTGGAGTAAGCCCAGAGGAGGCCACCAAGATGATGAGAGGGATGGAGAACCTCTCCTATGAGGAGATGTTGAGAGAATTGGGATTGTTCAGCCTGGAGAAGGGAAGGCTTTGGAGTTACCTAATTGCAGCCTTCCAGTACCTGAAAGGAGCCTACGAGAAAGATGGAGGGGAATTTTTAAAAGGGCATGTAGTGACAGGACAAGAGGGAATGGCTTTAAACTGAAATAGAGTAGGTTTAGATTAGATATCAAAAAGAAATTTTTTTACTCAGAGAGTAGCAAAACACTCAAACACGTTTCCCAGAGAAGTTGTGGATGCCCCATCTCTGGAAGTGTCCAAGCATCTGGGATGCTGCCTTCCCTAGGTTTGGCTGGCAGGGATTTTCTCTTGAAACTGAAGGTAGTAGTGGGGCTTCTGTAAATGATTTTGGATGTTTCATTATTTCCTTGCCTTGGGCATTGTTGTCTTGTTTCTTGTCTGTAAAAAATCGGTTTATTTATTCATCTAAGAACTGTAAAACTTCTGTATAAATCAAGTGACGAGTCTCTGTCTAGGTGTGTCTGCAGGAAATTACAATGATCCATGAGAGTGGTTACCCAATCTTTAAACCCTCATACATCACTGTGAAGCATTAGATTTACTTGTAGCCTACATGCAAGTCATAAAGAAATGAAGAATGTGTGCATTTTGTTGTTTAGTAAGCTGTAGATCAGCAGTGATAGGAAGGCCAGACAGATGAATGGAGGTAAAGTAGTGCCTTTCTCTTTGTTTAAGCTCTGTAAACATGTCATGAAATTGGAGCTTTCTTTCTGTCTTTTGTTTAGTCACTTATATTTTAATTGGCTGGCCGCTTTCTGCCCCCATTTCATTTTTTCTTTATTACCCTCTTCACCATTGCAAGAGATTGCTTCATAGATAACTAGACCAAGATTGCTGTTGGTAAGAAAGGACTTTCTTTCAAATACTTTCAAATACACCTGTTAGTATTCTTAGAGAGCAAAGAAAAGTGGCGTCCATAAACAAATTTCTTTCTTTTTGTTACATTTTGTAGAAAAAAACAGTATTGAGTCATCTTTGAACCTAAGGGCTTTGTCTTTAAATTAGGTGTAGTGTGTCTGAGGGAAGACATTTGGAAATATTTATTGCCTGAGAGACAAGAAAAATAGGAGAAGTGGTGATCTAGTCAAGAGTAGAAAACATAAATCATAGGAGTTTGGCTTTTCTTTTCCTCAATGAAATAAGAGCAACCAGACAGTCTTATTGTTAGTCTTTGAATAAACTACCTCTGAGTGCCAGTGTTCTAGGTAGTCCTGTAAAAACTACTGTGGCTTGAAAAATGTGTGGAAATACTCCATGAGTGTTTGTGCATCTCATTTGACACAGAATAGAAAGCTATCCCAGAATGACTTCATATTAATTGCTGCTATTGTTCCAGTTAAGAAAGGTGCATACAAAAAAAGGGCTTGTCATTATAACAAAATATTCTCCATTCTCATTACTTTCATTGCTCAATGAAGTACGTTAAATTTGTGATTTTTTTCTGTTGAAGGTGGTATTTGACATACTAAATTATGCAACTGATCTTTGGGTGGTGTGATTAAGTGTTTTGTAAAAATAAGTCTGCCAAGCTACTTTACCTTTCATGCCTGTTCAGATATATTTTAATTTAGGTACAGCTAAAGATAAAAGCTTGATGACATAAACTTCAAGTGATTGATGCATGTATTTATTTATATTCCTGGATTACTGATCAAGGGCAGTTAATTACTAAATCCAAAAGTCCTGCCTAATTTGAGTCTGAAAATCTAAAACATGTTGTGACAGCAAGTTCTACCCTCTGCTGTGTCTCACTGTGTGGCTGGAGCTCTCAGGTGTACAGACACTGTGCAAGGGGCTGGAGACCCTTCATAAAGATGTATACTTTAACTAGGAGAGAATGAAAGAAATTTTTCAGTCATTTTGGAAGAAACCTAAGAGAGGAGGGAAGCTAGGACTTTTTTGTGAAACACACAGCGTACTTGGTTCTCCAGTGACTTGGACAATAAATAATATTTTGCTTTAACTATTTACTTATGTGCTTATTTTAAAATACATAATACATTTTAAAAAATATATAATATATATATTAAGTATATGCTTATGTGTTTATTTTTAAATATTATACATAGACATCTTTTATGACGCCAGTATTACTGGTGGTAATTTAACTAGTAGTACAGCCTGCGAGGTTATGGGAAGAATACCATTGTGGTATCACAGTACAAGGTCAGAATGATTGATTAAGAAGCCTGTATGACTGAATTCTTGATACAATGACATTAGTGGTATGAATTTGGTTTTGGTGCTCCTAGATGGGTAGAGCCTATTCTGCAAAGTGATTGTTTTCATGAGGAGACTTCACGTTAGGCAAAATGGTTACTCCTGTGAAACTCAGTACAGCAAAGCTCCAATTTTCCCTGAAGTGCTGCAGAGTTCCATCAGAACTGCCTGGTTCTTTTCACCAGAACAGTTAATTTTAAATAAAATGTCTGTTATAAATATTTATTCATTTTTTTCTCCTTCTAAACACCAAAAAGGGAATCCAGATGAAAAATATGCTAAACTAACATCAAGAGTCTGATTAAATTTGGAAGATGCAGAGGTAGGACTCAACAAAACAATTCTTATTTTTGTGCTGAGTTATTTTGCATTGTTTAGTTTGCAATGTTCCTTTCCTGATAGACTGTAACAGCTGCCAAAGCATAACTTTAATGAGGTAAAGACTGGTTTAGCCTTGACTGTAAATGGTTCATATGTTATGCTTCCCTGCATTAGCTGTATCCTTGAGAAGCATCCTTTCATGTAAAAGAGGTTTAGAGAATAGAATGAGAAAGAACAGACTATAAAATGAACATGTTAACAGGAATTTAAATTTTAACCTCCACTGTTGTGCTGGTATTATGCTTGATGGAAAGTTACACTTGAGCATGCTCACTGCAGAAGTAGTTTTTGACTAAACAGGACTTTTGTATGAAAATAGGTGCTTTCCCCAGGAGGAGAGACTGACCTACAAAGGACAGCTAAAGAATGAAGCACACAAATTCTCCTGAAAAAGCTAAAGCAGTGTTTCCAAACTTTGACCAAAATATTGAGATTATTATATTCTCTTCATCTTTGTGTAAAATCTAACATTCTGGTTATGGCTACAGGTACAAAGTGAATTCATAGATTCACTGGAAGACTTAAGAATGAACTACAATAACGCATATACGTCATTAGAAACTAGGTAGCAATGAATTGAGTCAGAAGGGACTGCTGCGCGCAATATTTTGTGCATTGCTCGGAGAAGCAGTTGGAGGGCAGATCAGATTTGGTAGTGAAAAGCTGGAAATGCTCTGAGTAATGAAGCTATACATCACGAGGATAAAGTATGTTGTATGAGTACTGACTTAGTGAATGGCTCTAGACTACGAAATTTGCTTCTGCAGAAGCTTGCTTCAGTACAAATGTATAGAGAAGTCAGCTAAACCTTTCCAGATATCTCAGGGTTTGTTCATCTTGTTAGATGAGCAAAAAAATTTATCACTTCCCTGAAGTTGAATGGGCTCTGACCCAGCAAATTATCTTGAATCCAAAAGCCATTTGAATATTGTAATCAGGCTATGCTTAAATTCATAGCCTTTTTGCCTTATCTTCTTTCCCACCAGAAATTTTTCTGGGAATTTTTTTTTATTGTTCTTGAAGTCAGCCCTGTCTGTCATTCATTCTTTTGTAGGAAGGGCAGCAAAAATCTCTGTGTGTCTTTACAAATAGCAGGAATTTGTCCCTTGGGACAAACTGTAGTCATGACTTTAAACTCGAAGCTGAAATTATGCTAAATGCTACCCAGGAATCATGGCACTGTTGATGTTTTAAAGATAAGTGAAATTGGCTATTTTCTGTAATGGCCCCTTTTGCAATTTAAACTTAGTAGGAAATATTTAATCCTTACTGAAGATAATAAAAGACTTTAATTTCTTTTCAGAAAAAAAAACCTATCAGGTGATGTTTGTCCATTGTATACAACTTAAAATGACAAGTCACAGACTAGAACATCCTTCTAGTTGAAAGTAAGTGGTATTGATGTTTCTCTGAGAGGAGATTAATCTAGATGATTTCCTGGGGTCTCTTTTAGTCCCTCATGTTCACAGTTCCTAGATGCTGACAACAAGGAAACATTCAATCAGTTCAACATGAAGCTAAGTAAAAAATACTTACAATTTTCTTGCAATGCATAATTAAACTCTATCACGTATTGCCCCAAGATATCATTGCAGACAGATGGCAAACAGGAGCCCAGAAAGTCTTAAAATTTTATATCTCTTCACAGTATTTACAGTTGCGCTAGAAGTGGGAATTATAGAAGGGATATAAACATTCATACTTCTGCTGTTTATCAGATGGGAATATGAAATAAAATTGGTTAGTGTCAAATTTTCTTATTTTAGAAAACCATACATTTTTGTGTATGAGACAAATTGTCAGGGTCTGTGTGCTAAATTCTGTGCTGTTTAATTGAGTAAATGGCTTTTGCCTGGCAAAGGCCTATGGAATTCAGCCCAGTTATGTCTTTTCTATGTGAGTCCTTTTTCATGCAGTGCTGTGTGCTGCAAATTAGGAGGCATTAGTACAACAATGCAAGTCCTAAAAATTTTACTGTTTTCATGGAAAATTATGTCTCTTGCCCATCATTAACCAGCAAACAGTGGCTCCCATTCAGTATTTTATACACCACTGAATAGTTTGACATGTCTTTAAACAGCCATTTTAGCAGTTTAGTTTTAAAAGATTCTGTGCTGCTGACAGAGCAATTGAACAGCTGGCTGACTGGCTGTACTTTGAGCACTAGTGTAGTTAGAGCACAGCTTTAGTGAAGTAAATAATAAAAAAATACTAACTGTTAAGTCTTGTTTGTGATAGAATGAAGAGTGTGTTCCCATAAGTTTGGGAAGACAGAGATTTGCAGTTCTGTGATACTAAAGCAGAACTAGCATTCATAGAAGATCTAAAAATTTTTTTCTGTGATGAATGCTTTGAAAAATCTGTTCAGAATGTTGCTAATTTACACTACTGGAATGAACAAATTTAGAGGTGATTTGTATGTACACTATTCATAGCACATCTGAGTGCTGCATATGCTGAGCACCAAATTCCACCAAAGACATCAGTGCACTGCTCCTAGATGAGACTCTGCATTAAGGAAAAGACACTCTGCTGAAAGAATGATTATTGTTGAGAGAATATGTGCAGACAAACCAGATGGGCAAAGAATAGATTTTCAACCCAGGGCTTATTGGAAAGAAAAAAAGCAGTCAGCTGTTTCTTAATATCTAATATTGTAACAGAATATACAAGTATTGTACTAATAACTTTATATTTTCTGAAGTGTGTAATAATTTCAATGACTTTAATGTGTTGCCAATGTTTAAGCTGACTTAATTGGTATAATCTTTTTAAATCTTTCAGAGCTATTCCATCAACTTAGTGACTATTCCATGAATCAGTCAGGGAATGTGTGAAAATACACCTAGGTTTTGGAGGAGAAAACTTCCACTGTAATTTCAGAAATTCTCTTCAGATCTTGGGAGCTGTTTCTGAGTCCTTTTTGGTTTTTTCCAGTATCATATTTTATTTGGATTTCTTTTTTTAATTATTAATTGTGGTAGGTAACCTAAAAGGAGCAGAAAGGCAAGGATGACATGCCTCATTGTGTATATGATGACATATGACCAAAATCTGGTTAGAAAGCAAAAAAGTGCTCTGGAGGGCTCTAAACAGGCAATAATATAAATATTTTTAAAGTGGAGGAAAAGCAGAAGTTCGTGTTGCTCTTTCAAGCTTCTGTAGGAATACATCAGCTGTAGAAAAAAATGGCTCATCTTCAGTGGTTTTTAGTCCAGAGAGAGCTGTCAATCACCTTGACTCCCTTGAGCTACCCACTGCGGAGTCAATAACAGCAGTTGCCAGTGTTGTTGCCTATAATTTGAGGACCCAAATGGCTTTGGTTTGAAATTAATTTATAGAGTTTTGCAATTTTTTTTTTCAGAAACATTCCCTTCTTCTGGTTTGATGTCAGTTGAGAGGAAAGAGGAAAACACTGTGCACATACAGATACTGAGGTGCACAGGTCTCCACAAAACCACACCCAGCAAAACCTTCTGTAGCTTTCTGTCTGGGACATCATCTCTACTAGATGTGCCAACATAGCATGAAATTGTCTTTCACAAATAGAGCAACTGGTTACTCTGAGAAGTTTGGTGAAAGCAGAGTGAGACAAACAGCAGAGAAGAAAGGGAATTTTCGGGAGGGTCAGGAAAAGCATTCAAAGTAAGAAGAAATCAAAGTGTACCTTCAGGGCTGGAAAACATTTTAGCTATTCTAGAAAACACTTTGGCTTCCTGCTGCTTGATTTCTCACCAATAACACAAAATCTCACACTCTCCTTGAAGACTGGAGACTCAGCAAGAGCCTCTTTTCCTTAGCTTGTTCAGGCACCCACACTTCCGCCCATGGCCCCAAGCACAATAGGATTGGACATGCTCCTCTTCCCATAGGGGTGCTGAACATGTGGCTCTGGATGCTGCTTTTGAAACCTGCTTAAAGAGAAATGCAACAGGAAGGAGACTTGTTTTAGTAACTGGCAGTGCAGAAGGAATGAAGGAGTTGTCATTTATTATTAGCTATTTTAATCATAAAAATTGCCTATAGCAATCACCAGTCTTCTGGCTGGAATAATCCCTGTGTGATGGGTTTGGTTCATTCGTCTATACCTCCATGCATGAATAAAATGCTGTGCTATGTTCAGTGGTGTTTACATAGCACTGGCATTCTGGGATGAACGTAGCCAGAAAAATATTATAGGTATTTCTGAAAGAACCAAGCATTTTCTTTTGAAATTGATGTGTTCAGTGCTTTGAAGTCCCTTGAGAACATGACTGGGATAAATTCGTCATCATTAGATTGTGGGGCACCTTTGACAACTGCAGCAAGAAACCACACTAAACTTGAACTGAGATTTTCTAAGCTCACAGGGCGAAGTTTAGGTCTGGTGTAGCCAGTGTCTGTATTTACAAATACAAATATTTTGGCTTTGTATGTCTTACTTGCTAGTACTTCCTAAAAAAAATGTAATATCTTTAAAGAACTTGGTCCATCACTAGTTTGTATTGATCATCTGTAGGCAAAGAAGGGTGTTTTTTGTAGACATATGTAGTTAAAAATAATAAGATTCACAACATTGCACAGTACCTGATGCCAGATAGTTTCACTGTTGGAGTTTTATGGGTATATTAGTACTGATAATTCAGTGCTATTAGATCCACTTGCATAAAGAGCCATTAGTACTAAGAAGTAATGATTAAAGTACTCAACAACTGAATTATTTTTATTATGAGAGGAGAAAGAAAATGTGTTATTACTACAGATGCTAAGAGGTTAATACTTGTAGTAAGGCAGCTCTGCACAGCTTTGTGAAAAGAGTGGAGAATTTTTTCCCTAGAGGGAACAGGAAAACTGTCTAATAATTCTATTCTTTAAATTTGCTGATGGCTATGCATAGTTAATGAAGTTAAATCAGTAAGAATTTTCCTTCTATTCAGGAGAAATAAAGCTCATAACATAATAAGTGCTTGACATATTGCTGGCTGAAAAATGTCCAAGAGATTTAGACCCATCTTCCCACATGTAGTAGGATTTAATAGCTTGTTCCGAAGTACCTTTTCTAGTTAATTATTTCAAAAATATACTCTTTTTAACAAAAAAAGAATTAAAATTGTATTTGAGCTTAAAATTATAAGGATTATTTGTTTTGCATAAAGAAATAAAGTTGAAAGAGCCATTTTCCATACAGAATTTGATAATTATTCCAGGAATGTAGGAATCTTTACAAAAAATGCTTAAAATTCTTAGTTAATTATATACTAACTGGCTAACATCCTGATTTTCAAGAATGGCAAGAAAGACGACACTAGAAACTACAGGCCTGTCAGTCTCAATTCAGTGCTTGGTAAAATCATGAAAAAGATTATTCAGGGAGGTATTGAAAACACCTCTGGACAATGCAGTCATTGATCTCAGCCTACAGGGCTTCATGAGGGCAAAGTTCTACTTGTCCAACCTGATTTCCTTTTACAACAGGCTAACCCACCTAGTTATCTATGAAATCCAGTAGATACAATCTTTTTGGACTTCAGCAAAGCCGTTGATGCTGTGTCTCACGGTGTCCTTGTGGACAGAACATCCATCCCAGAGCTGAATAACTGCGTTATGCGACAGCTGAGCAACTGGCTCACAGCTTGGGCACAGAGAGTTATAGTGAGTGGGGTGACATCAGGTTGGTGTCTGGTCATTCGTGGGGTTCCACAGGGCCCCATCCTCAGCCCAGTGCTCTTCGACATCTTCATTAACAGCTTGGATCTAGGACTCAAAGGAATACTGAGTAAGTTTGCTGATGACACTAACTTGGGAAGCACTGTTGACTCCCTCAAGGGCATAGAGGCCCTGCAGAGAGACCTGGACAAATTAGAGAGATGGGCAATCACCAATCATATAAAGTTTAACAAGGGCAAGTGCCAGATTCTGCGCCTGAGATGGGACAACCCTGACGTGCCTACAGACTGGAGAATGAGAGGCTGGAGAGCAGAAAGGGATCTTGGTGTTGCGGTGGCTGTCTCACTTTACACCCCCTTAGTCGCCTTAAAAGTGGTCTCTCCTTACAACACTGTGCTAGGAAGTTCTCCCTTTGTCTAGATTCTGCTGGTCACTGGCCCTCTCCCCCTCCCATCCCTTTTCCCATTGGCTCCTGTTACGTCATTCAACCTTGCCTCTGCCCCCTAGCCCTCAGACTATTGGTTTTGGATGCTCTGCCTGCCTTTGGGAGTTTTCGGGATAAAACGGGCACAGGCTTTTGGTTTGGTTGTTCTTTCTTGCCTCTGCTCCCTTTGGGTGTGTTGCCGTTAAATGCCTCAGAATGCATGCAGAGAACCCCTCTTGCCTCTTTGTCTCCGGTTCGTGCACAGACTGTGTGTGTGAGGGGCTGTTTGCAACCACCTGCAAAGGTGAGACTGTGTGCATGTGTAGGTGCTGGCAGAGTGCCGCCTGAGCGGTCCACGAGGGACCCAGTAGGGACAAATGCGGCACCGATCCACTGAAGCCGTCTTCCATATCTGGGGGTCCTGGTTGATGCCAGGTTGAATATGAATCAGCAGTGCCCTGGCAGCCCGGAGGGCCAACCATGTCCTGGGGTGCATCAGGCACAGCATCGCCAGCCGGGCAAGGGAGGGGATTGTCCCGCTCTGCTCTGCACTGGGGCAGCCTCACCTTGAATATTGTGCGCAGTTTTGGGTGCCACAATGTACAAAAGACATTAAGCTATTGGGGAGCGTCCAAAGGAGGGCAGCAAGGATGATGAAGGGTCTGGAGGGAAAACCTTATGAAGAGTGGCTGACGTCACTTTCTTTGTTCAGCCTGAAGAAGAGAAGACTGAGGAGAGATCTCATTGCAGTCTACAACTTCCTCATGAAAGGAAGAGGAGGAGGGGCAGGAACTGATCTCTTCACTCGTGATAAGTGATAGGACTCAAGGAAATGGCATGAAACTGAGTCAAGGGAGGTTTAGGCTGGATATTAGGAAAAGGTTCTTCACCCAGAGGATGGTTGGGCACTGGAACCAACTCTGTCAGGCTTGGTGCTGTGGCCACCCAGAGAAGTGGTCACAGCACCAAGGGTGACAGAGCTCAAGAAGTGTTTGACAATGCTGCCAGGCACATGGTGTGACTCTTGGGGATGGTTCTGTGCAGGGCCAGGAGCTGGACTTGATGATTCTTGTGGGTCCCTTCCAACACAGCATATTTTGTGATTCTATGTCTATAAATTATATCTTGTGTTTTTTTCTAATTTGAAATACATCAATGTATCTAAGTTGTCATCTATTTTAAACTAAGGCAACATGTGCTTTAATACTTTCAGAAACCTTACTAGTTGACTATGTCAAACTATCAAAAGAATTGGCAGAATAAGTGGAGATAATGATCCCTGTAAATGACCTTGAACTGTGGAGCCATAAATAGACCATAAATGCCATTTTCAAAATATGACATGAAATTTTATTCTCATTATACAGTATGCATGTAACTCCCAAAAGTGAGTCAAGCAGAGATGATACATTCCCAGACTATACCAGCTTTACCATGAGAACAGAATGGGAAGTGAATTATAGTTTCTTCAGTTATAATATCTTAATAAGATATATATGACGAACTGATTTATATGTGAAAAACTTAAAATGCTGACTTGTTCCAGTTGAGCTGCCACACTTCATGTTTTCACATTTATTGTTTTCACATAAACTGGTAACACTTTCAGTAATCCCTACTGAATCCCTTTAATTGCTACATGGAAGAAAAACAGAAATGTTACTTCAGAAAAAACTGATAAATCACTACACTTTGATTCAGATTCAGATCAGGTAGGGACAATGAAATTTGTATAATGACCATGTAATTGAATTTTGTTCTGGTAACATACAGTACCTGGCAGGAAAATGCTGTCTGTATCCTTGTGATGTGTGGTACACAAAGGCTGTCCCTTTGTGGCTGCTTTTTGAAGCCCTCAGAATAGCCACAAGGAGTAAACTTTTTTTTTAACTTTTGCTGCTAGGTCTATACAACTTCGGTCCAGTGGATATTTCCAGGCTCTTTTCTTGTTTATCCTAAAGTATAAAGAGAAATAGAGGTGCTGAATTTCTTGGAACATCTGCGCAAAACTTGAAGGGACTGCAACAGAGGGGTACGAGGAAGGCCGCATATGAGTGTAACATGAACAAGAATAGGAAAAAGGGAAATGGCAGTTGTTTTCTTTCTGGACAGCAACTGTGGGAAGGCAGATAATTCAGGTGCAATCTATAGGAGTAACTTAACAGAAACCAACAAAAAAATTCTGGTTTTGATGTCTTGGTTCCTCAAAAATTACTAAAAGCTGTGGGAAGCAAGTTATTGCAATTTGTATCTTGTATCTTTCCCTGAGTTCAACACTAGTGAAATAAGTTTCCTTCAAATATATTAGGTCGATTAATGATTTCCTGCTCTAAGTTTATACAAATAAAAAATCACTGACAATTTTAAGTATGAATTGACTCAAATCCTAATATAATTTTAATTTGAAATGTGGGTTTCAGCACCCAGTAACTTGTTTCCTTGCCAACAGTAACTATGATCTCTCCCTTACAGCTTGTGTGTGTCTGTGTATAGAAACACAATATAAGTCTTCAGTAACAAAGCAATAAAGAAATCAAAATGGATAGACAATCAAATTATACTCCACTCTGAACATAGCTGAAGCAATCTGCTCTTATGCATCAGGCTTTGATTATAACTCTAATTCCTTCTTCACATAGTCTGCCTCCTATATTAATGTGTCAATTCAAGTACTCTTTACTCTTGTCCTACATTTGATTAAAAAAGAAAAAAATCACATCTGGGCTATATAATTTTAGAATAGGCTCCATTAGTAATGGTGACCTTGGCTGACCTTATTTTTTGTTTTAGAAATGTGCATATCACATAGTCAAATGAGCTAAAGACCCATTTTCTAATAGAAATGAGAACGTAATGGTAGTGAAAAGAGAGTGAGCCTGATCTGAAATCAGTGTGTAACATTCAATCATACAAGAGGGTAGGGAGAACAGGAGGCATGGATAATCCAGTAGATGTGGTTAGCAGCATGCAATATTCAAAAACTTCTCTCCAAGTAGTATGGATAAAGTATCTTCTCTTACCCCACTTCCCCTTACCTTGCAATATATAGGAAATAATGTGTAGCTCAGTATAATGATCAGACTGTATATAGGGGAGAATTTATATACATAAATTTTGTGCCAAACCTGCACAACTTTATGGTTCCAGCATGGTAAAAGTTGCACTGGGACGTACAGTCTGGTATACCTGTATATTTCCTGATTTAGACGCCTGAAATCTTGAGCTTTCCATTCCAGGATGCTAATGATCATAAAAGGTATTTTGTACACAAATTCAAATAATTGCTTTCATGATCCTCAGAAAATAAATACTATCCACACATGTGAAGGTGGAGAGGCACATCTTCAAAAGCCGTGAGAAAGATTTTGTCTGCAGATGTTTATAGAGGAATAGTTGAGGGGGTTGTTTTTGTTTTCATCTTCTAAAGAGTCTAATCAGACTTACATGGCTTAGAAATAAGAAGTCCCAACAAGTCCAAAACAGATGTCAGGTCCCGTTTTCCCAAACATTCAGCTTCTGTTATTCATTGCTGTAGTGTGTGGATTCCTCTGGGATTTAGGCCACCAAAACATGTTTCTTTACTGATGGCTGGGAGCCCTCCATGCACTGAAAAAGTGCTGCCTTTTTTCCTTTTTGAGTAACTTTAACCTTAGCAAGAAATTAGTTCATTAATAAATGAAGAGGAGTGAATTAATTATGAATTGAAAATGGCAAAGATTGAGATTCTCTGCAAGATTTCTTTGTCGTATATGCACACACAAACTAGAAATAAGGGGAGGTCATACAGAAATAATTTCAGGGCAGGACAAGGGAGCAAGTGAGGAAACAATTGAAGAAACAGAGCCTGGGGGATTTTCCGCTCTGGAGAATTTATGGCATTCAGTTTTGGGGTGAATACTTAACCTGTCGCTTGCTTGAAAATGGGAGAAAGCACACCTGGTTGTACTGATTAGTAATTTGGGAGTAGAGAAGAAAGGGGTAGAGGTGGCAAGATAATCATGAGCCTTCCATAAATTTAACTTCTGCTTCTAAAAGCATAATAGAATTGTAGCAAAAACCATCTCTCTACACATATAAAACCATTTTGAGCAGGAAGTATCATGATTCTTATAAAAGTTGCTTTTTATCAGGCATGTTTTGAATTGTTCTTTTGAAAGTACAGTAGAAAATCAGTGGCTGTACAGACTGCAGCAGATGAAATAAAATATCTTTGGATTTAATTTCAGAGTTTAATCTCATTCTATGAAATCAGCTGACAAAAATTAATTTGCATTTACTTGAAAAGAGTAATAGCATATGTTCCATAAACAGAGCTGAAGGACTACCAGATGTATTAAAAATAACAATATATCAAACAATATAGCTATTTAATGACCTGTTTTAGGGACTAATAATTTAGCAGCATAAGTAACGTATTTCTTATGGAAATGGTAAAACATAACCATGAGTTCCAAACATCCAAAGTAAATCGTAGAGCAAACATTGATTTAGAGTCAAGAGTCTTGATATACAGGCAAAAAAAAAAAAAAAAAGAATGTGACAATATGGAAAGATGTCTGTTAAAATGGGTGAAATAATTTTGTAATTACTATAGACGCAGAAAAATTTAACTTATCCCTCTCAAGATTGTCCTTAAAAAGGAAAAAAATGCACAGGTGAATGAAAGAAAACCTGTCCGGAAACAGTTTTCTCTATTTTGCAATTTTGGCCTTAGTGTTTGTATTATTATGTTAATTCCACAGTCTTCAGAGAGCTTTTTTTCCCAGAAGTGGAATGCCTTGAAAAAATATCTTTGGAGGGAACTGTGAAGTTTCCCTCCTCCAAACCATCTTAATTAAAGATTTCATCAGAGAATCTGTCCTTACGTGGTTATAGATGAATCAGGCTTTGCTGGAGAGTGAATTACCAGATACATCATCAGCTTAAGGTGAAGAAGAGCAACAGAAATAGATGGAGTGACATATGGGAAAAGATAAAATGGCATTAAAAAATGCATAGCTTAGCTTCAGAAATGACTTCATCTGTGATGGGCTTTGACGATAGTTTGCAGCTATTGGGAAAAGTGTGAAATAAAAAGAAGGAAAAAAATTGTGTGAAACTTAAGAGTATTTTTGTTTACACCAAGATTGAATTCAGCCATATGTTTTCTGTAGAGGTGGCTGTACATTCCTTTCAGCCTATATCCACTAGATACTTCAACAGTTTGTGCTCTGTGAATAAAGAGGGTATACAGACCTAATATTTCCCCAGCTCTTTGCCATCCATATCTCTTCCCAGATCACATTTTTATAGGTTTTGGAAGATTATTGTCTTCATTCAACAGATAGGAAGGCTTCCAGTGTGACTGCAGGAGCATACAGGTACCCCAGTGCAGGCTTGTGCATCACCTGCAGAGCCCATTGGAAAGCCATGCCAAGAATATGATGGTATACTGGAAGGAGTTTAATTGCCTAAATTGGCTTATAAAAGTTTACACCAGAAGGATGTGACAGGGCACGGAATTGAACCTTCTTGACTCCTCACTTCCCATATTGATGTGTCATATTTCCTCCCTCTCTTTAGTTAGACGTGGTTTTATGGGGAGATTGGCATGGTAGGAAATACTGCTGTGGTGTGAAAGGAATCCTATCCTATGAACAGAAACACCACTCAATTCAGCCCTTTTACAAACAGGAATAGGTGAGCAGTTAGTCTGAGGTGGTAAGTAATCCTATTCCTATGACCATACCTCATTTTCTCCAAAAGGAACACAGATGTTTTAGCACCTGGAAGTCTCTTCATTTCATTGTGAATGCTGCACTAAACTGCATGAGGCTGTGGTCAAAACTCAATTAGTTTCAAATAATGTCTGCAATGTGGCCAAAATCTTCCTGCAGCTTTACCTTCAGGCTTCCCTTCTTCCTGCTTTTTCCTCTCAATACTTATAATTTTGTTGGGATGTGAGACTGGTTGTTGTTTTCTTCTCAGTGGTGCCAGGTGGTCACTTTTCCATCGTGGCAGTTTTAGTTAAGAGTCGGCTTCCTGGTAGCTGGATGTCTTTCCCCATTAGTTGGCTGTTGCTTGTTAATGATTGAGCTGCTGCTTCATGTTTACCACTTTCTTTTCACAGCTCTCATCTTGTTTCATCAGTTGACATGCCAGTAGACTCCCTGACAACATCAAGTATCTCCTTGTGCTACCTCCCCTCCTCTTGCTGCTTCTTCTCTTTCCTGTGCCCGGCATTCTGGTTGTTGTTCATTGGGTTTATTGTTTGGAACAAAAATCTGCATATCTTTGCTGCTTTTACTTCTGAGTTTTTATTGAGCTATTACTTTATGTTCTGTTGTATTGTTGGCCTTAAGATCTAGAATTGTACTATAGATAGGTGGGCTATTTGGAATTTTTGTTGCATATTTATTGTACATAGTAAGGCAGTGGATAATTCTGGGTATGGCATGGTGGTTAAATCATGGATGTTTTATTTGTGCAAATGATTTGGACATTTTTTGCGTTTCTGTTCCTAACCAGCTCTCTGTGAATTTTATTTGTTAATGGTGTTAACAAAGACTTGAGACTGGACTTTGCCATCTATTTCAGAAATGCAATACAGGTAACATAATTAAGCCTCTTTCTAAGGAAGCAAGATCTGTTTTAAATTGAAAGATATAGGTTAATTAGCATGGAATTTAGATCAGAGACACTGCACAGCAAGACTTTGTTTTTCAAATTCTGATCTTCAGAAGTCAATATGTATCTCTATTGACCATGCCAATGAATGACTGAATGGTGTGTTTTACAAAATCAGACTTTAAAGTAGGCCGCTACAAGTGTCAAATCTTTTAGAGGAAGAATTGAAGCCAGAGTATTTACCTCAGTGGAGAGCATTAGTCATGCATTAATGGGCTTCTCTAAAATTTTGTATCTGTGTCACACAGTTCCATTTTTGTCAAAAAGGGCTCTCTGCTTGCCCTCTGTTTGCAAGGAAGGTGTCCTAAAACTATGACTGCTTCATGTATGCTTATAATTATTTCTGTTCTGAGGAACAGAATAACTCTTAGGCCACTAAAAAGCTTTTGCCTTTACATGCATTGACCATGTTTTTGAGATGAAATGATAGCAGCATGAGAGAAAATGTCCTGGGATATAGTGATTTGATTTTATTTTATTTTGTTTTGTTTTTTAGAATTTCATGAATACTGTATGTGTACTTTATTGTATTGCCACTATGTATAGCATTAATATGACAGCAATAGCTTATACTAAGTTATTACAAAACCCTGGGTTACAAGGGGTCTGCAGTAGCACTGTCTCCAGTGCTTTCCTGATCACCAGCACATGACTAAAAGGTTAAAATCATGTGACATGTGACATCCAAAACCAGCTGGTGGGACTTGGATGATGAAGCCATCTTTGATTGTCTGAGCTTCAGTTTTGAATTAGGCACTAAGCCAGAAGGAACCTTCTGACTTATGCTAGGAGCCAGGGTGTTTTTTATCTTGAGTCGGTGGGTACTAGCCCATGACTTGGGCATTGGATAGTTGTGTCCCTCTCACCTTTTTGTGTCCCTTTTCATGATTCAGACTGCTTGGCTCTTCCCAGCCTATGCAGAATAAAATGTCAGCTATTCTTTTGTGCTGTTCCAGAGCTTTACCAAGACTCAGGCGCTGTCAGAGCTGTCTGCAGTCATTTGTGTGGGAGGTGTGTGAGGGGACTTACGCATTAACTGTGCTGAAATAATTACTGTATTTGACTTGACTAATAAGTGGTATTTTTTGCCAAAAAAAAATTCTGGACAAGGGATAGAAGAGTGTTTTACTCATTTAACTCTGTACTCAATAATTCCACAACGATGAAAATATAAAATGCTTTGATGAAAAGAAGCAATTACTTCTAAAAGATGTAGGAAGCACTATTTAGGAAATAGGCACCATTTGTTATGATTTTTTTGCGCAAAGTTTAAACTCAGAATACTGAAGTCTTTGGAGAATAAAATGTTAAGTAATTCTGCAGTCTTATTTTTTTTTAGATGCTGCAGTTTCCCTGTGTTGCCATGGTAACGTACTTTCTGTATAATTGCCAGGCTGCCTTACAGTGATGCAAATAAGCAAAGAAGTTGTCACATGGAATGACCTAGGCTTATATTTGAGTGGAGATTTACTGCCCACAGAGCAGCAATAACACCAAAGATATCTGTCACCTGCAGGATAAGGAATTACATGTCGCTGAAGTGCTGCTGAAACAAATGGCAGTGGATGTGAAGTGCTGGGACTTGCTGTTACGCAGGAGGACTAGAAGCCCTCCCCCAAGCCTACTCCTGCTGAGATTATTTTTTCTTGTGCTTTACATGAGTGGAGGATCAGAACTTTTACAGCTAACACCAGCCCTAAGCATGTTATTTAGGAATTTAATTTGTCTTGGAGATACAAGAAGTCTGGAGCAAAGAGCTTTGCAAAGAAAGAGTTACAGCTCTTACCAGAAAAATCTGGCCTCTTCTCTGAGATGAATTAGTACTGGGATCCAAAGAACTCCTCTCAAAAAGGGATGAAAAAAAGGGGAAAATTGTGGGAGAGGGAGGAGAAAGGGGAAACCAAAGGGGAACAAAGGCATTAACAAGTTTTCCTTAGTTTCTATTTGATGAAGGCAGCATTTACATCTTGCACTCTTCTTCAGGACACTTTTGATGTAAACCACAAATCCCAGTGGTTCCTGGGAATACCCCTTTGCAGGAATCCCTCTCTTGGCCAAGCTTTCTGCCCTCAGTCCTCACTATATTGTGATGTTTTGCTCCATAAGGAAGAAAGAGCTGGGGTAATATCTGGTAATATCTTAGTGATGAGCCCTGGGCATTTATGACAAGCAATCTGAGAGTGCTCATCACCACATTCAGCTCAGGCTAAAAATAAGTTTCTTAAAATACAAGTTTTAAAACATAAAAGTCAGAAAAAAAATTAAAACCCCCAAACCAATAAGCCACCAAAAAGTGCGGTTCTGCATCAGTCTTGGCACTGTAAAAATTCCCTAGTTGCTCCAAATTACCCATTTTTAGGACACAGTAAGTACCTCAGATGTTCTGTATACTTTTGCTCAGAGGTTTTCCTCTCTTGTTGGACCTCTTTGTTCCTTTGTTAAGTATGGATTCTGCTAAAGCTCCCTTTTTCACTGCCTCAGCATCTCTGCTAGGATAGGTGCTGGGGGATTACCCTATTTTGTTGGGGTTTTTAGCAGTTTTTTTTGTAAGACGTTCTTTTGGTCTTTGTTAAAACCATATTGTCCCTAGAGTGAGTTTCTCTCCTTGTGCTCACTCGACTTCCTTCTTGGTTTTCTTATGCATGGCTGTGAACTTACTTCCTCTCTTGTGAGGCTAATTGAACAATAGTGGTAAAAATGATGTTTTCTTATCCCTTGCTACCAGGGGTTAGGTTTATTTTCTCTTCCGTCCAAATTTGCCTCTAATTATTTATAGTTGTAGCGACCTCACACAGATATTTCCATCATGTTCCTTAATTAGTCTTCCTGGCTTCGGGCTCTTTCTTCAAATTATTTTAAGGCTGTAAGAGAACTTCATCTTCCTAGATTAGGAGGAGGATTCATCGTTCATGCACAACAGAGTGTTTGTGACTTCAAACGTCACATTAGCTTCTTTCTCAGAGACCATATGTGACAAAACAGTAAAAATAAAAAATCTGACATCTCCTGGTTTCTGTTTGTCTGGGAAAAGTCTTATCATTGAAATATGTATCATTGTGAATTGTGAGTTATTATGGATACATCATGACTGTTTTCTCCCTATGAAAGCAGACGTAGAATAAAAAAATAGAAGTGTAAACTAGGGGAGCTATTATACATAAAACTACAGGATAGATTCAAATTGCTCGTAGCCCACAGCCTCATGGGAAGCACAATGATGTTTCTTCCTCTTTCTTTTTCCCCCTTTCTTTTTTTTTTCTTTGAGGAGAAAAGTATGGTAATTGAATAGCTGTATTTCAAATCATGATTGGATTTCAAGAGTAACTTTTTGCTTTCACAGTATGGTTGGTCTTCGTACTGTCTTTTTTGCAGGAATGGATTATGGATCCAGCTGGATTGGCAGAATGCAAAAAACAATGTCTGAGCATATCTGACAGAGAATGTTACCTAAGAAAAACCATTATCCATCCCTCCTATGCAGGAGCTGTGAAAACATCAGTATAAACATTCTGAGCATGCAAACTGAAGTCCATAGACTTATCACTGACACTCATGACAGGATAATTCAATTTTTGTTATTCAGGACACAGCTGTGTCAAAATCAGATTCTTCCTTTTTACTTATTTTAGAACTCTAATGTTTAAAAAAATGTACTAATTGTCACTGGATAAAAATGACCATGTCCATATTAATTCTCTATTAATCTTGCTTTAAAACTCTGGTTATTTTAAATGTAAGAGTTACAAGAAAAAAAAAAAGTCTTTGAAGTTTCTGTACATGCCATCATTTAATCAGGAAAATCAGTGCAATTCAGAATCGTTCTCATTATAATATTTTACACATCCCATTAAAAAGAATGTGTAATTTGTTTGAAGCAGGAATGATTTTGTTGTTGTCTTTATAATGGCATGTTGGTCTACTACTTGTACCCAATGCTAATAATAAAGATAATAGTCTATAATTGCTATGTTCAATGAAATGCTTGTAAATGGGAACACATAAAATTATTGTGTGAACCTCAGTAAGGTAGATGAAAACTTGCTTATATGAGTCTGTTGGGGTTAAAAAGTGACTATTTCAAAAATAACACAGGAATTTTAAATTGCAAGATAAGTTTCTTTCCTCCTCTTTCTGAGTATATTCTGTTTTGCCCTTTTTCACATTCTCTTTATTTTGTTGTCCATCCTCTGTTGTTCAGATGATCCACTGATACTTAAAATCCCAAGGGAAAATATGAGACATTTTCAACTTATGCCAGCTCTTGTTTCATCCTCAAAACATCAGCAAAGAAATACTCTTCTCTCCCTAGTATTTCTGAAATAAAAAAAACCCCAAACAACCCAACTGTTATTTATTTTTTTACTTTCTTAAATCAGCTTAACTTTCTGTTAGTCATAGCACTGAAAATCATGAGGAAAGCTATGGATTTCCATCCTGAAAATTGCACCAATAATTTTTTAGGTATCTTTCTATGGGACTTCAGTGTATGAGATCCACTCTTAGGAACAGAGTGCCCAGACACACACACAAAATAAATGTGTGTGTTTATCTCCCATATCACTCTGGTTCTGCCACTTTTATGACATGAATGCAGAACAGAAACCCGGAACCTCAGGAGTTCTCGCCCTGCTGTTCCTATCAAAGTGCTATTTAGTCTTGGGCATATTACAATGACAGCTTGTTTCCATGCTTGTAACCCCTTCTGCAAACTGAGCAGGAAAATATTTCTTACAAAGTCGTCTCCCTGGGGTGTCCTAAGGATTAATTGCTTTAAGTGCAGTTCCTGGAACACATAAAGTTCCCTATAAGTATCCATCATTAAATGTTATATCGCCTCAAGTACTTAACCACATTAGTTTTTCTTACTTAAGTAGCCCCAGTGATAGCTGTTTCTATTAATTATTTTTACTATTTTGCATTATTCTTAAACACAAGTGAAATGGCTTTGGCTGTGAGAAAGCAAATTCACCAGACAGCTGCTTTCTTCTGTATTTAAAGTATACATACCACAGTCTTTTTTCATTACTTTTCTCACTTAGGTTTATCTTTGTCAATGAATTTTTTACTCCAGTGATTTTCTGACTCTTATTTTTGTATTAGGGGAAGTGCTTTAAAATATTGGAAGTAAAAGATTTGCACAACCCAGTAGCAGAGAAATTAAGTAGAAGAGAATCAAAAAGCATCACACATCCTTGCAACTTGCAGAGGTTTCTCTACCAGTTTGAAGAATGAGGAAGGAAGACGTGGCAATGAAGATTTCAGGAAGCTATGACTTGAGCTGGCATGCAAAAAATAGGTATGTTTTTTAAACCGAGTTCATTAACTTCTAATTAATTTAGCATCCAGTTAAAATTTTGCTTAGAAGGCTGTTCTTAAAGCTCACTGCCTATCTACCATTTTTCTATTCCTTTTATTCACTAGAGCTGCCTCCTCTCTTCATGTGTAGTCTTACATATGCAGACAGAAATTTTTTGTCCTGGAGTCCTGCAGGCAGAGGGTTCAATTTCCTGCATTTTTCTGATTTCCTATTAGCATGCCTAGTGTATGTACAAAGGTTTCTAAACATAGTTAATACATTATCCAAAACCAAGTCACCCTGTCCTCTTGTCTCCACTCTTTCCACTAAACAAGTGAAGAGAATTTAAACAAGAGAATTTAAACAACTCATTTGGTTTAATCTGCATGAACAAACAGGTAGAGAGACCTAATGTGATGATCTAAATGCATTCCTCACCAACAAGGAAGGTACTTCATTCTTTCTGCTGATGTGGTTGCATTCCTATCTTCGGGATTTTCTTTGTTTCATTCTCCTTAGCAATTTATTTTGTAGTATTAGCAATGTCAGGATAACTCCAAATTTAGGAGTCTTGTCTCTCTCCTTATTTAAAATAAATAAATACTTTGATAAGTATCATCGTGAAGCTGGTTAATTACTTAGGACATTCATGGCTAGATCAAGATAACCCTGGTTCCTGATGTATATGAAATGTTCCAACCAAGATGTACTCCAGATCTTCCTTAAGAAGCATTTAATAGGACTAGAAAATAATTAAGGCTTAATTCCTCATATGTTTAAGCTTGTTCCTTAGCTGGGGGACACAAGCAGTTCTATTGACTCCACATTCTTATCCGTAGCCTTTAATTTGAGTACCTTGCTGAATCAGAACAAATAATGAAGATGCTCAAAGGGAAAAAAAAGTTCATTTGCTCTAAATGAAAGAATAGACAAGATACATTTTGATTTTGGGAAAAATATGCAGTCCTTTCCCAATCCAGAGGAAAAAAACCTCAATGTATTGCACTTGCCAAGTACCAAAGGGATATTAAGGACTTACTACTTTCAAATTTAAAATCTGCCTTTGATTTATCTCAGTTCAAAGCCTTGGAGCTGTAATAAATTTCTGAATGACCTTATCTGGCTTCTGATACATCCTTGGCAAGGACACGTATATGAGACAAATTAATATCTTGGACATTCTGTATGAGAACTCTTATCCTGGGATTCTGTAAATAAATATCTTGCTTATGAATTTAAACTAGCCTATACTCATGTATCAACCTATTTGTGTCTCAGAATATGACAACATATTGAGCATATGAAGCTGCCCAGAAACTGAAATCACAGGTGTTTGGTATACCAGAGACCACAACCCACATTTTTCTGTACAAGCAATGATACATTCCTATGCAGCCAATGCTCAAGGTTCAACGGGAGAACTTCCACACTCCCAGACCAAGAGTCTTAATTACTCAGAAAAGAGCCTGAAATTAATCTTTCAAATTCATCTTTAATTCCTCCATGGCACCTTAAAAATTGCACTATATGTACAATTTTACAGCTGTCAGATCACCTTCTTTGAGTGTGAATATGGTTTTCTTGTGGCAAGCTAGCGGTTGATTAAAAGAGCATGCAATTCACTGTTCTTCAACAAAATGTTAAGTTACAGGTTTAGCGGCAATTCTTAGATCTCTGGCTAAATTAGGTTTTCCAGTAGGAACCTCTATGGATTCCAAACGTGTTCATATATAATAGTAGAAGCTAAATATGTGAGATAAAGATTTTGGCATCATGAATCAGAATTGATACATTATTTTTGACTTTAGAGTTTGAGCTTGTGCCCTTATGCAAATTTATTAAAGAATATTCCATTGATTTTGAAGGGCACTGTAACAGGGTAATCTGTTTTCTGTACACGTAACAGCATCTGGGACCAGCCAAACCTGTTAAAGACCTGCTATTTCTAAGAAATCAAATTCTGTGAAGCATCACCAGCCTTGGCTGGGATGGTGCAAGAAAGAGAATACAGGTTTCCTAATGCTGTGATTATCTGCCCATTGAAGGGCGTGTTTTTATAACAGAAGAATGTTTAAGATCAGGACAAAACTTTTGATGACTTACCCTTTAAAGTACTTTATGCATAAGCTGGGGTCAGAGACGATGCATTATTTGGATTCTATCTAATGGAACTCTTGTTTTTTTAAGCATTATAAGTTTTGATGTTAGAAACTTTTTTCCTCTCGTGACTTACTCATCATAGTGGTTCACTAACTGATGACAATGATCGTATATCATCCTTTAGGCACTGAGTCACTCTGGAAATGTGGATTTCCTGGCTTCTTCTCAAGAGAACAATATATTGAAAAGACCAAATAGAGAAGATGGGAGAACAGTTCTTAACAGTGTATTTCTTAGGATATCAGTAGGAGAGAAATTATGATTATGAAACTTAGGGTTGACTTCCCAAATAGCTTTGTCCTTACAACGTATTAAGTCCGTCTCTGAAACTCTCCCTCTGGGGCAGTAATGACTTGCATTAGGAGTCTGAGATACATCTACCAATAGCCCGATAGCCTTAAAAAGCCCAGTGCACTCAATTGTTTGTACTAAGAAGGAAGTGCAGACACGTTACATGTGATCCACCATTAGGCTAAAAATTCCTAAAAGCAAGCAAAAAACCCCAGGTGGCTGATGCTTTTGAATAAATAATATAGAAAGATTGTGAACCACTGTGGTTCAGTTATGGTCCAGCTATTTACTAAGTTTACAGAAAATGGATGTCATGACACCTTTTGGGCACACAGTCCATTCTGGAAAATTGATATTTTTCTGATCCTTTTGCTCTTGGGTGCACTGGAAGGCATCCTATGCTGTGGCACTTTTTTTGTCACGATAGATGAAATAAGCTCTTACTCTTCATGGCTTTTTCCCCCGTCTGTTGTCTGAAAATAAGTTTGCTGCTTGTGTCTTATATACACCTTTCCTCAGTCTTGTACTTGCTTCACAAATGTGGGCCAAATACAGCTAATTCAAGATAAACAAAGCCAGAAATGTACACCTTCAGACTGAAAATGAATCCTCTTTCTGCAAGGTATGGAGTCCTTTCCTCAAGCTGCCAGAATTAATTGAGTCAATGGACACATAGAATCACAGAATATTCTGAGTTGGAAGGGACCCACAAGGATCATCAAGTCCAACTCCTGGCCCTGCCCAGACAATCCCTCAGTCATACCAGCTGCCTGAGAGTGTTGTCCAAACACTTCTTGGACTATGTCAAACTGGTGCTGTCACTGCTTCCCTGGGGAGCCTGTTGAAAAGCCCAACCACCCTTTGAGTGAAAAACCTTTTCCTGTTACCTAACCTAAACCTCCCCTGGCTCAGCTTCGTGCTGTTTCCTCGAGTTCTGTCACTGGTCACCAGAGAGAAGAGATCAGTGTCTGTCTCTCCTCTTCCCCTCACGAGGAAGGTGGAGACTGCGACGAGGTTTCCCCTCAGTGTCCTCTTCTCCAGGCTGAACAGACCAAGTAACCTCAGCTGCCCCTCATACAGCTTCCCCTTAGGATCTTCCTAGGTGAGATCCTGTCCTGATACTGGGATGAAAAGAAAGTTCACTGTGGCTAGTCAGTGGTTAATGAGAAAAAAATTCTTCAAATAAGAATTAAAAGATATGACCTGATACCTAAGTTCCTTTATACATAACAGTTTGTGAACACATAATTAAACACTCATTTGACTGTGGGCTTGATTTATGGCAGACCAACTCAGGAATTTACAATCAAGTTCCAGTCTTGCCTATTTAATTAACTAATGAGAAACTAACTTGTTGTAATTTAATAAAACTGAAAGCAAAAAACATTTTCAAAGTGTTATTATTTGTATTGGGATATGGATTATAAAATATGCAAGATGACCCTCATTTCTTGCTGGATTCCAAGACCCAGGCTACTTTTCATGCACAGCTTCTTTTTTTCCCTCCATAGTAAATCTCAGTCTTTCTTTTTCAACAGAGGCTCAACATATTCAAGCTTGAAGTCTTATACATTGTGAGCACTCAAACTGCTTCATTGTCTATTTTTCCCAAGATTACCATCACTTTCTCCTTTTCCCCAGAAAAAAATATGGCTGCTAATGTCATCTCCGTTCACGGTATCTGTGAATATATTGCTACTACTCTTTCTTGGAATCTCCATATCCACTGCTTTCCATATCAACATCTAGAGCAGTTTTTTAATGGAATAAGTAGCAAGGAGAAAAATCATTACCGTTCTTCATTTCTTGAGATATTCGTAAATGTTAACTAAAATCCTTTGTGCAAACATTTTTTTATATGTGTATGTAAGGTTATGACCATTGAAGAAATTGTTCAGTCAAAAAAAGCCTCAGAGCAGAAACGATATATCTGCTGGTGACACGGGACTTACTGTGTTTCATGAGTGAACACTGCACAGTATCACTAGGGCTTCATTGCAGAATGTTGCTGTATTATTGTTCAGTTACAGACAATAAATATAAATACGGTATCTAGAAAGAAAGTAGCTGAAGGACATACTATATTTGTTCCTGATCTTAGAGAAAGGTACAAAGAAATGTATTTGCTACTGTCTTTGGCTTTTGAAAGAGATTTGGTGCTGAGGCATTATTTTTACTTTGAAAACTTCCTTCTTAGAAAAGGTATCATTGTTAAAAAGCCATGTTGGTAGAGTACAGCCCTCGTGCTGGCTGCTTTCCTAAATCAGAATGGCTGAGTGTGCTTCATATGTCTTGGCAGTGAGGATACCTTGCACTACTACCAGAGAAGTTGTGGATGCCCCATCACTGGAGGTGTTCAAGGCCAGGTTGGATGGGGCTCTGAGAAACCTGGTCTGACAGAAGGTGTTTCTCCCTGTGGCAAGGGGGTTGGACCTAGATGATTTTTAAGGTCCCTTCCAACTGAAGACATTTTTGGGTTCTATGATATGCTAGCACTCAATGAAAAATTAGCAGCAGAAGCATCTCTAGTGGCAGGTGGGAGAAGTGGGAAGGCATGACTAGGAAAATGCAACAGTGCAATTTCAAGATAAAGTTAAAAAGCATCTTTAGGGAAAGATCCAAACAAGGGGGCCAATAAAATGTCCAGCATGATGGTAGCAAGGATTAGCATTGCCTAGCAGCTATTTATTTTAGTGTTATATAGGAATTATAGCCGTGTGGCAAACCACGCACAGGGAGCAATTAGTGGATAAAAATAACATAAATCCAATCAAAAAAAAAATAACATAAAAAAAGGTGGTTGGAATCCAATCTAACTTCAGAAACTATTCTTTGTCTAACTAGCTAAATTGAATTAGCTATTAATAATGCAGTGACCTTTTGAGACATTCAGCCCATAGAAGTGATTTACTCTTGATATGCCCAGAAAGCAGCATTCTAAAAGGATAAGCAGAAGTTTCAGACTACAGAGGTTTCTTGCTGCTTATGTACTTACGGCTCCTTCACTGAAAAGGAAGCAGAATGTATATGCTGGGATCTTACTTTTGACATGAGATTCAAGGTAAGACTGGATAGACATCACATCCTAAGAAATAGAAAGTGTTCCAGCTTCAAATTGACCCATGTATCTAAATCTATTAATAGTATTTTCAGGTCTTAAGGAATAAATCTTTCTTGTGTCAAAATGTATATATGTAATAGTAGATATTGCTAGGTCCAACAAATCTCTGCTGAAAAAATTCTTCTTGGCTGACAGTATGTTTGGAAGTACAGCTGGGCCTGTCAAATAGCTGATGGCTGACACAAAGGCCAGTTCTGCTCCTCCTTCTGCCTCCCAGTTAAGCACCTTCCTTTCTGGGTTCCAGCACAGCCTCACCAAGATGGGGTCCTGTTCCGTGGTTAATTTATTCAGGGACCTGAGATGACAGAAGTTAGGATACAGTAGTGCAGTTTAGGGTTTGAAACTGGTTCACTGCAAGTGAGACAAATGCTAAGGAAATAGTGTAAGGAGAATGTTGGGATCACTTGACTGCAGCTGGGGGTTAGTTTCTTTTAGCTGTAATATGAAACTGCCTCTTTCACATAAAAACATGCATGTACATAGACACAAATATAACAGATTATAAAGAAACAGTAAAGAAACAGCTGTAAAGAAACAGTCAGTAGAACTGGACATGAGATGGACATAGCTTCTCTGCCTTTATATTTACTGACATCTGTTGTCACTTCCCTTTCGCTATTTTCTTCTTCTTCTTCTCCCCTAGGACTGGCACATTTCCAAGTGGTATGGCCCAAAGCTTAGATCAATGTCCTAAGCCAATCCATCTCTGGACAGTCTGAGGAAAGAGGGAGCCCTGTGCCGTTGACAGAAGAGGTGGCTACTGAAGAAAGGCAGATGCTTGATGACTGTGACTTTAGCCATGGTTCTGTGCCGTTGTCATAGGTTAGCAAGCATAGTCCCGGAAGGGACGTCCTTGCTAAGGGGTGCTTACAGTTTCCTCTGGGAACTGATAGAACCTATCAGCTGGCCAGTTTGAATATGGACAATTCTCTAAGCCACTTAAAGTTGTGATCACCTCTGTGATCCACATTTAAGAATAGGCAAACTCCCCCTCCAAGCTCTCTCTCGTTTCCGGCGCTGGGACAGGTGGCTGCAGGGCCCGAGCAGGGCCCAGTGGGCCCGGCCAGGCCCTGATTGGGCCAGGCCCTGATTGGGCCAGGCCGGGCCGGGCCACGGCCATCCTGAAGCCATGGACCTGTTCCAGCCATGGACCCCCCCCCCACTGCCTTGCCGTGGGCAGCCGGAGCGGCTCGGCTCTCCCCCCTCTCCACTGCGATAAGAAAAATTCAACATTCCAGCTGCAAAGCTGCAAGGCCGAGGTGAGAGTAACCCTTTTATTGCTGTGAAGAGCTGAAAACCTGAGGGAAGAGAGAGAGGAGATGCTTAAAGCTGAAAGTCTGTTGTGAAGCTATGATATATCAGAGTATCCTGTTGTAATTTCATGAAGATATGGGGGGTGGAGTGTTCAACTCATAAGCAAAAGCACCTGCGCTGAGATAGGCAGATGCTGACGCAGCTGTAATTTCATGAGAAGTTTGGACAGGGAGAGATGGACCAGATGAGGACTTTTGCTCCAAACGGGAAAGGAGAAAACCTCAGTCCGTAGAGATGAACCAGATGAGGACTTTTGCTCCAAATGGGAAAGGAGAAAACCTCAGTTCCTAGAGATGCTCCCAGAGATAGTCCTAAAGATGAAGATGATGAAGACCCTTTGCTCCCAGGGAAGGAGAAGGGCCTCTGAACGGCTCAACCTTAAAATTGTACCCCAAAAAACTTCAAGAGTGGACCCTCGAAAGCAGTTGCGGGAAAAGCTGCAAGTCGGGGGAAAGGACTCACACGCAGGCAGAGAGACTCCTCTTCCTAAATGGACTGAACAATATTTGGAAGTGGGCGGCTGTCTCGTTGTGATAATGTTTTCATAGCATGAGCAAGAAGAGACTTCTCTTTCTAAATGGACTGAACAAGGTTATTATGACAGTGGTAAACAGACTGAACATCTTAAGGGTTGTCTTTTCACATTGTCAGTGGGAGAAGGGAGGAAGGTGGGGGGAGGAAGAGAGTTCTGAAGGTGGTATAATTTTTTTTTCTTCTTTTAGGTCTGTTAATAAACTTCTTTATATTCTTTCAAGTTTGGTGCCTGTTTTGCATTTCTCCTAATTCTTATCTCACAGCAGATAAACAGTAATGAGTATTTTGGACCAAACCACTACAGCCGTGGGTGTACTGAGCATTCCTATCATGCCTCCATTTTGTTAACAACAGGCCCAGAAACTGAGATCAAATATTGGTCTCCTGACTATCTGAATTAACTGATAGCTTGCTACCTGATCCTGTTTTGGACCATACCATCTCACTTGCTATGTCAAAGTGTCCTTAAGCATGTGGACACTTGCCTGACTGACTTTTATTTAGCAATAGAGACATACCTTGAGTGATTAAGAGAAAAGTCTTCAGGGGAAAATGCTATACATATCCCACAGCAGTAATTTAATCCCAGTCCCTCTAGCAATAGTCACCTTTCATACTCCCTCTAATGAGTCAAGTACTTCAATGTGCAGGACTAGGGTGAACGCTCCCTTCCCCATGGCTTGTGACTGATATGAGTAAGTCTTGCCTCTGCAGGCATGAGGTCCCAGTTGTTGATCCATGAAGGGGCTGGGCTCTTGGCTGAGGACTTAAGTCACAGCCAAGCCCAATTTATGTATGAAGAGAAAGACAATGTTGCTCAGCTACTAGTAAATAAACCTGATCTCAGCATTCAAATTACCTTTACTATCACATCTGTGAACCTGGCTGAAGTTCTGGATCAGGTCATGGAATGTGTTTCCACACTTATTTTCCTTCCATCAAATCAGCTATTGAAAGAAAACAGAATTTTATCTGAGTCATTGCATAATAAACCCTCAGGTCACATGCTGGCACCCTTGCATTCTAGGTACCACTAGTATCTAGGATCAATCAGCAATCCTACTGCAGTTAATAATAATAAGGATGTGACCTCCGAAAAACCAAAACCATCTGGACTCTCATGAGTATTTGGAAATGCAATTCTCTGAGATAAAGGCCCCACCAAATAGGGAAAGTGATAAAAACTTTGAAAGAGTATTAAAGTTGGTATATTGTCTCTTGTTCCTCTTGTGAACCTCTTGGATAGGATTGTGTGGAGAAGCTGACTGTGGTTTAATTGAGACACATCAGAAAGCAGTGCTCTGGTGTTGCTTTAATTACAACATAAGGAAAAATAGCAACAGCAAAAAGTACTTGAGTAGTAATTTCAGCAGGTACATTGGCAGTAATAAGAAATCTCATTCTTGCTTATCATTGTCAACAGGGGGGACATTGTTCCTTCAGCTCTTTCCAGTGAATCACCAGATTATCACAAATCAGTCCCCAAGTGCTATTTCAATAGCACAAATTGGAGAGACAAGCAGTGTTCAGATGTATTTTTTATCTGTTGATTTTAACATCTGTTCATTTACAATGGCATTTTCCAGTGGATAATATGGGAAATTAACTTCCTGTGTCCTCCTGTTGCCACCATATTATTTCTGGGGAGCAATATCTCCCAGACATACACACTGCAGAGATTTCCACCACTACGTGTCAGCACAAAGACTACAATGCCAGTCATACTGATTCCTGTGCAACAGTGACTGGGAAATAAGAAACTTGAGAGCAATCTAGAGGCCAGAAATGCTTATTAAGTGTCCTTGTAAAAAGGATGTTAATTTGGAATGGAGAGTAAATTGAGCTGAGTGATAGATACACAGGATTTCTATCCATTTTCTTTAGGATGCCCAAACACCTATCCCTGATGAGAGGGAGCTCAGACTGGTCACCAGGGTTGAACATTAAGCAATGAGGGCATGTTCCAGTTTGGTGAAGGTTTTAACTGTAACTAAGCTGAAAGACTCAAAATATTTTAATTGTCTCTTCAGATTTTTTAAGAGCTGAAATTAAAATTTCAAAGGAAAATGTGATCTTCTTTTTCAAGCTCTAGGAAAAAAAAAGATATATTTTTGCATAAAGAAAGGAAAAGCTTTCCTTGTAAAACTTACAGGCTGTATTTTGCTCATACACTTACACTTCTGCACAGCAATCCCTATGCCAGAGCTGTCTCAAATACATTTGAAGAAACAGCGTTACCAGTTAGAAAAGCCGGTGTCTATAGGATGTCTGAATGCTGGGTTCCACTGAATTGAAATTTTTTATCAAAAGTTTCTTTCTTTCCTTTTGAGATAAAGCAGTTTCAAGAAAAAAAAGTGAAAGCTAATGCCAATAATTCTACATTCCTATGTTCCTATCTCTTTTCTGGTACATTTTACAGTAATGTAGTGCTTTTTGAGTAGGACAAGGACAGTGAGCATGCTATGGATGTATTTCAGAGAGCAGCTGAAAAAGACAATAAATTCAAATAAAATCCCTTTCCTTCCTTATTCTGCTACTCAAACATTTAATTGACTCAGCTATAGATATTGTGAAGTGTCAATCTAAAATACTAAAATGAGATTATTGGAAATGCTTGTTTAAATCTCTTGACTACAAGCAGGCAAAAATAATCCAGGGTATAATTTTATAGCACAGTGTTAAAATTTGATTGTATTTAACTCAGATTTCTTTACCCTGTATAGCTCTTGTGATCTTTGCACAAAAAAGTAGTAATTTATACCTTCAGTAATGTCTCTGGGATGGAAGCAAATATTGCATATCAGGGCTGAAACGTACAGTCCGTATCGCAAGAGTTCACTGGTGAAGATACTTATGAGATGGAATAGCAGTCATGTCTCTTGAAATCAGAGACAAAAGATTTCTGTTGATCATGAGGACTGAATTTATTAAATGGCTTTTCAGTCTACTTAAATAAATTAATACTAAAGGGAACTGTATTGTGAAAGGTCCTAAATGAACACAATTTAATAATGTAGTCGGTTTCAAATATATCAGACATGTTTGTGTCCCTGGCTTGGTGAAATGTAAGATTTTTTTTTACTCTAGTTGTCTGTTTAAACCTTTATTTTGACTGTAATACTTACTAAGCATGCAAATGCACCATAAAAAAACTTAAGAGGGTAATAGCAAAACTATAGCTATAAATTCAGAGGAAGAAAAATGTAGCAATTTCTTAGTTTGTTTCTTCCCACACTTATTTTAAAGACTGATCATTTAACACACTAATTCAACCTTATTAGTCACATTAAAACTTTACATAAAATCATATGCTCAGCATCTTAATATATTGAAACAACAAGGGATACAATCTCTTTGAAATGGCTGGCGAGACATTTGCTTTATATTCTAAAACGAATTTTTATGAAACTCCTACATGTGAATGAGAAGCTGGGTTAACAGCTCTTTTAAATACTCCTGTGAACTAGCTTTGAAAACCAGTGCTTTCTTTGCAACAACCTCAACACAGCACAGCTTGCATTTTCATGCAACACTTTCCTGTCTCATGTTGCATAAACCACTGGATTTTAAACTTTTTCTCCAAAAAATATTTTGTGTGACTTGTGTATAAGACACCTCTGACATTAGGAAGAGAATAGTATTTCCCTGCAGCACAGGAAATTCAAACACAAATTACTTTATTTTACAGTGGGTATGATTTGAAGTAACAGACTGATTAAAAGGGTTTGCACCAATGGGGAATGGAGTCTGTCACCTATAGGCAGAAGTTTGGGCACTGGGTTCAAGTAAGGATTTACAGGTTTTGGTGTTTTTACTTTGCTAGCTACTTACACACTTTCTGCTCTGCCAAAAGCAGAATGGATGCTGAGCTTTTCTGTACAATTGGAGCAACTGTCCCTGAAAATCCAAAATACCCACCCACCACTTTTCATCCAAATTAGAAAAATCTGATGCATATGGGGAAAAGAAAGAGTAAGTTAACGTTTCTCTCTCTATTTTTTTCCCCCAAGCAAATTCTTCAAAAATCTCAGTGAGAAGTGCAGAGAGTAAAAACCCTGTATGTGTGTGTCTGTGTGTGTATGCATGTGGTGGGGGGTTATTTGCTTGTTTGTTTTTGAGTTTTGTTTTTGTTTTCTCCAGAACACATCCCTTCTGGAAATAGCATGTACAAAGTTTATGGTAGCTGAATTCTGGACATGTCTTGATAGCAATATCCATGAATCTTCTCATGATCTCCATTCTGTTCGGTCATTCTTTTTGCTTCTACATAACAGCCTGTGGTCCCATAACCGAGATGGAGTTTGTTCTGTTGTATGTTGATAGACAAGTTTCCATAGTGTCACACAGAACTAGGACAGTGACTGGGGTGCCATTATGGGAGAGGTGGGTCAGAATGTATTTGGCAGATAAATATCCACCTAGAATGTAAGAACCAAGTGCCTCAGTATTTTCTAAAAATAGAAAACAGCTTGGTTTTGAGAGTAGTTGTAAGCTCAGGAGAAGATGTGTGTAACTAACAGGCAGCTGTTCTGGACCTTGTTTGAGGTATCTAACATGAGGTCTAGATTCTGCTTAAGTCCTGGTTTGGATACAGCCTCAGCTGCTTGTCTCAGCACAGGGTGCCTAGGACCTAGGGACTGAGCACACACCAACTGGAAAAACGAGGGGACATGCCAGACTATGACAGGTCCATTTTCCTCCTGGGTGCCCTATCTGAGGTGACAACTGCACATGCAGAAGGGAAATTTTCTCTCCAGAATAATACTCCTCTGGCTGTAAAGTACATGCATAGAGTTAAATTGATTTCTTGAGTTTCCTGATATGTTTGCACTTGACCGATAGAAATAAAGAGACTCTAGCTGACTAAAGGAAGAATTCCTAATAGTTATATCCCTTTAAAGTGAATCACCATTGGCAAAGCTCTTATGATGAAATACACAATTGTCTTCAATATATGTAAGTCAATTCTCACCAATTTAATACTGTTTCAATGGGAATTATATCCTTGGGCCTTTAGGAAGGCCTGTATAATCAAACCGTACAACTAGAACGTGTCACAGGACACATTCACTGGTTGGTTGCAATCACAGTAAGGCTTGGACACTATGGTGGGTTTTAATTTGTGAAGTCTATGGTTTCCTTCTCTAAGGGTCTGAGAAAGGGAACCATGAAATGTTAGCAGGCTTAAATTCACTATATATCTCCACGGGGAGGATTTTAGAGGTCTGCAAATTGAAAATGTTTGAAACCAAAGTGCATTAGGTCATTATATAAAAGGAGGGACAGAAAGATGATAAAAATACATATTTCAAAGTTTACTGTGGAACTCTGGGCCCTTTATTGGAAACATAAAAGTATACAAAAGTTAAAACAGTGATCACTGTCTCTTCATAGTATTGGGAGAACTAGCGGCCCAGCCTGCACTTGTTAAATGAAGTAGAGAATGTCCAGAGAGGGCCAAAGGCTTGCCTGGCAGGTAAGGGAGGTAGAGGAAGGGAAAGGAATGCTGCACACTGGCTGACTACTAGTTTCAGGTTGCACAAACAGCCTGGATATTGCTGATATTTAGTTGTATTGAAGTTGCTGTATAATTAATTCATTTAAGCCCACAGAAATGTCTGAGTCATTTTAAATCTAAATAAACCCCTTCATCCATTAGGGCATGATCCAGCATTTTGAAGTGTGTGTGCATTTTTTGAGAACTTGGGCACTTAACTGGATCTCCAGGTGGACAGCTTTCATGCTGCAGCTTAGTATCAAAAGCAAAATCTTTACCTGGCAGCAGCGCTGTCCTGGAAATGCCTTTCTGGCATAACTAAGGCAGCTTCTGCTGGGCACAGCATGACTCAGACATCAGCAGTCCCTCTCCTGGCCAAGTGTGTGAACAACTATTCCTTGAGCTGCAGGAGACATTTCCTTTTTTTTTTCCCTCCCCGATTCTTAACTGCTTTTTTGCTGCAGAAAGGCATCTATGCTCAAGTTTTATGAGTGTCCTACTACACTTATCCATGTATTTCCTTCTTTAAAATAGAAGAATTGTCTTTTAGAAAATTTTAAAATAACATTTTGCAAAAGCTTTTCTGTATTTCTGGTTCGTAATTCTGGATAAGGACCTGGAAGTGAGTGATAGATGTTGCGAGCTACTCTGTTAACTGTGTCCCATAGTAATAACAGCCCAAAGTATTAGCAAACTGTTTGTTCTTTGTATTTAAATGTACCTATTTTTCTTCTTTAACTAATCAAGGTTAAAAACAAGGCTGTAGAATTTGCTGGGGAATACACCCCCTTGAGAAACAAGGAAGAGAGGGGGGATTCCTGACCATTGAGACTGGCTTTGACAGATGACCACACTGTAGGAAATACACAAATGTTCAATCCAGCTTTAATACAGCAAAACAACAGTATCCAATCCAGCTACTAAAGAAGCCTTTCCAATGGAGTAAATACTTCTGTCCCTCTTCCACCTCTGTAAAACTGACTTCTCTCTACTAAAAGCATTTTTGTTCTACATTTTCTTTTTTTAATGACATACAATTCTATGTCCAGGTATCTCTGAATCTCTGGTTTCTACTTTTAGCCTTAGATATCAAAGTTCCTAATTGAATTCATGAGATAATTTTCTTTTGTTATTATGGTCTTCTATTAACCTTTCTCATTTCTTTGAGATTTATTATCTAATCTTTGCTTGCCAGCGGCTGGAATACATTTGCCATTTGCTCTTCAGAGTTCTGGGTACAGTAAAAAGGATATGGATTGTAACCACATTCATTCTTAAATGACTTTGCTAATAGTTTTCATTCATCTTTTATCTTCCATCCCTTTTGGGGCTTAATCAAAATCAGGCCTAATCAATCACAGTTTTTTAGTGTGTCTATACATATATACACACACACACACACATATATGCCATGGTTCATTCTGTCTAATAGAGAAAAAGTAAATTTGAGCTGGTAGCATTTCAAAGAAATTATGGTGATGCTGTAAGGCCAGTAATTTTTACTATACAGTAAAATGAGATGCTATATTATTAAAAATATTTTTTTATAAATACTTCGACAGTTCTGTAAAAATGCTTTCCTGTTCAGCAGAAAAACTCCAAACTTGAACTTCACCCATGCATACATTTTCATGAACCTTGAGAAACCTCACTTCTTTCTGACTTCTGTCAGCACTATCTTACTCTTCTGAGGCATTCAGAATATATGTTGTCATAAAATATACAACTGTGATGTCACTGAACCCATATTGAGCCTTAAAGGGAAAATCCTGAACTTATGAAACAAGGGAAGGAACTGTAGTTTGTTCTTGATGTCTGTTGGAAGAAGGTAGAGTTTGTCTCAACCAGCTAAGAAATCTTAAAAAAAAAAAAAAGGGGTTAATTTTGTGTTTAAAAGCTCTAGAGCAGGCATGGTAATATATTTTAATACTAAATATTTTTCATAACCATAACAAGTGGACATAGTGAAGTTTCTTGGAAAAGGGCAGGTATCACATGTAAGGAATCAGCATACACATTATTTGTTTGAAAATACAATTTTCTGCAAGACAGCTCCATCCAAAAACTGGACAGTGGTGGTATTTAAATATCTGTGAAATAAATGCTACCAATGTTGCCAAACTAACACTCATCAGCAGTGTCTGTAGGCTCTTACGATAAAGTGTGCCCCTCAGTTTTGTACCATATTTATTATAAAATTGTTGCTATCATTAATTAGATTTTATTTTTCTTCTACCACCAAACAATAGTGCTGAAACATTCAAGATGTATGGAAGTAAAATACCTCACTCTGCCCCTGCCTATCGCTTTTCCAGTCTACACTGCCTTTCAGTAGAAAATATAGCTGAAGATGATGAAAGAGGTGTTTCCAGTATTTTCAAAGTTTAATCAAAAAATGAGAAATATATCCCAAAGCAACAATCATCCAGAAAAATGATGCTCAAACATCTGGTTTGCTCCCTTTTGCTTACCAACAGTTGTGTTTTTCTCTCTCACAGTGTCCTGTTGCAGGTGTTCCACTTTGCTAGAAACCCTCTGCTTTCATGGGTACATCTATTCAAGACCTGTGGTTACCCACCCCTTTTTGTCCTTGAGCAGCAACATCTCTTTCTTGCTTTGGTGTTTCCTAAAGACACCTTGTCAGAGCTTCCTATCTCTCTTTGCCTCTCTTTTTTCAGCCTTCACTATTGTAGGCACAAGAAAAAAACTCTTGAATTTCTTCTGTAATACAAGTAATCCTGTCATTTCCATGGCCCTTTTGGACCGAGGTTCTGTTTCCTTCTTCTGAAACACCCATTTAGAAGTTGATCATTATTATTCCTGACAGGACCACATAAGCATCTTATACTGAGGCACTAAAACTTTTATTTCTCCTGCAAAAATCTTCCTGGTGTGTCCTAGGATCACAATTGCTTTTCAGTGCCACTTTACAACAGTGATTCAGAACCACCCCTCTTCTCTCTTTCTGATTAATGAACACTTACTTTAGCAACAGTATAAAAGAAGCTCCTTGCAGACATAGGACACACTGTGTGCTGAAGATCCTGACACAGCAGCATATCCAGACCCCTGTACATGTTCCTTTGACAATCTCCCTGCATCCATGCCCCTGTTCATAGTGCAGTAGTAGTGGTCACTGTCACCTGAGTAGACTTTGAGTATCTTGAGGAATCTTTCCCTTCTGTGAACACAATGAAAGCTCTTCCTTCTCTTTCCCAGTTCTTTATATGCACAGATTTATTTCTGTTCCCCTTGCCTTTGATGTTTCATGCCTTCTGAAAAGAATATAGTCATTCACAAGGTCTTAACTATTCAAGGCCATAAATGCTTCATTTTAAACTGTTACCCTTGAAGTCTTTGAACTCCCCCCAGTTCAGCATTAATTTTCCTGGGTTACTTGCCTTGAGTTAATTAGTTCTCTGTGCTCACTGCCCACATCTTTGATTTGTTTTAGAGGTTTCCTTACTTGCTCAGAAAAAGATTTCTTCTTCCTGCATGTGAGTGAAATGTAAAAATGGTCTTCAGTATTTTGCAAGATTATTAATTCAGGAAGATGAAAATCATATTGTCATTCTCTACGGGGAAACCTATTATTATATCACCATTAAGTACTGATTAAATGTACATTGTCCTTGTATAAATACATTATGTTAATAGTCCTTCCATGGTCTTATAATACTTCAGGATTATTCCAAAACCAATATATGTAGAAAATTCCATTTTTTTTTTGGTTGATAATGTGTTAATTTTCCTCTACATCCCCAGTCCATCAGATAACAGGTACAGAAGAGAGATTGTGGAGCATATGCAAAACTTTAGATCTTAAACATGTTTTATAAATACCATATGAAAATCATAAAGCTTTTAGGGGGATTCATCCTGATACAACCAGTATAGAGCAACCTGCAGACAAATCTGGGTTAATAGCACTAAAACCATGGAGTTACCTACCATCAAGTGTTCACCCTACCATCTCAAAAGTGCAAACATTATTGAGCAACTTTTGTTGCTCCTATTGCCAAATTACACACTGTTAACAGAATCTGAGCTGCTTTGAAGCTTCTTCACATTTCTTTCCCAAAAAATTGCAGTTTACAGATGCTCTTGCTCAGACACAGGTATTTGGGTGGAATAATGTGCTAGTCCCTGCCATTCTTCTGTGAAATATATCCAAAGAACTCACCTTCAAATCAGTCTCTGAAGTGAAAACTCTTGGAAAGAATTATGGGCCCTGTGGAAATCATGAGAATTGGTTGGGGTTTTAACACTACAGCTGGTTAGCCAGGTGACTGGAATGTAAGGATACATAAAAACTTGAGGAAACACAGCAACAATATGCAACTGGTTGCATATGATTAATGTTTTACAAAGTGCACTTTGAGAGAGTTGAAGTACAAAACATATAAAGTAATGAAAACTGCAAACAAGCAGTCTTTGTTTAAATAATATGTTTGAATAGTATTCAGGATCAACTTAAATTTACTCTTTCATTTTCAGCCAAATAAAACCTATACATACTAACATACTAAACATATTGTGTCGTTTGAGAAGACTTTCATGGCTTTGCAAGCACTGTTTATATTTTTTGAGACTTGTTCTCAATGCTGCTGGTGTATTAGTGAAATACAAAATTCTTCATTGCCAAAACTTTTTTTCAGTTTAAGGGATGGAACACCAAAGACTCATTTTACATTCAAAATAATGTTCACAAAATTAAAAGTAATAACAATTAACTTTGAAATAGTATTTTTCCCAGTGTTTTGATGATGTAACACAGGAGCAACTTGAAGCCTGTGATATTTTTCTTAAAATGGAACAGGCTGGTAGAAAATGCGGGAAGATGAGAAGAAAATCACCCTGAAGAAGAAAGATGATTATATAGCAAAGATGTATTTAAATAAAAAAATCTTTATCATCTCTTTGAATAGCTTGATGCATTTGATTTTTTTTTAATGCATTATAAGAATTACGTAGACGAAACACTGTGTTTATGCTGAATTAAAGACAGACCTGCTGCTGTGCAGAAAAAAAAATAATACCCCCCATTTCTTGAATATACTCATGAGGGACTGGATTGAGTAACATAAAACCAGAGAAGAAAGATGTTCTCTGCAATCCAAACTACTCCAATGAAAGTATGTGAAAGCTACAAGTCTGCCAAATTGGGCTGCAGGTGCATCTCTAATATAAAAAGTGCACAAAGACTATCTTGCATGTTTTCTTCAATTTCTTGAATGTACGCTGTTGGTGGTTTTTGGTAGACTGATCTCTGAGTTAGCTACAGATTTTATGGTAGGCTTTAGGTTCAGAGCAGTAGAAAGGTCTTATATAGACAGAACGTTCTGCTAGTCCTTTAAAATGTCAAAAACTAAATACGACTCCATTCAGCTACAATTTTTTTCCTTGAAAATAAATTGATTGGGAATTGTAACAGCCACCTACACTTTTTTTTTAAGGAAATAATCCTGTTGGGCAAATACATAATTCAAAAAATGCACAGCCGAGGATATGCTGCTATGAGGTTCCTGGTCGCCTGTGAAGCAAAAGAAAGGAGTGGGAATTCTGTGAGGAGTGTAAAGTTGGAAGTTTAAGCTGTGTGACTTGGTAAATTAGATTAAAAAAAGACTTTTTTCTTCCATGCCTCTTCAATCTCTTGCATCCCAGATCCCTGTCCCTCTGCCTCTGGTGTTTGTGGCAACAGATGGAGGTGCTTAGGCAGAGCCAGCACTGGGGAGGATCTTGTCCCAGCTAACAAGCGTGTTTGCGACATCTGGCCATGTTCATGCCTGCTTTTCAACACAGTGGCAATTTGGGGTTAGCTAAAAGCTTCCTTCTTCAAATGTGGTCCTGCACTCCCCCGGTAGGGTGGGGAAGGAGCTGTCCCTGTACAACCCAAAGCATCCCTTAGGGCTTCCCTGGAAAAGGGGACTTGCAATGCACCAAATGAAGGCTCTGAAGCCAGGAAGCACAGTGGGAAAATTGTGCAGAGAAAAAAGGGAAACCCAAACAGGGAAGAGGGGCCTGTTGCCATGTTCCCTAAACAGGGCATGCAACTTTGTCAGCCCATGCCAGGGACTGACCAAGCCAAGGTGAGAACCTGTCCAGGTTGTTAGAGAGACAACAGAGACCAGAATGAGCTCAGAGCACAAAGCCAGGTACCACAGAATCAATTTAAAAAGACATAACAAGCTCTCTCTTCTCAAATAATCTTGGTGATGTTTAATGAACTCTGGGCACCCCTTTTTGTGTGGCAAACTTGAATAGCACCATGCAGAGCTTTTGGGTAACACAGTGCTTACTTTGTAGACAGTAGCATATTAATTTTATTGCAGATGCTTTCTTGTGTCCAGCAGTTGGTACCCAGAAGCTCACAAATACAATACTGTGTTGACATAAACTATCTGCCATGTGCAACTATTTATACATTCTCACTACATCCATGACACATGAGGGCAGCTGTTTTTCCTTGAAAATCCCTTGGCACTTACAAGCAGTTTTGACTCAGCCTTGTGGAAATGAATATTAAAATGCAGCCCAGTTTTTTCCCACTTTGGAGCATGGATGGCTACTGCAGACTCACATACGAAAGAGAAAGCATGTTTTGGATTCCCCTAGTGAGTCATCACTCTTTCACTGCTGATTCATTGCTTTAAAGGAGAGGAAGGTAAATCAGGACTGTTTATATGAACTGCCATCCGTTTATCTGGTTATTTATTTATTTTAGCCCGGGGCATTCTCAAAGCAATAGAATGCAGCTGTTCTGACAGCGGCCGAAGTCTGAAGCTTCTTCTCAGGCTCTGGGCTGTACTTGGCACCTGCATGTTTGGAAGTGTGCAGAGATGAGATGGAGAACCTTCATCCACATAAAGATCTCTTACACTCAAGCATGGAAGAGTGAAAGAAGGGTTCATACTGTCGGCTTAGGGGCATGCTAGGAGCAATCATTGGGTAATTCAACCTCCTCCAGCAGGGCAGGCTGAGAACCCATCTAATCAGCTCCTCAGGACCTGGGGCGGTTCTCATCTGCCCAGCTTGGAAGCTTCCTGATCTCTCTATCTGTTGGTGTAGGAAGGGGGAATTTAGGAAACAGCAATACATAGAGCAGGCACTGAAATCCAGCAGTTTGTTTATGCAATTGTCTTTACTATGATTTCATTGTCATCCTGCATAATATGTCATCTGCAGTGTGCTGAAAAGCTAAATTCTTCTTTTAAACGCATAAAAATATTGTAATGACAGTTAATTAACCCAGATATATTTATATATCGCTCCATGCTTCTGCAAAATGTGAGCAGACTGTTATAAACTACAGCTACACCCCTAAGCAATTATGTGGTTTATGTTTTTTTCTAAAAAACATGGGACATAGCACAACACTTTTCCTCCTAGACTTCATCGATGAAGAAGCTACATTTGTGTTAACTCAAGTATGGAGTGATGTGATTTTTGTCGTTGTTGTTGTTGAAGCTAGGCAAGACATTTCATGTTAGAACTGTCTTTCGATTATTTGTTGTTAGTGATAGAAGAACACCTTTGTGTGTGTTTTAGCTAACATTAGTCAAAGACAGGAGGAAACTCTTTGAAGTCCTGGGAGGCAGAATGACTTTTAAAATGCACGCTTTTTGCCACCCAAGATAATGTAGTCTTGGACCAGCAACAAAAGCTTTTCTGACTAGGAGAAGTTACTGAACAGACTGCTAACTGAATTCTGGCCATTTTCTTGAGCAGCACTGAAATTAGGCCAAAGGACGGAATTTATTTTATATAAGGAATTTAGAAAAGCATCAATTTTTTTAAATTTAAAATTTGAATGCACTCTTAGTAGGAATAAACACCCCATGATTATTTTCCACTCAAAAACTGGTACTGCCAGAACAGCCAATTTCAGCAATTTTCAGGCAATCTGAAGGTCTGTTTTGTGCTTCTTGTTCTAGAGAGACTTGTGCTTGTTTACAAAAGACAGTACTTTTTGAACCAGTTTGTCTGAAAAGTTCATCCCTCCTTAATCACTTTGTTTGTCATATGACACTCCATTTAGCTTTCTGCTTGTTTTTACTGATCTTTCATATTACTGAATCTCCAGAAGCAGAATTTAAGTAATTAAATAAATATTTTAAACATAGAAATATCACTCCTCAATTGTGTCATCTGCCTGCAGCCTGCATTATGGTGGGGGAAAGAGGTGTGCAGAAGCACATTCTCTAAGAGGTTTTCTGAGGCCCTGAGGCTTTGGCAAATCCTGTGGCCATTGATAAATTCGTGTGCATTGAACATTATTTAGGGTGGCCAGTATCTGCAAGTGACAAGGGGAGATGAGGCCTTTGCAGAAACAAAGATAACCATTGACAAATGATTTATCATATTACCAGGCTGCAAAGTCAGCACATGGCAATTTTGTAGGCCACACAAAGTGGCAGAAGTCTAGTGTCTTTCCTTTCTTTGTACTCCTAGAGAAAGGGTTGATCTGAACTGGCCCTACCTCTGTAAAATTTTCTCTGAATATCAATTTCATTGCAGAAGTAGAAATGGATTTGATTTTGAGCTTCAAAATATATTCAAACAAAATGAAACTCAAAGTGGTTCTGTGTTGTAACTCTGATTTTTAGAAATTAAGTATATTTCTAACTTTCTAATAAACAGGCTCTACTTGCCCCAAACTGGACACTTGAAACATGAAACATCACAGATCTGTGTTGCTTTATACTAAAAAAATCTTCAGAGTCCAAGGAATACTTGAGTGAACAGCTGAAAGATAAACTGTATTTATATAAATAACACAAAAGTAATTATATTTATAGAACAATTTAACATATATTTTCATTTTCAGCATTCTGTCTTGTCTACTCCAGCAAAGGTCTCATTTTGCTGTAAACTCATTTTAGCCATAGCTATAAAGCAGAAAACAGGGATTTGCAGATGAAGAAAACTGTTACTTTTATAAAAGCAGATCTCCCCTTCCTCTCAACTGAGACCAAGAGCGATTAGCCAGTTCTATTTACCTGAGCTTTCCTGTCCCAGCTGGTGAACGTGTTGTATCGCCCTCTGTCTCTTGTCTTACATTTCTCCCGCCAAGGAAGAGCTACTCTAAAAGGATGATGAAAGTTTCACTACTCCTGATAGACAGCAAAGACTCTCTGCTAACTCTTTCTGTAGATATCTGCGTGCTTGGAGAAAGCTAAAAAGCCTCGTGAGGTATTTAAGGTTCAGATCTGGGAGAAGTATAATCCTGGGAAAGAAGAAACATTCATCAATGTTCAAGGTGGGAAAGCTCATTTCAATTTCCTGTTCTGCTGAACTTCTCAGTGCACATTGGAAAGTAACTTAAAGCTGATTACACACAGCTGAAATGAAGCTGGCACTGGCACTTTGCTTTTGTTCTTCCATCAGGAAGACTGTATGGTAGCTAGAGCTTTTGAATGAGCACAGCAACTCTTCCCAACCCGTAAGTGTCACAGATTGAAAACTCTAAGATTTGCTCAGACCCTTACAAAAGTGGATACTGCATAAAGTTGTAAGATTTTTCTTGCTTTCTTGTTACACTAGCATCTACTGTTGGGTTGTGCATCTCAAAACAATTTCAACTCTCTGAGAAATTTGGGCTGCAATTTTGCATAAGGAGGAGGAGTTTTGGACACCTGAATCGTCTCTTCTTACAGAAATCTGATTTCCATCATCATTCTATGGGGTTCCTGAGAAAAGCCAGCTTCTTCCTTCCTTTCTCTCAGATCAGCAGTCATGTACCTGCATAATGAGCCAGTTTAGGGACTGACTAGGTCAAAAACTAATTGCCCCTTCAATTTTTTTTTCATCATTATTTACAAAAAGAAAACAACATACATGTTTAAAATTACGTAGAAATTATGTCTTGGATACATATCTCAAACACTTGAGCATATATTTAACTATTTAATTAATATAAAGAGAAGTTTAAGAAGGATAAAACAGTCTATAAAAATTAAAATAATATTGAAATGTTTCATGCCTTTTTAGAGATAAAAGCATTTTTAAAAAGCATAATTTATACTAAAAAAATCCACTGCATATCACATACAAAAATTTCTGATATATCACTTCAATTTTCACACATATGCATCACTTCATTGAACTGCAATGATTATTGTTTATATCCTTACAGCTCAGAGTGCTGCTGGCCTAGATATAAGGGTGGGGATTATTCTCAAGTAGTACAAAGTAAATGCTGATTACCTCAATCTGCCACATTTTTTCTGGAAATGTTATACTGCAGAAGGTACCCCAGATCAGAATTATGTGTTAAGTTCTGTTTTGCATTACTTGATTATGTCCATGACAGAAAATGATTACTGCCACCTCCCTAGTGGCTACAAATCAGAGGTATTGTTTCTGAGGAATTTATTTTGCCTGAAGGATGGTGTAACTTTGTCATATAAATGATTCTTTTAAGCACAATTTTAAAGAAAGCATTCAATCTAGTGTTTTGCAGTCTGGATAATGACTAGCCTTGGCTTAACCTCTCCTGTGTTTCTATTACCTCTCAACTGTAAGAAGTGCTTATGAAATGTCACATACCTACCCTGCTATTCAATTTGTGCTCACAGAGGAAGTCATTCCAATCTCACAAAAGAATTCTGAAACATCATTTATCAGCCTGTGCAGAGTTTTGAGATCCTTGGCAAGGGGGAATAATAGGATTGTAAGGTCCTTTGTTTGTTTTTAAGATTTTTAAAATATCAAACCAGGGATTGAGTTCTATTTATATATTGCAGCAAATATAGCACAAAAGAAATAAAACCTCTTAAGTAAAATATTTTATTTATAGTTTGAAAGAAACCATTTGTAGACCTGCTGCCTTTCTATGGACTATTTCAAGCCCTATTCAAACCAAGGGCACGACTCCCCACCTTCCAGGGTGCTTGCATCAGGACTCAGGAGAGTCTCACAAACCCAGGTGACGTGTTAGGTGCCGCATATCACTTAGAGTTAATTGAAATTCAATAATGAATGACAGCATTCAATACCATACCACAAATTATAACACAGAAAGGGAGAAGGGTTCCCTGCTGACTGTGCACCTGAGGGGGCTCAAGCACACTTTTTCTAACCAACTAGAGCAAACACGTCTAGCATTTGTTAGCTATGCTTGCATGTAACCCAAAAGACCCAGTAACACCCCAGCAATACCATAGTTTTCTCCCCAAATGCTTTCTAGCTCACCAGCAGCACAGGTTATAAGTGTGTGGGACTAGCAGAAAAACCTTTCTCTCTGCTAGTAATTATACTGCCTCTGATTTTTCACATTGCCGCAGGAGTTTGTCCCTGTACTGAGCTTTCCTGTGATATGGGATACCCCATAGGGCTGCCCAGCTTGTTTAAAATGGGAATGAGGGGTTATTTTAAAATTTCAAATCTGAGGCATGACTTCAGTGCATGAAGCTATGGTAAATCTCAAAGAACATCATGGGTAATAATTGTGGTTAGAGCCTAAAACCCAGCACATTTTTCTTGGGAAAATGTATGAGCACAAGCTCATTATAAATACATACCTACCCCATGTGGCCTTTGAAGAATGACAATATCCTATCACAGCAACAAGGAGCCACTGAGACTGTTTTCCTTAATGAATGTGGTTTTCTATTTTTTGATGCAACTCGCATATGAAAATTAGATTATAGTTTCAGTGTTATGATTACTGGAAGTGTGTTTTGAGAAGGAATGCCATGAATACCTGTGGAAAAAAACCATTCTGCTTTGATTATATAACGTGTTTCATTTAAGAATAAATCATGAAGATTCTTCACTTTCAGTGATTCTTTTTTGTCCTCCATTTTGATATTTGTGAAGTCACTTGTTCTTAGGACAAGTAGTTAAAACTAGTTTTCTTTACTGTGAGGGTTGATTCTGCATGTAGTGTCAGTCAATAACTCCTAATACATGGGACATACAGGCAGATCCAAAGAAGACTTTAGATTGACCATAGATACCTAACTGACAATGAAAAGAGCACATTTTCACATCTGGACAGGGAAAGATGAGGGCTTTGTACCTTAGACACAGCCAGGGTTAGATGGCTGCTGAATGCGTGTTTTTCAGATTTCAGTTTTTGCTCCTGTGTCCTTTGTCATTTTCCACAGTTCGGGCTGTCATTTTACTGGTTATTTGAAAACAAAGCCATTCAGCTTATTCCCTCTCTCTTCCCAGTCTTACTCCAAGTCATGAAATATTTCAAAGTTGGAAGGAACAAATTGTCTTGATAGCCCAAGTGTTTTTCTTCCTTCTTTTGCTTCTCATCCTCTATTGTGGAGTCATTAAACCTCTAAAGGAGAAGGAAAACAAGGACACCTCCAATTGCAAGCTGCAACAATTAGGAAGCAGGAACACCCCATTTCTACAGGCAACATAAGAAATTTTTCCCCCCCCTTTTCCCTCCCCCTCCGCCGCCCCCCCCCCCCCATCCCCCCCCCCCCCCCCCATGTCTGTGCATCCTATTTCACATGTTAATTTTGGAACTAATATTGGTTCAGAACCAAACTGCATCAGAATAATTTCAGTTAAACACAATAAGCAGGCCAGTGACATTAAGAGAGGATAATTGAGACGGTGCTTTGGGCAGTTAAGAGATTGAAAGGAAAGGAGATAGACGAGGATTGGTTTAAAAAGAAAAAAAAAAAGCTGAAATGTTATTGCCAGCGTTACTTAATAATTTCCGAGTTAACAACGCAAAATGAGGGTACACTAAATATAAATCCTTATCTTTAATTATCAAGCCTGTCCTGTTCTACTTGTACTGGAAAACCTGAAATCAATGGGAATGAATCCTAGCAGCGATCCAGTTACTACCAGAGCAGGACTACATATACGAAAGGAGGGCAACGTGCTTGAAAAGACAATACAACAGAAAGTAATGCAATTTGAGGCGGGGGGGGGGGAAAGGCGGGGGGGGGAAGCGAGGTTTGTTTCCTTGTCTGCCTGCATCCTGAGCTCACTTTAAATGATAGACTTTTCTTCTCTCTGCATTCCAATTAGACTGTGCCAATGGGCAAGTGGGGAAGGGAATGTTAATGAGGCAGCCGTGAAGCGGGGTGGGAGCCGGGGTGGCGGCTCCCCGCTCCCGCCGCAGTCCGGGGGAGCTCGGCGCGGCTGCCAGGGCTGTACCCAGGCAAACGCGCACTTGACCAGAGGCGATTGAGAGGCTGAGGAGGGAGGCCCACGGGAAATGTGTTGTACCATTCTGGGGAGCGCTTTTCGCTCCGT